>NC_092713.1:113272544-113611504 GCF_047496885.1 Scyliorhinus torazame | reverse complement strand
TATGACTGTCTGGTACTTGATGTCCGTGATGTTGTTGGCCTGGAAGAAGTAACGCATCTTTTGTGCATATTGGTTCCAGTCTTCAACACCTGCGCAAATGCATCCAATTGGCCAACAGAAGCATGGCAAAATAATTGGTTCCAACCTGAGTGCAGAAAATCGGGGAGGTGGGTCAGCCAAGTAGGTTGTAGCGCCGGTGGCAAACCAGTTTATTCCTTGTCGCTAGTTTAATAAGGACACAGGGAGTCCACACCAAGTATGAATAAAGAACTTTGGTTTATTTACAGTTACGTTATATACAAATTCCGGTAGATCCCTACTGGGTCACCTGATGGTTGGTGCCTTACTGGCCGACCTTTTATACATTACTAAAAGGAGTTCCCCCGCCCCTAAGCGGGGGAGCCTATACTCCACGAGAACCATGGGAAGATAATCATGCCCATCCCGAAAGTCCAGTGTGGGAGAAGATACTCTCCCCCCCGCCCCCCCCCCCCCCCCACCCGGGTATTGAACTTTCCTGAGCGCCCTCAGGGGATTCTCTTCTCCGGTCCCTGTTTGTCAGGACCTGTTGTTGACCCTGCTGGGAAATTCTAACGCAGGGGATAATGGAGTGGGGAATCCTGCTAATAATATTTAAATGTATGGTATGGGATTCCCGAACTTTCATGAACTCCATTACATCATTGGTGGGGTACAGGGACAATCGGAACAGGAAATCCCGCCGGTGTAAAAGTCGTTTGGGGACTCCCATTGGATTCTCGATCCTACGCGGTTTTCCTTCCCACCAAATATGGGGACGTAAAATCCCCCCCCCCCCCCAATGGTCTACCCATACTGTTTATATCACATTGCTTCTCAGAATATTTTCCTAAACGTATTTCTGGGTTTGTGTAACACTCTGTAATAGCATCATGCAAGCCTAATTCATGCAGCGGACGTGGAGAATGCGTGGAAACGATTGGAAATTACACATGTCAATGCAACAAAGGATTCTGTGGACCAGAGTGTGAATTTGGTAAGAGTCTTTTTCTGTGCTACCCTGAAATCAGTAGTAAAGGACTTACATTAGACTGCTGCAATTGGCACACCCTTATTATAAATTACTCCTTCAGCTAAATAATTTGAAATTGGTTGAGATCATATGAGTCGCTAATACTCCCTTCTTACTCGAGGAAAACAAACCAGTCTTCAACTAGTGTCATCCTTGATTCTGTTTGTGAAATGAGGAACTCATGTACAACAAATCCATGGGTGAAAGGGCCTCCTTCATATACTTTCATCTCATACCCATTAGAAGTCAGATTCTGTACGTAAGCCTATGTTTGCTCTGAATTCAACATTAAATTAATGTGAGCTAGTGTGCCCTGAACAAGTGACCTACAAGGTCTCTGAATTTTCACTATGTGCCCACATCACTTCAGAAAATTGCCAATTTTACTCACACAAGGCAGTTACAGAACTGACTAATTAATTTAAAAGGTTTATCAATGGAAAAGTTGTCAATTCTTTAAGATTCATGTGGAATGTCTAATTGTTCTTGAGAAGTTTTTAATTGTTTTTATTATCACATAAAGAGCTTGCATAAATTGTAACAGGATCAACTGTAACTTTCTTGAATATTAAAAAATACTGATCCATGTGACCTGGCGACCCTTAACCCGGTAGCCCCAACAGGAAGGAAGTTAAGCTAGAAAGAAGCTATGAGGCTAGAAACAATTTTTATATTTGCTAGAGAGGTTTGGGAGGGTTGAAACTAAGATGGCAGGGGGATTGAAACCTATGCAAGGAGTCAGAGGAGGGGGAAACACGGAGAAGAACAAAAGACAGAAAGGGGAATAAGGAAAGTGATAGATAGAGAAATTAAGGGTGAGAATCAAACAGGGCCTCAGTGAAAAATAGTGGGAATGGGACAAGGAATGTTAAAAAGACAAGTATTAAGGCTTTGTGCCTTAATACGTGGAGCATTCGTAATAAAGTGGATGAATTAATTGCGCAAATGGATGTAAATGGGTATGATATAATCAGAATTACGGAAACATGGCTGCAGGGTGACCAGGGATGGGAACTGGGGTGTTCAGTATTTAGGAAGGACAGACAAAAAGGAAAAGTCGGTGGGGTAGTATTGCTGGTTAAAGAGGAAATTAAGGCAATAGTGAGGAAGTATACTAACTTAGACAATGTGGATTCTGTATGGGGAGAACTGAAAAACACCAAGCGCCAAAAAACATTAGTGGGGATTGTATGTAGATCCCCAAGCTGTAATGGTGATTTTGGGAATGGCATTGAACAGGAAATTAGAGACACATGCGATAAAGGAACATCTGTAATTACAGGTGACTTTAATCGACATATAGAATAGGCAAATCAAATTAGTAACAATTCCATGAAGGAAAATTTCTTGGAGTGTGTACGAGATGGATTTGATTGGATTGGATTGGATTTGTTTATTGTCACGTGTACCGAGTAACAGTGAAAAGTATTTTTCTGCGAGCCGCTCAACAGATCATTAAATACATGGGAAGAAAAGGGAAGAAAAGAAAATACATAATAGGGCAACACAACATATACAATGTAACGACATGAGCACTGGCACCGGATGAAGCACACAGGGTGTAATGAGGAGACATTGAGTCGGATGGAGCACACAGGGTGTAATGAGGAGACATTGAGTCGGATGAAGCACACAGGGTGTAGTGAGGAGACATTGAGTCGGATGAAGCACACAGGGTGTAATGAGGAGACATTGAGTCGGATGAAGCACACAGGGTGTAATGAGGAGACATTGAGTCGGATGAAGCACACAGGGTGTAGTGAGGAGACATTGAGTCGGATGAAGCACACAGGGTGTAGTGAGGAGACATTGAGTCGGATGAAGCACACAGGGTGTAATGAGGAGACATTGAGTCGGATGAAGCACACAGGGTGTAATGAGGAGACATTGAGTCGGATGAAGCACACAGGGTGTAATGAGGAGACATTGAGTCGGATGAAGCACACGGGGTGTAATGAGGAGACATTGAGTCGGATGAAGCACACAGGGTGTAATGAGGAGACATTGAGTCGGATGAAGCACACAGGGTGTAATGAGGAGACATTGAGTCGGATGAAGCACACAGGGTGTACTGAGGAGACATTGAGTCGGATGAAGCACACAGGGTGTAGTGAGGAGACATTGAGTCGGATGAAGCACACAGGGTGTAATGAGGAGACATTGAGTCGGATGAAGCACACAGGGTGTAATGAGGAGACATTGAGTCGGATGAAGCACACAGGGTGTAATGAGGAGACATTGAGTCGGATGAAGCACACAGGGTGTAATGAGGAGACATTGAGTCGGATGAAGCACACAGGGTGTTGTGAGGAGACATTGAGTCGGATGAAGCACACAGGGTGTAATGAGGAGACATTGAGTCGGATGAAGCACACAGGGTGTACTGAGGAGACATTGAGTCGGATTAAGCACACAGGGTGTAGTGAGGAGACATTGAGTCAGATGAAGCACACAGGGTGTAGTGAGGAGACATTGAGTCGGATGAAGCACACAGGGTGTAATGTGGAGACATTGAGTCGGATGAAGCACACAGGGTGTAATGAGGAGACATTGAGTCGGATGAAGCACACAGGGTGTAATGAGGAGACATTGAGTCGGATGAAGCACACAGGGTGTAATGAGGAGACATTGAGTCGGATGAAGCACACAGGGTGTAATGAGGAGACATTGAGTCGGATGAAGCACACAGGGTGTAATGAGGAGACATTGAGTCGGATGAAGCACACAGGGTGTAATGAGGAGACATTGAGTCGGATGAAGCACACAGGGTGTAATGAGGAGACATTGAGTCGGATGAAGCACACAGGGTGTAATGAGGAGACATTGAGTCGGATGAAGCACACAGGGTGTAGTGAGGAGACATTGAGTCGGATGAAGCACACAGGGTGTAATGAGGAGACATTGAGTCGGATGAAGCACACAGGAAGTAATGAGGAGACATTGAGTCAGATGAAGCACACAGGGTGTAGTGAGGAGACATTGAGTCGGATGAAGCACACAGGGTGTAATGAGGAGACATTGAGTCGGATGAAGCACACAGGGTGTAATGAGGAGACATTGAGTCGGATGAAGCACACAGGGTGTAATGAGGAGACATTGAGTCGGATGAAGCACACAGGGTGTAATGAGGAGACATTGAGTCGGATGAAGCACACAGGGTGTAGTGAGGAGACATTGAGTCGGATGAAGCACACAGGGTGTAATGAGGAGACATTGAGTCGGATGAAGCACACAGGGTGTAATGAGGAGACATTGAGTCGGATGAAGCACACAGGGTGTAATGAGGAGACATTGAGTCGGATGAAGCACACAGGGTGTAATGAGGAGACATTGAGTCGGATGAAGCACACAGGGTGTTGTGAGGAGACATTGAGTCGGATGAAGCACACAGGGTGTAATGAGGAGACATTGAGTCGGATGAAGCACACAGGGTGTAATGAGGAGACATTGAGTCGGATGAAGCACACAGGGTGTTGTGAGGAGACATTGAGTCGGATGAAGCACACAGGGTGTAATGAGGAGACATTGAGTCGGATGAAGCACACAGGGTGTACTGAGGAGACATTGAGTCGGATTAAGCACACAGGGTGTAGTGAGGAGACATTGAGTCAGATGAAGCACACAGGGTGTAGTGAGGAGACATTGAGTCGGATGAAGCACACAGGGTGTAATGTGGAGACATTGAGTCGGATGAAGCACACAGGGTGTAATGAGGAGACATTGAGTCGGATGAAGCACACAGGGTGTAATGAGGAGACATTGAGTCGGATGAAGCACACAGGGTGTAATGAGGAGACATTGAGTCGGATGAAGCACACAGGGTGTAATGAGGAGACATTGAGTCGGATGAAGCACACAGGGTGTAATGAGGAGACATTGAGTCGGATGAAGCACACAGGGTGTAATGAGGAGACATTGAGTCGGATGAAGCACACAGGGTGTAATGAGGAGACATTGAGTCGGATGAAGCACACAGGGTGTAATGAGGAGACATTGAGTCGGATGAAGCACACAGGGTGTAGTGAGGAGACATTGAGTCGGATGAAGCACACAGGGTGTAATGAGGAGACATTGAGTCGGATGAAGCACACAGGAAGTAATGAGGAGACATTGAGTCAGATGAAGCACACAGGGTGTAGTGAGGAGACATTGAGTCGGATGAAGCACACAGGGTGTAATGAGGAGACATTGAGTCGGATGAAGCACACAGGGTGTAATGAGGAGACATTGAGTCGGATGAAGCACACAGGGTGTAATGAGGAGACATTGAGTCGGATGAAGCACACAGGGTGTAATGAGGAGACATTGAGTCGGATGAAGCACACAGGGTGTAATGAGGAGACATTGAGTCGGATGAAGCACACAGGGTGTAATGAGGAGACATTGAGTCGGATGAAGCACACAGGGTGTAATGAGGAGACATTGAGTCGGATGAAGCACACAGGGTGTAATGAGGAGACATTGAGTCGGATGAAGCACACAGGGTGTAATGAGGAGACATTGAGTCGGATGAAGCACACAGGGTGTACTGAGGAGACGTTGAGTCGGATGAAGCACACAGGGTGTAGTGAGGAGACATTGAGTCGGATGAAGCACACAGGGTGTAATGAGGAGACATTGAGTCGGATGAAGCACACAGGGTGTAATGCGGAGACAGAGTCGGATGAAGCACACAGGGTGTAATGAGGAGACATTGAGTCGGATGAAGCACACAGGGTGTAATGAGGAGACATTGAGTCGGATGAAGCACACAGGGTGTAGTGAGGAGACATTGAGTCGGATGAAGCACACAGGGTGTAATGAGGAGACATTGAGTCGGATGAAGCACACAGGGTGTAGTGAGGAGACATTGAGTCGGATGAAGCACACAGGGTGTAATGAGGAGACATTGAGTCGGATGAAGCACACAGGGTGTAATGAGGAGACATTGAGTCGGATGAAGCACACAGGGTGTAATGAGGAGACATTGAGTCGGATGAAGCACACAGGGTGTAATGAGGAGACATTGAGTCGGATGAAGCACACAGGGTGTAATGAGGAGACATTGAGTCGGATGAAGCACACAGGGTGTAATGAGGAGACATTGAGTCGGATGAAGCACACAGGGTGTAATGAGGAGACATTGAGTCGGATGAAGCACACAGGGTGTAATGAGGAGACATTGAGTCGGATGAAGCACACAGGGTGTAGTGAGGAGACATTGAGTCGGATGAAGCACACAGGGTGTAATGAGGAGACATTGAGTCAGATGAAGCACACAGGAAGTAATGAGGAGACATTGAGTCAGATGAAGCACACAGGGTGTAGTGAGGAGACATTGAGTCGGATGAAGCACACAGGGTGTAATGAGGAGACATTGAGTCGGATGAAGCACACAGGGTGTAATGAGGAGACATTGAGTCGGATGAAGCACACAGGGTGTAATGAGGAGACATTGAGTCGGATGAAGCACACAGGGTGTAATGAGGAGACATTGAGTCGGATGAAGCACACAGGGTGTAATGAGGAGACATTGAGTCGGATGAAGCACACAGGGTGTAATGAGGAGACATTGAGTCGGATGAAGCACACAGGGTGTAATGAGGAGACATTGAGTCGGATGAAGCACACAGGGTGTAATGAGGAGACATTGAGTCGGATGAAGCACACAGGGTGTAATGAGGAGACATTGAGTCGGATGAAGCACACAGGGTGTACTGAGGAGACGTTGAGTCGGATGAAGCACACAGGGTGTAGTGAGGAGACATTGAGTCGGATGAAGCACACAGGGTGTAATGAGGAGACATTGAGTCGGATGAAGCACACAGGGTGTAATGCGGAGACAGAGTCGGATGAAGCACACAGGGTGTAATGAGGAGACATTGAGTCGGATGAAGCACACAGGGTGTAATGAGGAGACATTGAGTCGGATGAAGCACACAGGGTGTAGTGAGGAGACATTGAGTCGGATGAAGCACACAGGGTGTAATGAGGAGACATTGAGTCGGATGAAGCACACAGGGTGTAGTGAGGAGACATTGAGTCGGATGAAGCACACAGGGTGTAATGAGGAGACATTGAGTCGGATGAAGCACACAGGGTGTAATGAGGAGACATTGAGTCGGATGAAGCACACAGGGTGTAATGAGGAGACATTGAGTCGGATGAAGCACACAGGGTGTACTGAGGAGACATTGAGTCGGATGAAGCACACAGGGTGTAGTGAGGAGACATTGAGTCGGATGAAGCACACAGGGTGTAATGAGGAGACATTGAGTCGGATGAAGCACACAGGGTGTAGTGAGGAGACATTGAGTCGGATGAAGCACACAGGGTGTAATGAGGAGACATTGAGTCGGATGAAGCACACAGGGTGTAATGAGGAGACATTGAGTCGGATGAAGCACACAGGGTGTAATGAGGAGACATTGAGTCGGATGAAGCACACAGGGTGTAATGAGGAGACATTGAGTGGGATGAAGCACACAGGGTGTAATGAGGAGACATTGAGTCAGTTAGGATTATATTTGCTGGAGTTCAGAAAAATAAGGAGGTATCTCATAGAAACCGGGAAGAGGCCGGCCCGCCGACTGGTGGGCCCCGATCGCGGGCCAGACCCCATCGGAGGCCACCCCGGTGAAGGAGGCCCCACCCTCCCCCATAGGCCGCCCCCCCAGCATTCCCGCCGGCAGCGACCAGGGGTGGACAGCGCCGGCGGGAACCTGTCGTGTCGTAGCGGCCGCTCGGCCCATCCAGGCTGGAGAATCGCTGCTCGCCGGTTCTCCGAGCGGCCCGGTGCGAATCGCGTGCCGCTGGTTTCCGGGGGGGGGGGGTGGGAGAATCGCGTGCGGGGGTCGGGGCAGCATGGCGTGATTTGTGGGGCGTCCCGGCGATTCTCCCATCCGGCGTGGGGGGGGGGGGGGGGGGGAGAGAATAGTGCCCGTAAACCTTTCTATATGATTAGAAACAGAAAAGATCTCCAATCTGTTGCAATGAAGATCAACTTCTCAATGGTATCAACACAAGCTAGTATTTGTACTTAGATAACTAATGATTATAATCTCTAATTACATAATAATCCATGAATGATTCCAATCCCTCCTGTCCAGCTGAACAGTGTGCCACTCTCAATGTTCCTGACCAAGCGACTATGGATTGCACCCATCCTCATGGAAACTTCAGCTTTGACTCCACGTGTGAATTCCAATGTGCAGCAGGGTTTACACTGCAGGGGTCACAGGATCTCCGGTGCAATGCAACAGGGATGTGGACAGCAGAGACACCCAGCTGCGAAGGTATATCACAAACATTACCTATTAAAAGAGAAAATTCCACAGCAGATTTTCAAATTTTAACTTAATCAAGCAAATAAGTAACTTTTGCATCAAATTTCTTTTTATTTATGTTTCAGCTTTAAAATGTGGAGGTCTGGAAGCTCCTGGGCAAGGATTCATGAACTGTATGCATCCCTTCCGACCTTTTAGTTACAACTCGTCATGTGACTTTAGCTGTGCTCAAGGGTTTGAGCTCCGAGGATCAGTCAGATTTCAGTGTGGAGTTTCTGGACAGTGGATCGGGCACAAACCCAACTGTGAAGGTACAATCAGTTCACGTTATACTGGAAAAAATAAAGATAGATGGAAGATGCCCAACTCGATTAGCTCAGTTTAATGTGTGCTTACTTGAAATGTATTCTTCAGCTGTACAATGTGGAAGTCTGCAGATTGCTGGACAAGAATTGATGAATTGCACGCATCCCGTTGGAGAGTTCAGTTACAATTCGACGTGCCACTTTAGCTGTACTGAAGGGTTTGAGCTTTATGGATCCGGAATGTTAGAGTGTGGCGCTTCTAGAAATTGGACAGCGCCGCACCCCACCACCTGTGAAGGTACACACAATGCTAAAATATAAATGAGAATGACGATCAGCTTTGATTTGACATTACTTTGTCATTTATGTCTGTAAAATTACAAAATACATGTGAACTTCCACTCCTTCTGGGCAAGGGCTGAGGAACTTCTCCCATCAATTTGGCAATTTAATTTACAATTCAGAATGTAGCGTTAGCTGTGCCAACGGGCTTGAGCTCCACACATTCTGATTCCACTGTGGACCTTCTGAATAGTAAATAGAAAGGATGTCCATCTGTGTTACTCCCCTGACCCCCAGGAACACAATCCATCACTTTGCTGTGTCATTGCTGCAAAGGGTGACTCCAGAACCACAAAGGCTGCTGAAGTCAGCAAGACAAAATGGCTTCTGAAGAATTGGATCTTTTAGATGAAGGATCTCAGTGTTTCAGAGTGGAAACCTTTTTCAACTTTCAACACCTAGGGACAGACTTTCCTCTTCACTTCCTGAGTGGACCGTTCTCTCTTTATTGAATCCACATTTCTATTGTGCCATTCATAGAATCACAGAATCCCTACAGGGCAGAAGGAGGCTATTCGGCCTAGCGAGCCTGCACCAACCCTCCGAAGGAGCATCCTACCTAGACCCACACCCCCTCCTGATCCCCGTAATCTCACCGAACCTCTTGGGCAGGAAGGGGCAATTTATCATGGCCAATCCACCTCACCTGCACATCTTTGCACTGTGGGAGGAAACCCACGCACCCGGAGGAAACTCAGAAAATCACAGGGAGAACATACAATCTCCACACAGGCCGTCATCCGAGGCCAGAATTAAACCCAGGTCCCTGGCACTGGGAGGCAGCAGTGCTAACCACTGTGCCACCGTGCCAGCTCTTGCGGTGAATAGTAAAATACTGCAATGGGACACTAGGAGGCGCTCTTCTTTTTAAAAACAAATATTTTATTAAAAATTTTTGGTCAACCAACACAGTACATTGTGCATCCTTTACACAATATTATAACAACACAAATAACAATGACCTATTTTATAAACAGAAAATGAATAAATAATAATTAACAAAAATGAAAACTAACCCTAATTGGCAACTGCCTTATCACAAGTAACACTCTCCAAAAATATAATTTAACAATCCAATATATAATTATCTGTAGCAACGACCTATACATATTATACAGTATATATTAACAACCCTGAGAGTCCTTCTGGTTCCTCCTCTCCCCCCCCCCCCCCCCCCCGATCCTGGGCTGCTGCTGCTGCCTTCTTTTTTCCCATTCCATCTATCTTTCTGCGAGGTATTCGACGAACGGTTGCCACCGCCTGGTGAACCCTTGAGCCGACCCCCTTAGGACGAACTTAATCCGCTCTAACTTTATAAACCCTGCCATGTCATTTATCCAGGTCTCCACCCCCGGGGCCTTGGCTTCTTTCCACATTAGCAATATCCTACGCCGGGCTACTAGGGACGCAAAGGCCAAAACATCGGCCTCTCTCGCCTCCTGCACTCCCGGCTCTTGTGCAACCCCAAATATAGCCAACCCCCAGCTTGGTTTGACCCGGACCCCTACTACTTTTGAAAGCACCTTTGTCACCCCCATCCAAAACCCCTGTAGTGCCGGGCATGACCAAAACATATGGGTATGATTCGCTGGGCTTCTCGAGCACCTCGCACACCTATCCTCCACCCCAAAAAATTTACTGAGCCGTGCGCCAGTCATATGCGCCCTGTGTAATACCTTAAACTGAATCAGGCTTAGCCTGGCACACGAGGACGACGAGTTTACCCTGCTTAGGGCATCTGCCCACAGCCCCTCCTCGATCTCCTCTCCCAGCTCTTCTTCCCATTTCCCTTTTAGTTCATCTACCATAGTCTCCCCTTCGTCCCTCATTTCCCTATATATATCTGACACCTTACCATCCCCCACCCATGTCTTTGAGATCACTCTGTCCTGCACCTCTTGTGTAGGGAGCTGCGGGAATTCCCTCACCTGTTGCCTCGCAAAGGCCCTCAGTTGCATATACCTGAATGCATTCCCTTGGGGCAACCCATATTTCTCGGTCAGCGCTCCCAGACTCGCGAACTTCCCATCCACAAACAGATCTTTCAGTTGCGTTATTCCTGCTCTTTGCCACATTCCATATCCCCCATCCATTCCCCCCGGGGCAAACCGATGGTTGTTTCTTATCGGGGACCCCCCCAAGGCTCCAGTCTTTCCCCTATGCCGTCTCCACTGTCCCCAAATCTTCAGTGTAGCCACCACCACCGGGCTTGTGGTGTAGTTCCTCGGTGAGAACGGCAATGGGGCTGTCACCATAGCCTGTAGGCTAGTCCCCCTACAGGACGCCCTCTCTAATCCCTTCCACGCTGCTCCCTCCTCCTCTCCCATCCACTTACTCACCATTGAAATATTAGCGGCCCAATAATACTCACTTAGGCTCGGTAGTGCCAGCCCCCCCCTATCCCTGCTACGCTGTAAGAATCCCTTTCTCACTCTCGGGGTCTTCCCGGCCCAAACAAAACGCATGATGCTCTTTTCGATCCTTTTAAAAAAAGCCTTCGTGATCACCACCGGGAGGCACTGAAACACAAAGAGGAATCTCGGGAGGACCACCATCTTAATCGCCTGCACCCTCCCTGCCAGTGACAGGGATACCATATCCCATCTCTTGAAATCCTCCTCCATTTGTTCCACCAACCGCATTAAATTTAACCTCTGCAATGTGCCCCAATTCTTGGCTATCTGGATCCCCAGGTAACGAAAGTCCCTTGTTACCTTCCTCAACGGTAGGTCCTCTATTTCTCTACTCTGCTCCCCTGGATGCACCACAAACAACTCACTTTTCCCCATGTTCAATTTATACCCTGAAAAATCCCCAAACTCCCCAAGTATCCGCATTATTTCTGGCATCCCCTCCGCCGGGTCTGCCACATATAGTAACAAATCGTCCGCATACAAAGATACCCGGTGTTCTTCTCCTCCTCTAAGTACTCCCCTCCACTTCTTGGAACCCCTCAACGCTATCGCCAGGGGCTCAATCGCCAGTGCAAACAATAATGGGGACAGAGGGCATCCCTGCCTTGTCCCTCTATGGAGCCGGAAATATGCAGATCCCCGTCCATTCGTGACCACGCTCGCCATCGGGGCCCTATACAACAGCTGCACCCATCTAACATACCCCTCTCCAAAACCAAATCTCCTCAACACCTCCCACAAATATTCCCACTCCACGCTATCAAATGCTTTCTCGGCATCCATCGCCACTACTATCTCCGTTTCCCCCTCTGGTGGGGGCATCATCATTACCCCTAACAGCCTCCGTATATTCGTGTTCAGCTGTCTCCCCTTCACAAACCCAGTTTGGTCCTCGTGGACCACCCCCGGGACACATTCCTCTATTCTCATTGCCATTACCTTGGCCAGGATCTTGGCATCTACATTTAGGAGGGAAATAGGTCTATAGGACCCGCATTGTAGCGGGTCCTTTTCCTTCTTTAAGAGAAGCGATATCGTTGCTTCAGACATAGTTGGGGGCAGTTGTCCCCTTTCCTTTGCCTCATTAAAGGTCCTCGTCAATACCGGGGCGAGCAAGTCCACATATTTTCTATAGAATTCGACTGGGAATCCATCCGGTCCCGGGGCCTTTCCCGCCTGCTTGCTCCTAATTCCTTTCACCACTTCTTCTACCTCGATCTGTGCTCCCAGTCCCACCCTTTCCTGCTCTTCCACCTTGGGAAATTCCAGCCGATCCAAAAAGCCCATCATTCTCTCCCTCCCATCCGGGGGTTGAGCTTCATATAATTTTTTATAAAATGTCTTGAACACTCCATTCACTCTCTCCGCTCCCCGCTCCATCTCTCCTTCCTCATCCCTCACTCCCCCTATTTCCCTCGCTGCACCCCTTTTCCTCAATTGGTGTGCCAGCAACCTGCTCGCCTTCTCCCCATATTCGTACTGTACACCCTGCGCCTTCCTCCATTGTGCCTCTGCAGTGCCCGTAGTCAGCAAGTCAAATTCTACATGTAGCCTTTGCCTTTCCCTGTACAGTCCCTCCTCCGGTGCTTCCGCATATTGTCTGTCCACCCTCAAAAGTTCTTGCAGCAACCGCTCCCGTTCCTTACTCTCCTGCTTCCCTTTATGTACCCTTATTGATATCAGCTCCCCTCTAACCACTGCCTTCAGCGCCTCCCAGACCACTCCCACCTGGACCTCCCCATTATCATTGAGTTCCAAGTACTTTTCAATGCACCCCCTCACCCTTAGACACACCCCCTCATCTGCCATTAGTCCCATGTCCATTCTCCAGGGTGGGCGCCCTCCTGTTTGCTCCCCTATCTCCAAGTCTACCCAGTGTGGAGCGTGATCCGAAATGGCTATAGCCGTATACTCCGTTCCCCTCACCTTCGGGATCAACGCCCTTCCCAGCACAAAAAAGTCTATTCGCGAGTAGACTTTATGGACATAGGAGAAAAACGAGAACTCCTTACTCCTAGGTCTGCTAAATCTCCACGGGTCTACACCTCCCATCTGCTCCATAAAATCTTTAAGCACCTTGGCTGCTGCAGGCCTCCTTCCAGTCCTGGACTTCGACCTATCCAGCCCTGGTTCCAACACCGTATTAAAATCTCCCCCCATTATCAGCTTTCCCATCTCTAGGTCCGGAATGCGTCCTAGCATCCGCCTCATAAAATTGGCATCATCCCAGTTCGGGGCATATACGTTTACCAAAACCACCGTCTCCCCCTGTAGTTTGCCACTCACCATCACGTATCTGCCCCCGTTATCCGCCACTATAGTCTTTGCCTCGAACATTACCCGCTTCCCCACTAATATAGCCACCCCCCTGTTTTTCGCATCTAGCCCCGAATGGAACACCTGCCCCACCCATCCTTTGCGTAGCCTAACCTGGTCGATCAGTTTCAGGTGCGTTTCCTGTAACATAACCACATCTGCCTTAAGTTTCTTAAGGTGTGCGAGTACCCGTGCCCTCTTTATCGACCCGTTCAGCCCTCTCACGTTCCACGTGATCAGCCGGGTTGGGGGGCTTCCTACCCCCTCCCCTTGTCGATTAGCCATCCCCTTTTTCCAGCTCCTCACCCGGTTCCCACGCAGCTGTATCTCCCCCAGGCGGTGCCCCCCGCCCATCCCCTCCCATACCAGCTCCCCCCTCTCCCCAGCAGCAGCAACCCAGTAATTCCCCCCTCCCACCCCCCCCGCTAGATCCCCCGCTAGCGTAGTTACTCCCCCCATGTTGCTCCCAGAAGTCAGCAAACTCTGGCCGACCTCGGCTTCCCCCCGTGACCTCGGCTCGCACCGTGCGACGCCCCCTCCTTCCTGCTTCTCTATTCCCGCCATGATTATCATAGCGCGGGAACCAAGCCCGCGCTTCTCCCTTGGCCCCGCCCCCAATGGCCAACGCCCCATCTCCTCCACCTCCCCTCCTCCCCCCATCACCACCTATGGAAGAGAGAAAAGTTACCACATCGCAGGATTAGTACATAAAACTCCTTTCCCCCCTTTTTAACCCCCCTCTTCGCCCCCCACATTCGCCCCACCACTTTGTTCAAACGTTCTTTTTAATAACCCGCTCATTCCAGTTTTTCTTCCACAATAAAAGTCCACGCTTCATCCGCCGTCTCAAAGTAGTGGTGCCTCCCTCGATATGTGACCCACAGTCTTGCCGGTTGCAGCATTCCAAATTTTATCTTCTTTTTATGAAGCACCGCCTTGGCCCGATTAAAGCTCGCCCTCCTTCTCGCCACCTCCGCACTCCAGCCTTGATAAATGCGGATCACCGCGTTCTCCCATTTACTGCTCCGAGTTTTCTTTGCCCATCTAAGGACCATTTCTTTATCCTTAAAACGGAGGAATATCACCACTATGGCTCTGGGAATTTCTCCTGCTCTCGGTCCTCGCGCCATCACTCGGTATGCTCCCTCCACCTCCAACGGACCCGCCGGGGCCTCCGCTCCCATTAACGAGTGCAGCATCGTGCTCACATATGCCCCGACGTCCACTCCCTCCACACCATCAGGAAGACCAAGAATCCTCAGGTTGTTCCTCCTTGCATTGTTCTCCAGTGCCTCCAACCTTTCCACACATCGTTTCTGATGTGCCTCATGCATCTCCGTCTTCACCACCAGGCCCTGTATGTCGTCCTCATTCTCGGCTGCCTTTGCCTTCACGACCCGAAGCTCCCGCTCCTGGGTCTTTTGTTCCTCCTTTAGCCCTTCGATCGCCTGTGGTATCGGGGCCAACAGCTCTTTCTTCATTTCCTTTTTGAGCTCTTCCACACAGCATTTCAAGAACTCTTGTTGTTCAGGGCCCCATGTTAAACTGCCACCTTCCGACGCCATCTTGGTTTTTGCTTGCCTTCCTTGCTGCTGTTCTAAAGGATCCACTGCAATCCGGCCACTTTCTCCTCCTTTTTTCATCCGTATCCAGGGGGGATACCCTTCTGGTTTACCGCACAGTGTTTTTAGCCGTCAAAATTGCCGTTGGGGCTCCTATCAAGAGCCCAAAAGTCCGTTTCACCGGGAGCTGCCGAAACGTGCGACTCAGCTGGTCATCGCCGCACCCGGAAGTCGCTAGGAGGTGCTCTTCTAACGCTAAAGTCAGGAATTGTCTTGGAATAGAGAAGAGGAATCATCTGAACTTAGAGTACTCAATATTGATGCTATTAGAACATAGAACACAGAAAAATACAGCACAGAACAGGCCCTTCGGCCCACGATGTTGTGCCGAACCTTTGTCCTAGATTAATCATAGATTATCATAGAATTTACAGTGCAGAAGAAAGCCATTCGGCCCATCGAGTCTGTACCGGCTCCTGGAAAGAGCACCCTACCCAAGGTCAACACCTCCACCCAACACTAAGGGCAATTTTGGACACTAAGGGCAATTTATCATGGCCAATCCACCTAACCTGCACATCTTTGGACTGTGGGAGGAAACCGGAGCACCCGGAGGAAACCCACGCACACACGGGGAGGATGTGCAGACTCCGCACAGACAGTGACCCAAGCCGGAATCGAACCTGGGACCCCGGAGCTGTGAAGCAATTGTGCTATCCACAATGCTACCGTGCTGCCCTTAAGAACAAATTAATCTACACTATATCATTTTACCGTAATCCATGTACCTATCCAATAGCTGCTTGAAGGTCCCTAATGTTTCCGACTCAACTACTTTCAGAGGCAGTGATTCCATGCCCCCACTACTCTCTGGGTAAAGAACCTACCTCTGACATCCCCCTATTATGCTGCAGGAAATGATCAGACCCAGAGTCTATCCAGAGATGAAGTCTGAGGCTCAATCAATGGGATGAAACAATGTGACCAACACTGGTCTGAACTCGGTTTGATTGCAGCGAAAATCTGCCAAAATTCCATAATCATGCCAGACCTGCTGAGATTTACCAGCATTTTCTCTTTCGTTCCATAATCAATTTGAGAGAGGAATCTGGCGTTTAGCCAATGATGCTTAGAGTACTCAATGTTGACTCCATTATGCTGCAGGAAATGTACAACTCGAGCTTAATTTAATGTATGCCTACTTGAAATGTATTCTTCAGTTGCACAATGTGGAAGTCTGCAAATTGCTGGACAAGAATTGATGAATTGCACGCATCCCGTTGGAGAGTTCAGTTACAATTCGACGTGCCACTTTAGCTGTACTGAAGGGTTTGAGCTTTATGGATCCGGAATGTTAGAGTGTGGCGCTTCTGGAAATTGGACAGCGCCGCACCCCACCACCTGTGAAGGTACACACGATGCTAAAATATAAATGAGAATGACGATCAGCTTTGATTTGACATTACTTTGCCATTATGTCTGTAAAATTACAAAATACATGTGAACTTCCACTCCTTCTGGGCAAGGGCTGAGGAACTTCTCCCATCAATTTGGCAATTTAATTTACAATTCAGAATGTAGCGTTAGCTGTGCCAACGGGCTTGAGCTCCACACATTCTGATTCCACTGTGGACCTTCTGAATAGTAAATAGAAAGGATGTCCATCTGTGTTACTCCCCTGACCCCCAGGAACACAATCCATCACTTTGCTGTGTCATTGCTGCAAAGGGTGACTCCAGAACCACAAAGGCTGCTGAAGTCAGCAAGACAAAATGGCTTCTGAAGAATTGGATCTTTTAGATGAAGGATCTCAGTGTTTCAGAGTGGAAACCTTTTTCAACTTTCAACACCTAGGGACAGACTTTCCTCTTCACTTCCTGAGTGGACCGTTCTCTCTTTATTGAATCCACATTTCTATCGTGCCATTCATAGAATCACAGAATCCCTACAGGGCAGAAGGAGGCTATTCGGCCTAGCGAGCCTGCACCAACCCTCCGAAGGAGCATCCTACCTAGACCCACACCCCCTCCTGATCCCCGTAATCTCACCGAACCTCTTGGGCAGGAAGGGGCAATTTATCATGGCCAATCCACCTCACCTGCACATCTTTGCACCGTGGGAGGAAACCCACGCACCCGGAGGAAACTCAGAAAATCACAGGGAGAACATACAATCTCCACACAGGCCGTCATCCGAGGCCAGAATTAAACCCAGGTCCCTGGCACTGGGAGGCAGCAGTGCTAACCACTGTGCCACCGTGCCAGCTCTTGCGGTGAATAGTAAAATACTGCAATGGGACACTAGGAGGCGCTCTTTTTAAAAACAAATATTGTATTAAAAATTTTTGGTCAACCAACACAGTACATTGTGCATCCTTTACACAATATTATAACAACACAAATAACAATGACCTATTTTATAAACAGAAAATGAATAAATAATAATTAACAAAAATGAAAACTAACCCTAATTGGCAACTGCCTTATCACAAGTAACACTCTCCAAAAATATAATTTAACAGTCCAATATATAATTATCTGTAGCAACGACCTATACATATTATACAGTATATATTAACAACCCTGAGAGTCCTTCTGGTTCCTCCTCTTCCCCCCCCCCCCCACCCCACCCCCCCTCCCTCCCCCCCCCCCCCCCCCCCCCCCCGATCCTGGGCTGCTGCTGCTGCCTTCTTTTTTCCCATTCCATCTATCTTTCTGCGAGGTATTCGACGAACGGTTGCCACCGCCTGGTGAACCCTTGAGCCGACCCCCTTAGGACAAACTTAATCCGCTCTAACTTTATAAACCCTGCCATGTCATTTATCCAGGTCTCCACCCCCGGGGGCTTGGCTCCTTTCCACATTAGCAATATCCTACGCCGGGCTACTAGGGACGCAAAGGCCAAAACATCGGCCTCTCTCGCCTCCTGCACTCCCGGCTCTTGTGCAACCCCAAATATAGCCAACCCCCAGCTTGGTTCGACCCGGACCCCTACTACTTTTGAAAGCACCTTTGTCACCCCCATCCAAAACCCCTGTAGTGCCGGGCATGACCAAAACATATGGGTATGATTCGCTGGGCTTCTCGAGCACCTCGCACACCTATCCTCCACCCCAAAAAATTTACTGAGCCGTGCTCCAGTCATATGCGCCCTGTGTAATACCTTAAACTGAATCAGGCTTAGCCTGGCACACGAGGACGATGAGTTTACCCTGCTTAGGGCATCTGCCCACAGCCCCTCCTCGATCTCCTCTCCCAGCTCTTCTTCCCATTTCCCTTTTAGTTCATCTACCATAGTCTCCCCTTCGTCCCTCATTTCCCTATATATACCTGACACCTTACCATCCCCCACCCATGTCTTTGAGATCACTCTGTCCTGCACCTCTTGTGTCGGGAGCTGCGGGAATTCCCTCACCTGTTGCCTCGCAAAGGCCCTCAGTTGCATATACCTGAATGCATTCCCTTGGGGCAACCCATATTTCTCGGTCAGCGCTCCCAGACTCGCGAACTTCCCATCCACAAACAGATCTTTCAGTTGCGTTATTCCTGCTCTTTGCCACATTCCATATCCCCCATCTATTCCCCCCGGGGCAAACCGATGGTTGTTTCTTATCGGGGACCCCCCCAAGGCTCCAGTCTTTCCCCTATGCCGTCTCCACTGTCCCCAAATCTTCAGTGTAGCCACAACCACCGGGCTTGTGGTGTAGTTCCTCGGTGAGAACGGCAATGGGGCTGTCACCATAGCCTGTAGGCTAGTCCCCCTACAGGACGCCCTCTCTAATCTCTTCCACGCTGCTCCCTCCTCCTCTCCCATCCACTTACTCACCATTGAAATATTAGCGGCCCAATAATACTCACTTAGGCTCGGTAGTGCCAGCCCCCCCCCTATCCCTGCTACGCTGTAAGAATCCCTTTCTCACTCTCGGGGTCTTCCCGGCCCAAACAAAACCCATGATGCTCTTTTCGATCCTTTTAAAAAAAGCCTTCGTGATCACCACCGGGAGGCACTGAAACACAAAGAGGAATCTCGGGAGGACCACCATCTTAACCGCCTGCACCCTCCCTGCCAGTGACAGGGATACCATATCCCATCTCTTGAAATCCTCCTCCATTTGTTCCACCAACCGCGTTAAATTTAACCTCTGCAATGTGCCCCAATTCTTGGCTATCTGGATCCCCAGGTAACGAAAGTCCCTTGTTACCTTCCTCAACGGTAGGTCCTCTATTTCTCTACTCTGCTCCCCTGGATGCACCACAAACAACTCACTTTTCCCCATGTTCAATTTATACCCTGAAAAATCCCCAAACTCCCCAAGTATCCGCATTATTTCTGGCATCCCCTCCGCCGGGTCTGCCACATATAGTAACAAATCGTCCGCATACAAAGATACCCGGTGTTCTTCTCCTCCTCTAAGTACTCCCCTCCACTTCTTGGAACCCCTCAACGCTATCGCCAGGGGCTCAATCGCCAGTGCAAACAATAATGGGGACAGAGGGCATCCCTGCCTTGTCCCTCTATGGAGCCGGAAATATGCAGATCCCCGTCCATTCGTGACCACGCTCGCCATCGGGGCCCTATACAACAGCTGCACCCATCTAACATACCCCTCTCCAAAACCAAATCTCCTCAACACCTCCCACAAATATTCCCACTCCACGCTATCAAATGCTTTCTCGGCATCCATCGTCACTACTATCTCCGTTTCCCCCTCTGGTGGGGGCATCATCATTACCCCTAACAGCCTCCGTATATTCGTGTTCAGCTGTCTCCCCTTCACAAACCCAGTTTGGTCCTCGTGGACCACCCCCGGGACACATTCCTCTATTCTCATTGCCATTACCTTGGTCAGGATCTTGGCATCTACATTTAGGAGGGAAATAGGTCTATAGGACCCGCATTGTAGCGGGTCCTTTTCCTTCTTTAAGAGAAGCGATATCGTTGCTTCAGACATAGTTGGGGGCAGTTGTCCCCTTTCCTTTGCCTCATTAAAGGTCCTCGTCAATACCGGGGCGAGCAAGTCCACATATTTTCTATAGAATTCGACTGGGAATCCATCCGGTCCCGGGGCCTTTCCCGCCTGCTTGCTCCTAATTCCTTTCACCACTTCTTCTACCTCGATCTGTGCTCCCAGTCCCACCCTTTCCTGCTCTTCCACCTTGGGAAATTCCAGCCGATCCAAAAAGCCCATCATTCTCTCCCTCCCATCCGGGGGTTGAGCTTCATATAATTTTTTATAAAATGTCTTGAACACTCCATTCACTCTCTCCGCTCCCCGCTCCATCTCTCCTTCCTCATCCCTCACTCCCCCTATTTCCCTCGCTGCTCCCCTTTTCCTCAATTGGTGTGCCAGCAACCTGCTCGCCTTCTCCCCATATTCGTACTGTACACCCTGCGCCTTCCTCCATTGTGCCTCTGCAGTGCCCGTAGTCAGCAAGTCAAATTCTACATGTAGCTTTTGCCTTTCCCTGTACAGTCCCTCCTCCGGTGCTTCCGCATATTGTCTGTCCACCCTCAAAAGTTCTTGCAGCAACCGCTCCCGTTCCTTACTCTCCTGCTTCCCTTTATGTACCCTTATTGATATCAGCTCCCCTCTAACCACCGCCTTCAGCGCCTCCCAGACCACTCCCACCTGGACCTCCCCATTATCATTGAGTTCCAAGTACTTTTCAATGCACCCCCTCACCCTTAGACACACCCCCTCATCTGCCATTAGTTCCATGTCCATTCTCCAGGGTGGGCGCCCTCCTGTTTGCTCCCCTATCTCCAAGTCTACCCAGTGTGGAGCGTGATCCGAAATGGCTATAGCCATATACTCCGTTCCCCTCACCTTCGGGATCAACGCCCTTCCCAGCACAAAAAAGTCTATTCGCGAGTAGATTTTATGGACATAGGAGAAAAACGAGAACTCCTTACTCCTAGGTCTGCTAAATCTCCACGGGTCTACACCTCCCATCTGCTCCATAAAATCTTTAAGTACCTTGGCTGCTGCAGGCCTCCTTCCAGTCCTGGACTTCGACCTATCCAGCCCTGGTTCCAACACCGTATTAAAATCTCCCCCCATTATCAGCTTTCCCATCTCTAGGTCCGGAATGCGTCCTAGCATCCGCCTCATAAAATTGGCATCATCCCAGTTCGGGGCATATACGTTTACCAAAACCACCGTCTCCCCCTGTAGTTTGCCACTCACCATCACGTATCTGCCCCCGTTATCCGCCACTATAGTCTTTGCCTCGAACATTACCCGCTTCCCCACTAATATAGCCACCCCCCTGTTTTTCGCATCTAGCCCCGAATGGAACACCTGCCCCACCCATCCTTTGCGTAGCCTAACCTGGTCTATCAGTTTCAGGTGCGTTTCCTGTAACATAACCACATCTGCCTTAAGTTTCTTAAGGTGTGCGAGTACCCGTGCCCTCTTTATCGACCCGTTCAGCCCTCTCACGTTCCACGTGATCAGCCGGGTTGGGGGGCTTCCTACCCCCTCCCCTTGTCGATTAGCCATCCCCTTTTTCCAGCTCCTCACCCGGTTCCCACGCAGCTGTATCTCCCCCAGGCGGTGCCCCCCGCCCATCCCCTCCCATACCAGCTCCCCCCTCTCCCCAGCAGCAGCAACCCAGTAATTCCCCCCTCCCACCCCCCCCCGCTAGATCCCCCGCTAGCGTAGTTACTCCCCCCATGTTGCTCCCAGAAGTCAGCAAACTCTGGCCGACCTCGGCTTCCCCCCGTGACCTCGGCTCGCACCGTGCGACGCCCCCTCCTTCCTGCTTCTCTATTCCCGCCATGATTATCATAGCGCGGGAACCAAGCCCGCGCTTCTCCCTTGGCCCCGCCCCCAATGGCCAACGCCCCATCTCCTCCACCTCCCCTCCTCCCCCCATCACCACCTGTGGAAGAGAGAAAAGTTACCACATCGCAGGATTAGTACATAAAACTCCTTTCCCCCCTTTTTAACCCCCCTCTTCGCCCCCCACATTCGCCCCACCACTTTGTTCAAACGTTCATTTTAATAACCCGCTCATTCCAGGTTTTCTTCCACAATAAAAGTCCACGCTTCATCCGCCGTCTCAAAGTAGTGGTGCCTCCCTCGATATGTGACCCACAGTCTTGCCGGTTGCAGCATTCCAAATTTTATCTTCTTTTTATGAAGCACCGCCTTGGCCCGATTAAAGCTCGCCCTCCTTCTCGCCACCTCCGCACTCCAGCCTTGATAAATGCGGATCACCGCGTTCTCCCATTTACTGCTCCGAGTTTTCTTTGCCCATCTAAGGACCATTTCTTTATCCTTAAAACGGAGGAATCTCACCACTATGGCTCTGGGAATTTCTCCTGCTCTTGGTCCTCGCGCCATCACTCGGTATGCTCCCTCCACCTCCAACGGACCCGCCGGGGCCTCCGCTCCCATTAACGAGTGCAGCATCGTGCTCACATATGCCCCGACGTCCGCTCCCTCCACACCATCAGGAAGACCAAGAATCCTCAGGTTGTTCCTCCTTGCATTGTTCTCCAGTGCCTCCAACCTTTCCACACATCGTTTCTGATGTGCCTCATGCATTTCCGTCTTCACCACCAGACCCTGTATGTCGTCCTCATTCTCGGCTGCCTTTGCCTTCACGACCCGAAGCTCCCGCTCCTGGGTCTTTTGTTCCTCCTTTAGCCCTTCGATCGCCTGTAGTATCGGGGCCAACAGCTCTTTCTTCATTTCCTTTTTGAGCTCTTCCACACAGCATTTCAAGAACTCTTGTTGTTCAGGGCCCCATGTTAAACTGCCACCTTCCGACGCCATCTTGGTTTTTGCTTGCCTTCCTTGCTGCTGTTCTAAAGGATCCACTGCAATCCGGCCACTTTCTCCTCCTTTTTTCATCCGTATCCAGGGGGGATACCCTTCTGGTTTACCGCACAGTGTTTTTAGCCGTCAAAATTGCCGTTGGGGCTCCTATCAAGAGCCCAAAAGTCCGTTTCACCGGGAGCTGCCGAAACGTGCGACTCAGCTGGTCATCGCCGCACCCGGAAGTCGCTAGGAGGCGCTCTTCTAACGCTAAAGTCAGGAATTGTCTTGGAATAGAGAAGAGGAATCATCTGAACTTAGAGTACTCAATATTGATGCTATTAGAACATAGAACACAGAAAAATACAGCACAGAACAGGCCCTTCGGCCCACGATGTTGTGCCGAACCTTTGTCCTAGATTAATCATAGATTATCATAGAATTTACAGTGCAGAAGGAAGCCATTCGGCCCATCGAGTCTGCACCGGCTCCTGGAAAGAGCACCCTACCCAAGGTCAACACCTCCACCCAACACTAAGGGCAATTTTGGACACTAAGGGCAATTTATCATGGCCAATCCACCTAACCTGCACATCTTTGGACTGTGTGAGGAAACCGGAGCACCCGGAGGAAACCCACGCACACACGGGGAGGATGTGCAGACTCCGCACAGACAGTGACCCAAGCCGGAATCGAACCTGGGACCCCGGAGCTGTGAAGCAATTGTGCTATCCACAATGCTACCGTGCTGCCCTTAAGAACAAATTAATCTACACTGTCATTCTACCGTAATCCATGTACCTATCCAATAGCTGCTTGAAGGTCCCTAATGTTTCCGACTCAACTACTTTCAGAGGCAGTGCATTCCATGCCCCCACTACTCTCTGGGTAAAGAACCTACCTCTGACATCCCCCTATTATGCTGCAGGAAATGATCAGACCCAGAGTCTATCCAGAGATGAAGTCTGAGGCTCAATCAATGGGATGAAACAATGTGACCAACACTGGTCTGAACTCGGTTTGATTGCAGCGAAAATCTGCCAAAATTCCATAATCATGCCAGACCTGCTGAGATTTACCAGCATTTTCTCTTTCGTTCCATAATCAATTTGAGAGAGGAATCTGGCGTTTAGCCAATGATGCTTAGAGTACTCAATGTTGACTCCATTATGCTGCAGGAAATGTACAACTCGAGCTTAATTTAATGTATGCCTACTTGAAATGTATTCTTCAGCTGTACAATGTGGAAGTCTGCAGATTGCTGGACAAGAATTGATGAATTGCACGCATCCCGTTGGAGAGTTCAGTTACAATTCGACGTGCCACTTTAGCTGTACTGAAGGGTTTGAGCTTTATGGATCCGGAATGTTAGAGTGTGGCGCTTCTGGAAATTGGACAGCGCAGCACCCCACCACCTGTGAAGGTACACACAATGCTAAAATATAAATGAGAATGACGATCAGCTTTGATTTTACATTAGTTTGTAATAATTGTCTGTAAATACCCATTGAATTACAAATTAGAGCATAGAATTTACTGTAGAGAAGGAGGCCATTTGGCCCATCGAGTCTGCACCAGCCCTTGGAAAGAACACCCTACTTAAGCCCACACCTCCACCCTATCCCCGTAACCCAGTTTAGTGTAAGATCCAGAATCTATTCCATGTATGAACTATGAGGCTGAATGATGTGGAGATGCCGGCATTGGATTTGGTTGAGCACAGTAAGAAGTCTTACAACACCTGAGGAAGGAGCTGTGCTCTGCTAGCTAGTGATTCGAAACAAACCTGTTGGACTTTAACCTGGTGTTGTAAGACTTCTTAATATGAGGCTGAAGTAATGGAATGAAGTAATGCGACTTACACTGGTCGGAGCTTATGTTTCTGTTGCAGTGAAAATCAGTTCAAAGGAAGAAACTGGATCACTGGAGCCAGTGATCTAGAAAATTGATGTACCTAGAACACAGCACATTAAATCACTGCTAAAACTGGAGAACACGTCTTAAAAAGTCTGTTTCGCAAATGATTTGAATGCTACGTATAATGAGTTACATTGGCATTTTGGGACCAGAACCATGGTAATAACATCAAATATAAGACAAATGAGTGGAATGGTGACATCAATGAGTCCATCAAGTGGTAGAAATCTACAGACAATTTATAAGCCCAGTGAAGGAAACATAATTTTGATCCCAATGCTTTCCCCTCTCTTGTCTCTAAGGGTCTGAGATGAAATTGCAGCTTAAAATCTATCGTCAAACCAGTGTTAGCAACATTTTCTCAGAATAAATTGTTGGATCCTTGCTGTCCCTCAACATTAGAGTAACAGTGGTGTTGCTATGTCACCGTCTTTGCCAACACTTTTAACTTATTCACTAATTTTTAAACTTTGTTTTGATGTAGTTCATACTTCAGACAGGATGTGGGATCTGCATAAATCTACAGGAGTAATTACTGGAACAGTATTAGCCTTTCTGCTTCTATCGTTTATAGTTTGGGCTATTATACGTCGAAGAAAAGGTAAGATCTTGTCATAATTTTGACTTATTTGTGAAATGATTTTCCCTGTTGTTCAGTTTTCTGTAGGCCATAGGTTGTTCTCTGTTGTAAGAGTGGGCAGGTAAGCTTGCTACAAGATGTCTGGAAATGCTGCTGTCAGGCTCAAAGCAGATGTGGGGCAGTGGGTCCAAGTGTTTTTTTTTCTTTCTCGGGTTGGTTTAAGAGACATTAGGAAATAAACGAACCAGCAAACAAACTTGGTTTCATATAGCACCCACCGTGTTATCAGGACATTCTGAAGTGCTACACAACCAACAAATTACTTTTTAAATTCTGGGCGTGATCTACGGAAATGTTTCTAAGTGTGATATCGAGCGGGAAATACCGGGGGCGGGAGTTTCCAGTCTCCAGCGTCGAAATCGCGTTCGCCGATCGGCTGGAGAAACCCCGCTTGCGCTGAAATCGGGGGCTGCGGCGCCCTTGCAATGCTCCACCCCCTCCGAAACCCCGCACGCCGTATGGACGGCCTCAGGCCCTTCCCCGAGCCTCTGTCTCCGATGAGCCGAGTTCCCAATGGTGTGGGTCACTCATGCTATTTATTTCGGTGAAACCGGCGTGGTGGCTGCGTACTGAGTCCTGTGCCGCCACAGTCGGATGGGAGCCATTCCCCGGGCAGGGGTGGCTTTGCCCAATTCTCCAGCTGTATCCGCAGCTAAAGCCTGGTGCTCTATGCTGTGTGCCTGCTGGACCCCCCATCAGACAGAGTATGGGTGCAGCTTCTGCGCCATTTTTCTTCTTGTAAAACACCTCTGTTCCCACGCCGGTGTCAACACTTAGCCTCAAAATCAGAGAATCCAGCCCCGAGTGTTTCCCGACAGCATGACCCGGAAAGGCTTTTAGCGGTATCTAATGTTAATTAGGCCAGTTAATGGACTTCCGGTGGCGGCTAGGAAGGAGTAGGTCGCACATTTGGTGGCTCCCGCTCACGTCGGACCTTTGGACCTGTACCCCGATTTCTTTGTCGGACTTGATTCGGTAATTTGATGGTGGAGGCAATTGTGGCGTGGATTCCTATCTCAGTGCATGGAGAGGCGGACTAGAAGTGCTCACAAAGGAAGAAATAGGCGAACAGAGAAGGCTTGGGCTGAAGCTGGAGTAGGAGAAAGCATGGCGGATGACCGGGATCCTGGCTTGTCGACCCAGCAGTCGACTGAGCAGCAGATGCAGTTTATTCAGGAGAGCTTCTCCAAGCAGAAACAGGGACGCTGATTAAAGAATCGATTGCGCAGCTGGAACTTAGACTGGATGCCCATGACCGGGCGATCCAGAAAGTAGAGAAGGTGCTGGCTGAGCAGGAAGAACATCAAACAGCGGTGGAGTTGGAGGTGGGGATGCTGAGGGACCAGCAGAAAAGGCTCCTGGAGAAGGTGGAGAACCTAGAGAATAGGTCCCGCCTGCAGAACTTGCGAATCGTCGGTCTTCCGGAGGGGTTCGAAGGAGCGGACAAAGGGGCATACATTCTATGTAAATTCTATGATACATGGCGGGCATGTTTGAGAGGTTACTGGGGGAAGGGATGTTCTCCCGACACTTGGAGGTGGACAGGGCTCACAGAGCGCTCGTGAAGAAGCCGCGAGTGGGGGACCCCCGAGGGCAATGGTGGTGAGATTCCACAGGTACTTGGACAAGGAGTGTATTTTACAGTGGGCCAGGCAGACATGGAGTTGTAAATGGGAGAACAGTATTCTGCGGATCTATCAGGACCTGAATGCAGAGGTGGCCAGGAGAAGAGTGGGATTCAATCAGATAAAGTCGACCCTTTTTCAGAAAAAGGTGAAGTTTGGACTGCTGTATCCGGCCCGTCTTTGGGTCACGTATGAGGAACAAAGTTTTTATTTTGAATCGCCCGAGGAGGCGATGGACTTCGCTGGAAGGAAAGGACTGGTGGCGGACTGAGGACTTTGAACTTTGCTGCAGCGCTAATGTTAAAAAAGTTTCTTGTTTTTCGGACGTTATCGGTAATGCCTTCTGTATTGATTTGGGGCTTGTTGTAGAGCTGAGTGAGTTAAAGTTTACATTTGCACTGATGGGGGATGGAGGTCTGTTTGTTAGATGTTGGATCTTCTGTTTGATCTCTTTGTTTTTCGCTTTTTATTTTCGGGCAATTGTGTGGGGATTGCTTTTCTTTTGCATATGTGTCCGAGCAGGGGGGTGGGGGGGTGGGGAGGCAACATTGGGTGGGAGAATGCCTGGCACCATGGGCGGGGGCCACCAAGCTAGCTGGGCGGGCTAGCTCACGGAAGCGCAGTGGGAGGTGAGCAGATGTTATGCTTGTTGAAGGGGTTGGTTTACATAGTGCTCTTACTTGGGGTGGAGGGGGGGGAAATGTTCTGCTGATGGGGGAGGGACGTTTGCTGTGGGATGGAAAGGAGGTCCGGGGCGGAGGCTGCCTGAGGGCGGGCCGGCGGATGCGTGGGTCGTGGGCTAGAGACTGGCCCAAGAAAGGTGATGGCTGATCGGCGAAGGAGGGGGCGATGAGCCCCCCAACCAGGCTGACCACGTGGAATGTGAGAGGGCTAAATGGGCCAGTTAAGAGGGCACGTGTGTTCGTGCATCTGAGGGGACTGAAGGCGGATGTGGTAATGTTACAGGAGATGCACCTTAGAGTAACTGATCAGAATAGATTAAGGAAGGGATGGGTCGGACAGGTTTTTCATTTGGGGCTGGACTCGAAGACTAGAAGGGTCGCGATCCTGATTAACAAGCGAGTGTTATTTGAGGCGGGAAGAATAGTTGCGGATGTGGGGGGTCGGTACATTATGGTCAGTGGGAAGCTGGAGGGGCTGCCGGTGGTAGTAGTGAACGTGTACTCACCAAATTGGGATGAAGTGGAGTTTATAAAGAAGATGTTGGGGAAGATCCCGGACCTGGATTCGTATAAGTTGGTCATGGGAGAGGACTTTAACACAGTTATCGACCCTGAGCTAGACCGGTCGAGCTCAAGGATGGGCAGGGTGCCAGCAATGGCGAAGGACCTAAAGGGGTTCATGGAGCAAATGGGGCGGGGGGGTGGACCCATGGAGATTTGGGCAGCCGAGAGTGAAAGAATTCTCCTTCTATTCACATCTGCATAAAATGTACCCCCGGATTGATTGTTTTATTTTGAACAGGGCTCTACTGACGGGGGTAGTGGACACGGGGTATTTGGCGATCACAATCTCAGATCATGCCCCGCATTGGGTTGACCTACAGCTTAGCAAGGAGAGTAGGCAGCGCCCGCACTGGAGGCTGGGACCTTTAGCGGATGAGGAGGTGTGTGGGCGGCTGAGGAAATGTATTCAGAACTACCTGGAAGTCAACAACATGGGTGAAGTTTCGGTGGCGGTGGTCTGGGAGGCATTGAAGGCAGTGGTTAGAGGGGAGCTGATGTCGATACAGGCACACAGGGAGAAGGCAGACAGAGCAGAGACGGACCGACTGATAAAGGAGATATTGCAGGTCGACAGGAGGTATGCGGAGACCCCGGAGGCAGTGCTTCTAAGGGAGCGACGGAGGCTACAGGTGGAGTTCGGCTTGTTAACTACAGGGAAGGCGGTGGAGCAGCTGAGGAAAGCGAGGGGGGCGATTTATGAACATGGGGAGAAGGCCAGCAGAATGCTTGCGCAACAGCTTAGAAAGAGGGAGGCAGCCAGGGAGATAGGGAAAGTAAAGGACGGGGACGGGAACCTGGTCGGAGACTCAGCAGGGGTTAATAAGGCGTTCAAGGAGTTTTAAAGCAGGTTGTATGAGTCGGAACCCCCAGTTGGGCCGGAGGGAATGAGGCACTTTATAGGGTGGCTGAAGTTCCCGAAGGTGGACGGGAGGTTGGTAGAAGGGCTGGGGGTCCCAATCGGGTTGGAGGAAATAGCAGAGGGACTGAAGGCCATGCAGTCGGGTAAAGCCCTGGGGCCGGACGGGTACCCAGTGGAGTTTAAAGAAAGTTCTCTGGGATATTGGAGCCGCTGTTGATGAGGATATTCAATGAGGCAAGGGAACGTGGGGTGCTTCCCCCGACGATGTCACAGGCCACTATCTCATTGATCCTGAAGCGGGATAAGGACCCGGAGCTATGCGGGTCCTATAGGCCGATATCGCTACTAAATGTGGAAGCCAAACAGCTGGCCAAAATCTTGTCCTCTAGGATTGAAGACTGTGTTCCGGAAGTGTTTGGGGAGGACCAGACGGGATTGGTTAAGGGTAGGCAGTTGGCAGCCAACGTAAGAAGGTTGTTAAATGTGATTATGATGCCCCCAGAAGGTAGGGACGTGGGGGTAGTGGTTGCAATGGGCGCAGAGAAGGCATTTGATCGGGTGGAATGGGAATATCTGTGGGAGGTACTGGGGCGGTTTGGATTTGGGCGGGGCTTCATTGACTGGGTCAGGCTGTTGTATCAGGCTCCTGTTGCGAACGTACGGACAAAGAGGTCAACATCGGACTATTTCAGGCTGCATCGGGGGACGAGACCGGGATCCCGCTCTCCCCACTGCTGTTCACGTTGGCTATAGAGCCGCTGGCAATTGCGCTGAGAGCCTCAAGGGGCTGATCCGGGGAGGAGTGGAACACAGAGTCTCGCTTTACACAAACAACCTGCTCCTATATGTTTCCGACCCACTAGAAGTGATGGAAGAAATTATAAGGATTCTGGGGGAATTTGGCCGGTTTTCGGGTTATAAACTAAATATGGGGAAAAGTGAGATGTTTGTGATCCAGGCAAGGGTGCAGGAAAGGCAATTGTGGGAGCTGCCATTAGGGTGGTAGGGGGAAGCTTTTGATACCTAGGCATTCAGGTGGCGCGGGAATGGCAACGGCTACACAAGTTAAATTTGGCCCGATTAGTAGACCAAATGAAGGACGATTTCCGAAGGTGGGACACGCTTCCGTTGTCACTAGCTGGGAGGGCGCAGACAGTGAAAATGACGGTCCTCCCGAGATTCCTGTTTGTGTTTCAGTGTCTCCCCATCTTTATTCCGCGGTCCTTCTTTAAACGGGCCAATAGGTGATCGCTGGTTTTGTATGGGCGGAGTAAAAGAGGGGATGCTTAAGCAGAGCCGGGGGGAGGGAGGGCTGGTGTTGCCGAACTTTAGCAATTATTATTGGACGGCGAATATAGCAATGATCAGGAAGTGGGTGGTGGGGGGAGGGTCGGTATGGGAGCGTGTGAAAGCAGCATCATGCAAGGGCACCCGTTTGGGGGCGCTGGTAACGGTGCCTCTGCCGTACCTGCCGGCACAGTACTCCACCAGCCCCGTGGTGGTGGCGGCCCTGAAGGTCTGGGGGCATTGGAGGAGGCATGTGGGAGCGGAGGGAGCATTGGTCTGGTCTCCAATCTGTAATAATCAATGGGTTTATCCCGGGAAGGCTGGATGGAGGGTTCCGGAGATGGCAGAGAGCAGGGATTGAGAGGATGGGAGATATGTTTATGGAGGGGAGCTTTTCTCGCCTGAGGGAGCTGGAGGAGAAATTTGGATTGGCGAGGGGAAATGAGTTTAGGTACCTGCAGGTGCGGGACTTCCTACGCAGGCAGATATCAACCTTCCCCTCCTACCACCAAGGGGGATACAGGACAGGGTAGTTTCCAGAGAGTGGGTGGGAGAAGGGAGGGTTTCTGACATTTACAAGGAACTCATGGGGTCAGAGGAGACGCAGACCGAGGAGTTAAAACGCAAATGGGAAGAGGAGTTGGGAGGAGAGATAGAGGATAGTGTCTGAGCGGACGCGTTGAGTAGAGTCAACGCGTCCACAACATGTGCCAGGCTCAGCCTGCTACAGTTTAAGGTCATTCGCCGGGCCCACATGACAGTGACCCAGATGAGCAGGTTCTTTGGGGTAGAAGATAGGTGCGCAAGGTGTGCGAGAGGACCAGCGAACCATGTCCATATGTTCTGGGCATGCCCGAAGCTTAGGGGATTCTGGCAGGGGTTTGCGGATGTCATGTTCAGAGTATTGAAAACAAGGGTGGCGCCGAGTCCAGAGGTGGCAATTTTCGGAGTGTCGGAGGACCCGGGAATCCAGGAGGAGAAAGAGGCAGACGTTCTGGCCTTTACTTCCCTGGTAGCCCGGAGACGGATACAATTAGCATGGAGGGACCCAAAGCCTCCGAAGATGGAGACCTGGCTAACTGGCATGGCTAGCTTTCTCAAGTTTGCCTTGCGAGGGTCAATGTTAGGGTTCGCCCGGAGGTGGCAGCCGTTCGTCGACTTCTTTGGGGAAAATTAACCGTCAGCAGAAGGAGGGGTTGGGGGTTAGCTTAGTTTCGAGTAGGGGGTTAGTAAAGGTGGGACCTGTAAGGGAGGAAGACGACTTTTGCACTATGTTTATATTTTCATGTACATTGTTTATTTGGTTGTTGTTGTGAAACCATAAATACCTCAATAAATGTTTATAAAAAATAAAATTAGGCCAGTTAATGGAGCCCCACGGGCTTCACGCTGCAAATGACTGTCCCGCCGGCCGATTCGCCGGACTGCGCTCGGCAGCTCCCCGCAAATGAGGGGGAGCAGCTCTTAAACCAATCCCGCAGAGTAAACCCCAGACAGCACGCAGACATGCCACCGCACAAACCAGCTCAACAATTCAGGGATGCCGACATGGCCAGACTGATGGACGCAGTGGAATCCAGACAGGATACCCTGTTCCCGAGGGGATCGCAGGGTCAGCCACAGGGCAACCGGTGTTGCCTGGGAGGCAGTGACCGAAGGCCCGCGGAGAGTCACCAGGAGGACCACCACCCAGTGCCGCAAGAGGTTCAACGACCTCCACCGGGCCGCCCGGGTGAGTTGGCATCGGCCCCCTGGCACTGGTCCGGCCTGCTACCCGTGGAGGACCTCCCTGATGACCCTGCGCCTGGCACTGCCACCCCCTAGCACAATACCGCGATGTGCCGCAGTACTCCCTGGCATCCACCAGCACGCCCACCAATGCCCACCTGTCACCACCATGACACCCCCACCCGCGATGCAGGAAGCGTGTGGCTCACGATGCCCACTCTGTGTCCCCGCAGGAAAAATTGGCCCACAACAGATGAGAGAGGGGCCCAGACAGGCAGCAGGATGCTGGACCTCAGGGTCCTCACCCCCAATGAGGAACAGGCCCTGGAGGACGCAGCCGGCTGAGGGCTGATTGGTCACCAAAGTCAAGATTGGCCTATGCCGCAGAGGTGAGTATCCATCGGCCCTCGCCAAGATGGCCTGTCACACATGAGTTCATGCCAGGATGATGATCTCACTGACCAGATGTCCATTCTCCCGCAGGATCTCCATCTGATAGTGCTGGCCCATCCGGGGTGATCCACCGCCACCCATGAACACCTCTGAGGAGAGCACCGGGGTTGCCACCATCAATGCAGACAGCTGTCATCCGCACCTTCCACCATCGTAGAGTCACACACCTCAGAGGCAAAATTAGTGGACAGGCTTCTGGGGCACAATTTGGTGAGGACCACACAGTTGCTGATGCACATCAGGTGGAGGCAGGACTGTCTGGGGAAGGGAACAGTCGGGGATCTGCTAGACCCCAGGACCCAGCTGGGTCCCAGTCAGATGTTGAGCCTCTGGACCAGGCTATCCTGGAGCTGATGCAGTCGATAGGGAGCGGCTGTGAGATTCAGAGGGGGATGTCAGCGACAATCCAGCGGGTCCATAGCTGATTGGAGGAGTCCCAATGGTTACAAATAGGCATTACTGAGATGCTGCGGAGCATGTCCCAGTCGCTGAGGACGTGTCCCAGTGTCAGGTGGGCTTTACCGGGGCACTGCGGAGCACGTCCAGCCTCTGGTCCAGAGCGTGTCCCAGTCGCTGAGGACGTGTCCCAGTGTCAGGTGGGCTTTACCGGGGCACTGCGGAGCACGTCCAGCCTCTGGTCCAGAGCGTGTCCCAGTCGCTGAGGACGTGTCCCAGTGTCAGGTGGGCTTTACCGGGGCACTGCGGAGCACGTCCAGCCTCTGGTCCAGAGCGTGTCCCAGTCGCTGAGGATGGTGTCCCAGATGCAGGTGGACATTAGCGAGGCAATGCAGAGCATGGTCCACTCATAGAGGGGCATCGCTGAGGGCATCAACACCATGGTGCAGACATTGGGCTGGCGGAGCCTGGTGATGCAGTGGTATCGGAGCTCAACCCAGCAGTCCCTCCATTCCGGGGTGACCACAAGTGCCCTACGGGCATCGATTGAGAGGAGGAAGCATTGGAGGCCGACTTGGAGCCTCCATATGGGGTGACAACGGTGGTCAGCAGCTCTCCTGACACCACACTCCCCCCCCACCCCACAACAGCGTGCCTCGGGGTCAGCGTGTAGAAGAGGGTGGCACAGTAAGGCACATGCCACCGCCAAGTCGGATGGGGCCCTGCCATGTGCATCAAAGGCCACGGGTCTGTAAGCAGCAGGCTGCCCCACCTCTCATCTGCATCCTGGGGACACACCTAGGTGCAGCGGATAGAGCAAGGAGGGCTACGCCGATAGAGGCTCACTGAGAGGGCACTTGGGTGTAGGGGTCATGATTGCACAGCATTAAAACACGTTATACTTGATACATGTGAAGCCTCTGTCACGTTATTCCGCACTGCGGGCCGGTCTGCACCACCCTCCCCCAGTAGCCCTTTGCCCTCCTCTGGCCCAGCCTCTCTGGCCCAGACCCCAGCCTCCCCCCCACCCTAAGGCATACCTCATGCAGGTGATGGGTGTGAGTGCACTGTCAGCAGAGACAGGAGTCAGACTATGGCATAGATTGAGGAGCACCAGACCTCAGCTCACAGCGAGTTGTCATCACTCTCCTGCCTTGTATATTGACCCTCTGACAGTGCCGACACAGGTCCGTCACCCTGCAGTGATGTCACACAGACCCAGGGCGATTGTTGGGGACAGGTGGGAAGGGGGGAAGAAGGGGGCTGGTAATGGGTGGGTGGGTGGCTGTATGGGGGAATGGTCGGCAGGCGGGGGGGAGGGAGGGGGTGGTGTGAGGCAGACTGGGTTGGGGGTGGGGAACGGGTGTGGGGGGACAGTGGATGGGAAGGGGAGAGGGGGAGAGATGATGGACGAAGCCACATCCTATGTGAATCGGGCAAGGATCAGGGCCTCCCTGGTCCTCCGGGCATGCAAGACCCTCGCCACCGCCTCCCTCCAGCTGGTCCCGCAGGTCCTCCCGGGCTCGTCCGCCAGCCCCTCCTAGTGCGGCTCATCCTCCTCCTCGGAGGTGGCCGCATGTCCCTCCTCCATGTTCAGCATGTGGCCCGATGCTGTGCCAGGTTGTGGAAGGGACAGCAGACCACCACAAAGCGGGCGGCCCTCCAGGCGGTGTATTGCAGTGCATAACCAGAGTGGTCGAGGCACTGGGGCCACATTTTGTGCAGTCCGATGCACCGCTCAATGACAGCACTGATGGCCACGTGGGCCTTGCTATAGTGGGTCTGTGCATCGGTCTCCGACATCTGTACTGGCTTCATTAGCCAGGTGCCAAGCGTGTACCCCTTATCCCACACGACCTATCCGGTCACCTTGAGTGTCCCTTGGAGTTGTTGGGGATTTCCAACTGCCCCAGGATGTAGCTGTCGTGCGCAGTTCCTGGGAAGCGTGCACACACGTGCATTATCTTGAGATGGTGGTCACACACAAGTTGGATGTTCAGGGAGTGGAACCCCTCCCTGTTGCTGAACAGCACTCCTGGTGCACGCAAGGTGACAGGACGCGCCCCCAGTGCCCATGGGCTGACTGTCCGATTTCGAAGATCACTACTCATCATCTTGGATCCTCACAGCAGCCATTCCCCCAGCTTCACGTTTCAAATTGGTGTCCTGAACGGTTCCTGCGAGGCCGCTTGCTGGGGAGTCCATTCCACATGGGGTCCTTCCCAATAATGGGATGATGATTGGTCATCATTGGTGACTATTGGTTTCTTGCCACGCTGCAACGGGATCCAATTCTCGCCAACGGGAGCGGGCCGGTTAGATCGGAAACTGATCGGCGCCCAGCATCTTTCCCGATTTCGGCCCCTCCCGCCATCATTTTCACGCTCAGTGCGATGTGGCCGATGAATCGCCCCCGAAGTCACTGTTGTAATTTAGGCAAACACAACAGGCTAACTTTCACAAAACAGCAGTTAATCTGTTTGATGGCGGTGATGGGAGGGTGAACATTTGCCAAGACACAGAGAACTCCCTACTTACTTCAAAACAGTGCCACGTGTCTTTGGAGTGATAAGGCAGTCTTGTCACAAGGCGAGGCTGCTAACAAAGACTACAGGGATTTCCTTAGATTGAGATTTTCCTGAGTTTATGCTAGAGTGCCATACATTTCAGAAAATCAGAGGAGTAAGAGCTTTGTGCAAAGGAAGATGCTCGATTTCCTTCCATTTCAATTAAGAGAAATGGACTGGGTTCCTTTCAAGGTATGGACTCTGACATGTTGAACTTCCTAATATTTATTGGTCTAGTCGATTCAATTTGCACGAACACAGACCTAGGATAATCTGCTTTAAGTATGACCTCAGAACAAGGAACTGAACTTCATTCTCTGCTGCTCCAAGCGGATTGCTCCAGAAAAGCAATGCCGGCGAAACAATTACAGAGGGCAATATGCGAGTGGGTCTGGTGCTGGTGTTGTCACTTGCTTCTCCCAGATGGATTTCGCCACCGTTGTCGTCTCGCGTTCACCTCCGCTTCAGCCGTTCATCCCGTCTTTCGCCTGGATTTTCCTTGTTCTCTGTCCCTGCAGATGCCAAGTTTATTATCGTTTCCCGTGCCCTCCTTCCGGCTATCATTCCTCTCTGGTTCCCCTCTATTGTTCCCTTTCTTCCCCACTCTTCCCCCTCCCTCCCCTTCTGCCCCCTTATCCCCTCCCCCCCTGCTGTGGTTCGCTTTTCGTTCCTCTTAGGTTTAGCTGTCCCGTTTCCCCCTCCCCCAGTCTAAATCTCCCTCTCATGCCTTGGCTACTTTCCCCTGATTCTTGGCTACCTGGCTATTCTTCTGTTTCTCCGGCATCCGAATGTATATCTACCTCCCCAGTTTACCCCCCCCCCCCCCCTCGCAATTCACACACACACACACACACACAAACAAATTGTACAGAGCTGCTGCTGTTGAGCTGGTGCATAATACCCGACCAGTTACTTTATTTTATTTTATGTTTGTTCTTTTGTGGTATGTTTGTGTGTGCTCTTCTCTTCTATATATATATATATATATCTTATTCTGTGTACATAAGGGTTAATATACTTTGTTCAAAAACCCATGTGATGAACGGTTACTGTAATACTGTACCCTTGTCATCATGTAAGGTGATGTCCCTTTTAAGACCGGGCTTGGAACTCTGGGGGACTCCGCCTCCGGCTCCGCCCATCTGGGAGCCGTATATAAGGGGCCGCCTTGTGGGCGGCACCTCTGTTAGCACCCGCCTTGGCACCAGGCTAGTTCTTAGCTTATTAAGGCCTTCTTTACCGTTTACTCTCTAAGCGTCGTTATTGAGGGTACAACAACCCAATAAAAACATTTATATAAAAAGAAAAGCAATGGCAGAGTTCTGGGAGCAAGTGGCTGCTTGCAGCTATGGGTGCAGCTTGTGTAACACAGGAGAAAAAGTAATGATGTAAATTATGTAAATGCAATGATAAATGCATTAACAATCATATTAATTTTCTTTCACAGCTATACAAGAAAAACCTGCTGCAAGGTAATGTTCTGCACTCAGTACATGGGTGAATTTATAAATCTGTGCTGCTGATGCCATACCAGGAATTAGGGTGTGAAGTGCCCATGATTTTCTAACCATTCATAGTGAGAAGAATTTGTGGGCAGCATGTGCCCAAATCATAGAATCCCTACAGTGCAGAAAGAGGCCATTCGGCCCATCCATCTGTGCCGGCCCTCTGAAAGAGCACCCCCACCTCGGCCCAATCCCCCACCCTATCCCTGTAACCCCACTAGGGGCAATTTTGTTTCACGGCCAATCCACCTAACCTGCACATCTTTGACCAGTGGGAGGAAACCGGAGCACCCGGAGGAAACCCACTCAGACACGGGGAGAATGTGCAAACTCCACACAGTCACCCAAAGTCGGAATCAAACCCGGGTCTCTCACACTGTGAGGCCAGCAGTGCTAACCACTTTGCCACCGTGTCGCCCTGTGTTCTACCGGAGGGAAAGACGGTCACTTTTATTTCCCCTCAGCATCAAAAGCTAGTGAATGAATTTCTTATACTTACATCTAGAGGATTAGAACAGAACTGGAGCGTCTGAGGTTATACTCTCTTACAAAGGACTTGCAGTTCCATCGCAGTTTTCACAACATCAAGATATCCCAAAGCAGTTCACAGCAAATTAAATACTTTTGAAGTGTTGTCACTGTTGTAATGTAGGAATCATTTAGTGCACAGTGAGCTCCCACAAGCACCAATAAGATATGTTTTTGCGATGCCAGTTGAGAAATACATTTTGGCCAGGACATTGCGGAGAACCCCTTAGCTGTTCTTCAAAATGCTATGGGACATTTTACCCCCATTTTGGAGGGCAGATGGGTCCCATCCAACTTATGACCCTCCCAATAGTGCAGCACCCCCTCAGTACTACTCTGCAGTGTCAGCATAGGTTTTGTACTCAAGTCTCGGTGGTGGGACTTAGCTTATACCCTCTGGCTTCGAGGTGAGGGTGCTAGCACTGACTAATGACTTAATACATCAACCAATGTACAGGTAGATGGGGAGTTTCTCCTTTATGTTCAGGGGTCTTTGTTTAAATAATTGGAATTGTGGTTGTGACATCACATTCAGGAATCACTTTCACTTATGAAAACTAGCTAAATTGATCAGGATTTGCCAATAATTTTGCCAAGTTTTTATTTGGTCTTTTCTTTCTTCCTTATCTATTATTTGACTATTGACCAAAGAAAGTCTTCTGCTTCCACCTCACTTTTAGTTCCAAGTGTTTGCCCAATGTTTTCAATTCATGCCGCTTGTCTTCTTAACTCTCACAGCTGTCCACCACTTAATCGGTTTTTGCGAGGATATCTAACAACAGTCTCATCCTATGATTCATAGGACCTAGAGTTACTGTCACCCCAGCACTTCTTCTCTTTTGGTCTCCTTTCCTCCGATTTTCAAACTTGCCATTGACTTGCATGATGGGACTTAAGCAATTACATTTCCAAAATTAAAACAAAATATTTTATTCAAATTTGCTTCGCGCTTTAGGTGGGGGTGGGGGGGGGGGTTGCATCGCCCAATGTCAGGGGAAATTCTGCAAAACATGGCTAATTTCAGCTTCAGTGAAGAAACTGTACAATGTAAATGTGAGCTGGGAAAATACATTTTAAATGAAAAATCACTCCGGGCAAAGGTTTTGTCACATTTAATTACGCCTTTAGACTACAGAGCTGGCTCAGTCAAATAAAGCAATGAGTTTATCTTTTTTATTTACTCATTTATTCATGGGATATGGATATCATTGGCAAAACCCATCTCTAACTGTCTTTGAGAAGATGGTGGTGACAACTAAATGAAAATGAAATGAAAATCGCTTATTGTCGCAAGTAGGCTTCGAATGACGTTACTGTGAAAAACCCCTAGTCGCCACATTCTGGAGCCTATTCGGGGAGGCTGGTACGGGAATTGAACCGTGCTGCTGGCCTGCCTTGGTCTGCTTTAAAATCCAGCTAGGTAGCCCTGTGCTAAACCAGCAACGAGAGCAACTAAGTTGCTTGCTGGGCTGTTTCTGAGGGCAGTTAAGGGAAAACATGCTGCCGTGTGTTACGACATCCTGGGCTAGGGTACGGTTAATTGAATTTACAAATAATTCTTAGAAAACTATCCAAAGTCTTTGGCCCTGGGTTGCCCAATAATTACAGTCACCAGGTTTGTAAATTTAAACACAATTACGTTTTATTCATAACAAGAACTATAATGAAGTATGCAGCAATTACAACTGGTTAACTATGATATAATTCCTAATACCCCACTTTAACCTGTCCCCACCTTCTACATACACACACAAGACAGACAAACACAGAGGGAACGAGAGCGGAATAAAAGTGAAAGATAAAAGTCCTTGCTTCAGATAGTTGTGTCCAAAACATTTTGCTTCCATCCAGGCTTTCAGTTCAAGGTTTTCACTGTAGACTCATGCAGAATCTGTGTACAGCTCTGCATTTTCTCTGGAGAAAAGACAAGGGAGAAAAAGAGAGGGAGAGCGTGAGAGAGATAGAGAGAGTGTGTGTGAGAGAGAGAGATCCTTAAGTCTCTGGAAGTCATCCCACTCAGGCAGGTCCAATCACCATCTGTTACCGGGCAGACTACTGCCTTTTGGCCAATTCATTGGCCACCAGCCAACCATTCGAACCGAGTCCCACCCCATCTCCTGGGTGCCACAAAGTTTGGGTTTTGTTGTTCAAAGCTAGCAGAGTGCACTATGTTGTAACTTCTGAATTCCTAATTCTCTCGACTGCTTGACTCAAAGATACATGTCCATTAAGCATCCATGCATCAAAAATTATAACAGCAAAAATGAAGAATGGGGAAATAAGGGAATCATCAGGAAAGATCCTTACATGTGTGAAAAGGGTGTCATGTAGGTCAGACCAAGTAAAGACAGCAAATGTCCTTCTCCAAAGGGACATGACTGAACCAGATGGATTTTTATGATAATCCAATAATTTCATAGTCATCATTGCTGGTACTAGTTTTTTATTCCAGATTTATTTAATTCACTGAATTCAAACTCACAAATGCTATGGTGAGAACTCAAAGCTCCAGATTATTTAGTCCGACCTTACCACCACGTCACCACACTATTTAATAGAAGAACAGTATTTCAGAGAAATAGAAGGAACTGTCATGAAGTCAGCACTTTTACCCTTGATAATTACACAGCAAATATGTTGAAGAAATCACTGAAGAATCAGCAAATGTCAAATAAACGTTTGCGCGAATGAACTGGAGAATGTCTTCATCCATTCTCCACAGAAAAGTGAAATATTTTTTCAATTGAGGGAACAATGGAAGTATAAACGGTGAGGCCAACAAGTGACAAGGCTAGCGATGCTCAGGCAGATACTATCTAGAATGAAGCAGCCCCACATGATCATCATCCCATCCACCACTCACTCCGCCACCAATGTACAGCAACATTAGCATACACAGTCCACATGATTCACCTCTGCAACTTGCCAAGGCTCCAACAACACCTTCCAAATCATAGCGTTTAATACCTGGAAGGATAAGGGTGCCTGATGCATGGAACATGACCACCTGCTTGTCCCTCTCCAAGTGACACACCAGCCTAACTTGGAACTATATCGTCTTCCTTCGCAACATTTTGGAATCTGATTCTTGATAGCACAATAGGTTTACCTACACCAGATGGACTGCAGTGGTTCAAGGCAGCAGTTACCACTTCCTTCTGAATGGCAATTAGGTATGGACAATAAATGCCAGCTAACTTTCTGTGAACAAATATAAAGTGAGAAAAACAAAAGCTTCCAGTGTATAGATTATATAAATTAGATAGATAGCAGTTAGTTCAAGGCTGTGACCTAACTAGTAGGAATATGTTGATAAATATGTTGTGTGAAAACCCTTCACTTGGAGTATAATGACTTCTTGATATTGACTATACATATATACTCAGCACCAACAGTTAAGGCTTCAAATATTTTGTTTCTCTTACAGAAATGAAGGAAATATGGAAACAACTACAGTTTAATGGTGTGCAATTTTGGTTTGAATTGCTCACATAGGTGACATGAAAACTTTGTAACTCCTAACAACATTTCAGTGACTTCTGGGACTGGTGTGATTTGACTTGTGACAGAAGCAACTGTCTGAAGAGAGGACCCAACTCTACAGAGACTCTGAGAAGCAACCTGTAGAACCTCATCCCTGATGAACTCTTAATAAGGCTGTGGGAATTGTCATGCTGTACACTGGGGTTGTAGAGGGTTGCTCCAGAAAGTTCATTCCTTCTTGAAAATATTAGATAAAATTAAGAAATCTGAGGATAGAGGAAGGAGCAAAGGATTTCTCAATAGTGGTATTGATTCAATGATAAGTCTCCTTTAAGATCCAAAAATTGAAGATTTGTATTTCCTGTATATTTGGAAAGAAATATTTGCATTTATAAAAAAAAAGATCCTTAATGTATGTATCAGCTTTAGATACATTCACTCATTCAAGTGATGCCAACTCCACATTCTCCTGCTTGGCTCAAATGCAAATTACTTTCTCGCGTAGAGGTTAGAAATACACTTGTGTTTTAGCACATATTTGGCAGTACCCAGTTATGCATGAACAGCTTGCTTAATACATTAACCCTTCAAAGATAAATCCAAGTGCAGGTGAATTTTGTGGATATTCGGTACCCATCATCATATTAGACTACGGACAGCGAGAGCAAATGTAAAGAACAGTGAAAAGCTACAATGACACCAGCTCTTCTGGGAAGCAGATGAAAAGCCTCCAATTGTGAATAGTGGGTTTGACTGCTGAGAATTCCTGACCCTAGGTTCTCTTTTAAATTTAAATACGTCTATTAGAGTGGGATAAGTTCAATTAATGCCAGAATGCTTTATGCTGTCCAATCTAATTCCACTTCATTGATCTTTTCCAAATCCCTGCAATTTCTTTCTCCATTAAGTGTTTATTGAATTTCCTTTTGAAAGCTACTGTTGAACCCGTTTCCTACTTTATAATTACATATTGTGGAAAAAGTTTTTTCTCCATGTCATCACCAATACTTTTTGGAGAGGGCAGGTCATACACCAGGGGTGACTTATACATGGCCGGTGCAGGAATGTACAACATAGACATAAAACATACAGTACAGAAGGAGGCCATTCGGCCCATCGAGTCTGCACCGACCCACTTAAGCCCTCACTTCCACCCTATCCTCGTAACCCAATAACCCCTCCTAACCCCTCCTCATGTACAGCTTGCTGGGTGACTGCGCAGCTAGGAGGAAACATTGGTCATCAATGATTCTTCAGTTAATCATATTAGCTCGGTGCCCTCTGGTTATTGATCCTACAGCTATTGGAAAGGTTCTCTAAGTGACTATATCTCGAAACCATTCATGATTTCAAACATTGCTATCAAATTGCCCATTTGCCTTCTCTGAGGAGAACGACCTCAACCTCTCCTCTATCCATGTAACTCAGCCCTAAAGAAAAAGCTTTTCAGTCCAGAGGCTTCACACCCTTCCTAAAGTCTGGTGGTCAGAATTGGACAGAATGGGCAGGTTTGTCCAGCCGGATCTTCCTGGTCCCACCAAAGGAACCCCCCCCCCCCATCCCGGGGCAGGTTCCCCAACAGTGTGGCCACAGCGAGCATTGCATGTGGACATTGACTTTGCCGGGATCTTCTGGTCCCACCAGCAACCAACGGTGAGTTGCCTCTGCTGCTGGAAAACCAGCTGTGGGGGCGGTGATGGGGTGGAGGGTGTGTGTGGGGGGTGGGGGGGGGGGGCATCCAGGCCAATATTCCAGGTTAGGGCTGAACCAGTGTTTTACAGTTTTATGAAGGTTTAACCTTTTGGCTTTTGTACTCAAAGACCTGAAATTCGCTTCCACAGCATCGCTGCTGCTGCCGCTATGGAACCCCCAGTGGCCTAGACTGGCATTGGCTGCCTTTGTGCTGCCTCATGGGGTAGGAAGGACACGAGCATGGGCGTGCCATGCATGTTCCAAAACCAGCAGAAGTGATGCGAGCTTCACATTACATGGCCATTTCGGCTGATCCACTTGTGTCCACTTTCCCACCATGTGTAGATCCTGACTCTCCATATGACTCTCTGAAGTCGGTGCAGTGCCAGTTTCTGAGCTGGTGACTGTGAGTGTCAAATCAGGTGTTGGCGTTTCTACATCCAGGCTTTGGGATGGCTCTTTCTCTTCCTCCTGGCCATGCTGTGGTTAATCAGGCAGCAATTCTTGGGTATCTGAAAGCAAAAAATCGGAAAGGAAGGGTTGGCGGGAGGGGGTTGGGGGAGGTGGGGGGAATGCAAGAATCCCATGGTCACACCATCTGTAGCTTGCACATCATGCCAAATTGTAGATTGAGGTTTGAAGAGAGTTGAAAAGAGTTTTAAGGCAGTAATGTACCGTCATCATGAATGATCTGGACAATAACAGATCCTACGAGCTTGCTTGCAGCTGGCCCCATGATATAATGATAATAATCTTTATTGTCACAAGTAGGCTTACATTAACACTGCAATGAAGTTACTGTGAAAATCCCCTAGTTGCCTCATTCCGGCACCTGTTCGGGTACACAGAAGGAGAATTCAGAATGTCCATATTACCTAACAGCACATCTTTTGGGATTTGTGGGAGGAAACCGGAGGCAACCCGGAGGAACCCCACGCAGACACGGGGAGAACGTGCAGACTCCACACAGACAGTAACCCAAGCGGGAATCGAACCTGTGAGCTGTGAAGCAACAATGCTCATCACTTTGGTACTGTGCTGCCCTTTGGCAACACCATCTCCTCTGTTAGGATCAGTAGATGAAGATGTATCTAACCCTACCAAGTCCCCATTGCTCCTTTCTATTGTGGGTTAATTTGTTCCTCAACAGAGAGGGAAGATGTTAGTCATTGTGCTGGATGCTCTGTTTGAGAGACAGGGCTGGCGCCGGGACAATCGTGGATATTCTACAACCCGATAGCAGTGCCTGTCTTGGAGTAATTCAGGATCTGCTAATGGGCCAGCACCACGGGCAACTGGTGCGATTCCAACTGACACCGGCATGGGATTTGTTGTGGTTGGGATAGGCGCTGGAGAACCTGACAAGCTGGAACTACCTACAAGCTCCACTCCCCAGACACTCTCATTCCAGCCAAGATGCTGCCACCCCGGAGAGTGGCCACGATTCGCAGAGCTGGAGACACTTGGCTGCCGTGGAGGAGAGGCAGGGCACCCTGTTTCCCAGAATGGGAAGGCGACTGCCACCCGCAGATGTCAACCGGGCCTGGGCGCAAGTGGCAGTAGCACCGTGGTCCCCGCTGCCAGGGCCAGGCAGCAGTGCAGGAAGAAGCTGCACCACCACCTCAGGGTGGCCAGGATCAGTCACCACCACCACTGTGCCCCTAGTACAAACCCCCAGCCCACACACTGGTAGCACCCCCGCCTCAACCTAGAGGGCGAAGGAATCCCACCCGCCGGCAGGCCACTCGCACCCCACCTTGCACCACATGCCAAAACCCATACCGCCTGCCATGGCTGGGTGCCCCGTACACACAGGCCACTGACCGCGGAGTGTGTCTCACACTTTGCATTATTTGTCCACCCCCCCCACCCCCCCTCCCCCGCCCCAGGGAAGGTAGTCCATAAGCACAGGGAATGGGAAAATACCAGAGGGGGCCCGCCGGACCTGCAGCCTCTCACCGTCACAGTGCAGGGTGCGTTGGGCCTAGTTGCCCAGGCGGAGGTCGGCATCGGAGATGCAAGTGAGCCCCCAACGAATTGCGATGTCCCTATGGCACGTGTGTCACCCTTACCCTCCCACATCACACCTACCCGAGGTATAACCGTGCGCCTTGTCTTTTGTCTTGCAGGATCACCTGGTGATGAGGTGGGTCCATCTGGGATCCTTTGCCCCCCCCCCCCCGTTGCAACCTGAGACTCACCTGGTGACGAGGCAGGACCTGCTGGTGACCCGCTCCCGCAGTAACCCTTAGCTGGGCACTTTAGTGAAGAGGCTTCGAGGGCACTAATGGTCCGCACCATACATGTACAGCAGGTGGAGGGAGGAACCCCCGAGGAGGAGGACGGCCGGAGGGCGGCCTGATCTCGGGGACTAGCACCATGCAGACAGGCCTCGGGATTCTGGAAAGGGCAGTTCCACCAATGTTTGAGATGCAGACGTAGAGATGGGGACTACATGAGAGGGTGTCAGCAACCATCCAGTGCCTGACGATGCAGTTGGAGGAGTCCAACCATCTGAGTGTAGGAGGCAGTGCCGACCATGTGTGCCGCCCAAGCCAACACCGCATGGGTGACGTCCGCGGTGGAGGCCTTGGGTGCTAAGGTATCGGTCATGGGTCAAGATGTCGAAGGCCTGGGGCAATCTGTGTGGGTGGAAGCCCAGGGCAGGGCAGACATCTCACAGGCAGCCATGTACCAGAGCAACATGGACATTGCAGCGGCGCTCCAGAGCTTGACCCAGTCACAACGTGTCATGGCTGCTGGTGTCGAGGGCACTGGCCTGGCGCTAGCTGACCTGAGCCAGTCCCAGGAGACCTGGCACGGTCACTGAGTGACATGGTACAGTCCCAGAGGGAGGTGGCACAATCCCTGTGCTCCATGGCCGCGTTCTATGGAGACCCTGGTCGAGGCGAGAGTGGGCCTCCGGGACTGGCAGCACCTTCCGGCAGCACTCCCGTCACAATGAGTAGCCCCTCCCCCTCCACCCGAGGGAGGAGGAGGAGCTGATGGGGCCCATGCCGGTGAATCCCGTAGGGGAGATGCCACAACACCACAGCACCTCTGAATCCCTGCCCCCCACCTGTCCCTGGCGCATCTGATGGGCAGTGGGCAGAACAGGGTTGGACCATGCCAACTGTGACCATCCGCCCTGGACCTCCCCCCAACCCTCGACCACATCCCCATCCCTGCCACCCCAAGGGACCGATGGGACAGTGAGATGGAATGGCCAGCATACATGGAGGTATTACCCGGGCAGAGGGATAATGTGCTACTGAGGGTAGGAGTCAGATCTTGTCAATCACTGTGGAGCATCAGAGCTCATTGCAAAGCAGATCATCATCATCCTCCATCCCATGGACCAGACCCACTAATACTGCCAACCCAGGGCCAGAACCTTGCAGTGAAGCAGGTGGGAAGCACAGAGTGAGTGGGTGGTGTGCGGGAATGGGATGTGATGCACACTGTTTAGTGGGCTGTTTAGCACACTGGGCTAAATCGCTGGCTTTGAAACCAGACCAAGGCAGGCCAGCAGCACGGTTCAATTCCCGTAACAGCCTCCCCGAACAGGCGCCGGAATGTGTCGACTAGGGGCTTTTCACAGTAACTTCATTGAAGCCTACTTGTGACAATAAGCGATTTTCATTTCATTTCATTTCATTCATGTTCGAGTTGCCGGTGGCCAGGGCCCCTCGTCGGCGAACCTGGAGGCAATCAGATTGTCCCATGAACGGCGGCCCTGGTGTACAGATTGTACGGCCTCCTGTGACTGCCAAGGCCTCATGACCTGCCCATCCTGGCCCTTCTTCGATTCCTCTGCGCAATGTAGTGGAGGATTCAGCAGGCAACCACAATGTGGGAAACTCTCCTAAAGCTATACTGGAGGACCCCACCAGAGCAATCCAGGCAGCGGAACAATATCTTCAGGACGCCGATACAATGCTCGATCACGCTACTGGTCGCTGCACGGGCATGGTTATAGTGGTTTTCCGCATTGGTCTGTGACCTCCGGATAGGCATCATCAGCCACGACTGCAACAGATAACCCCTGTTCCCCCGGAGTTAACCCCTTTCCCGGCGGAGCGCTTCAAATGTGTCAGGCAGCGTCGTGCGCGCTAGGATGAAGGCGTCCTGCACGTTGCCTGGGTATCGGGCTCAGACGTGCATAATGTGCAGCCGGTGGTCACATACCAACTGCACGTTCAGCGAGTGGAATCCCTTTCGGTTCATGAAGGGCTCCCCCTCATGTGGTGGCGCTCGTGGAGGGACATGCATCCTGTCGATCACCCCTGGACCTGGGGCATCCCGGCGATGGCGTCGAATCCCGCTGCCCGTGCTACCTGGTGGCTCGGCCCATCTGCAGGTGGATGTGTAATGCCGCCCATGCGTACAGGGACCCTGTCGCAAAGAAGTTCATGCCGACCGTCACCTTCATGCGAACCGGGAGCGGGTGTCCTCCTCCATACCTTCGCGGTTCCACACTCGGCATGATCAGGCACAGATGTCTCTCTACTCAGCCGCAGTCGGCAGCGGCACGCTTGGTTCGGTAGGTCCTCCTATATTTGACGCTGTTGATACACACGAGGCGTGATGCGGCCGACGCCTCTGTCCACCTCCACCTCAGCCTGTTGGGCAACCAGCTCTCCATCATCACCAGCTGACCCCTGCTCCTCTGGGGCATGCTTCTGTTCTGCACGGCCCTCCCTGAGCAGCTCCTGCTCGTGCAGCCTCAGTGCATCCATTAGGGCTGTGGTGTCTAGGCAGATGCCAACTACTCCTGGTTCGACACCAAAGTCCATTCTGTGCAGGGGGTAAAGGGCAGACATGTTAGCATGATGAGTACTCCCATGCCCAGCCTGCACTGCAGCCCCCACCCCGGCCACTCCCCCTGACGCTTTGCCCTCTGCACTGTACCACTGGTGCCATCAGTGCCTGCCACCAGGGGGCTCCAACCCTGGCCAGCTGTCTCTGCTGGCAGGGGTACTGCTCTACCCATGCCAGCAGTATGCACGGCCCTTGTCCTGCACCGTCCTGAGGAGTCCACTGTGGGTGGGCCATGTGCTGCCCTGCCAACAAGGTGGCACCAGGTAGTGAGGGGGTGGCCATGCTTGTTGGCATGTATGTGGGCATGGCCCACAGGTGGGCTCAGCCGGGGAGGGGGGGTCGGCACCTGTTGGGACCGTAGCTGCGATGTGCTGTGAGTCCTTTTTTGCGGTTCAGCAGGTGTGTCTACTTGTCTGGGGGCAGGATGGATGGGGGCAGGGGCACAGTGGGCAGGCAGGCTTTGGTGACAGCCAGTGGTCTTGCGGGGTGGGCTAGCTGAGGGTGTCACTGGTGGGATGTCTGCCTTGTGAGGGGCAGTGTGCTGGGGGGGGGGGGGGGGGGGGGGGCTGCCGACCTCGATGGTACATGTGTTCGCCGGTTGAGGCACGCTTTGTGGCTCCCCTGCTGCCCCTGGAGTGGGGCAACACCATGGATGTGTGCACTGGGCAGTGCTAACACCTGGTGGGCAACATTCATCCCTTGATGGGTTGGCTGGGGTCTGTGGGGTCCTATGGGGATGGCCAGGGAGAACATGGGGGCACCCATGTGGCCAGTGGTGTTCTGCACATCTATAGGACACAATGGGGTGCACAGCCAGATGGCTGTCCACCGCCCATCTTCTGGTCGCTCCCCCGTCCTTGCCAGACGCCTCCGGCCAGCATCACACTGGCATCCCACTGTTACCTTTGGTAACTTTTCTTACCTTTCATTCCTTCCTTCCATTCATTCCTTCATTGGCCATGGCGCCTGCTTCCTGATTTTAAATACCGTGAGCCACACCACCGTCACCTCCACGTGGTGGAGGTGGTGCATCGCAGGAGGCCAGAGAATACCAGGTCGGTCCCATTAGTGATATGTTAACGTTCATTACTGTGCTGGCGTGGAACGCATTCATGCCACTATCAAGGAACCAGAGCATTACATTTCTTTGGGCGCCTGATGCTGACCTCAATTTTCGGCTGACGGACAATTCTCAGCCCGATTGCGATTTGGGCGTTGCTGGTCGGAGAATCTTGCCCATTATGTTGCACTGCGTTCAGGTGGTTGTGCCTATCATAGTTGAGCAATTAGGCTAACAATTGGCAAGTAACATTCGCGCCACAGTGTCAGGCAATGACCATCTCCAATTAGAGAGAATCAAACCATTGCCCCTTGGCATTCCATTGAATACCATCACTGAATCTCCCACTATCACCATCCTGGGGGATACTGTTGACCAGAAACTGAACGGGACTAGCTATATAAATGACGTGGCTACAAGAGCAGGTCACAGACTAGGGATCCTGCGACGAGAAACTCACCTCCTGAGCCCCCAAAGCTAGTCCACCACCTACAAGGGACAAGTCAGGAGTGTAATAGATTACTCCCCACTTGCCCAGATGAACGCAGCGCCAACAACCATCCAGAACAAGGCAGCCCGCTTGATTGGCACCCCTTTCAAATCCACTCTCTCCACCACCAATGTACAGTTGTGTGTACCATCTACAAGATACACTGCAGGAACTCAACAAGTCTCCTTAGGCAGCACCTTTCAAATCCACAACCACTGCCATCTAGAAGGGCAGCAGATACCTGGGAACACCACACACCTGGAGGTTCCCCTCCAAGTCCCTCACCATCTCCACTCAAAAATATTTCGCCGTTCTGATGTGTTGGGTGCTCTGCTACACAGATGAACCAACACGGTTGCGAATGGTACAATTCAGCTTTATTGCTAACATTTATTTACAGTGGTAAACTGGTTACTGAGGTTCGATCATAACCCTTGAATCTGTGGACCTATCCCTAACACTATCTTGGAGTGGCACTCAGCACATGGTGGATGTCTGAGTGGCTTGCTGTGAGCTCTGTGCCCTGAGCTGTCTCCTGCTGGAATGAGCCGGAAGTTCCCTGTTTTGTAGTGTGTATGCTCTTGCCTGTGATTGGCTGTGGTGTTGTGTGTGTTGATTGGTCCGTTGATCTGTCCATCAGTGTGTATGTATGTTTGTACCATGATGTTTACCTGAATATCATGACACGTTCCTTCACTTACTGGGCCAAAGTCCTAGTAGGGTTTACCTACACACACGGACTGCAGCAGTTCAAAAAGGCAGCTCACTATCACCTTCTCATGGACAATTAGGGATAGGCAACAAATGCTGGCCAAGCCAGCGAAGCCCACATCTGGTAAAAATGAATTTAAATAAAGATTGTCTTTCGGGGCTGCAACACCTTCTAGTCTCACAAGCTGTTCGGCTCTGTGTTGTGCAGCAACTGTGCAGGATGCAGAAATTATGGAAATGAGAAGGCAGCATGAAGTTTGTGTGTTAACAATGTGGCTCACGAACTGTGACCCAGCCGCGCTCAAAAATGGGGACAGACCAATTTGAATCCCTTTAGTTGTATTTATAAAGTCCAGAGTCCAATATTAACTTATCCTGCCACTGTTAAAGATTGATGCTCAATGTTGCAATCTATGTTGTTCATGCTTCGTTAAATCCATGTATAGGTTTATGTATTGGCAGACAAATAATGAATAGATTGCATTAAAAAAACTCAAAAATCTGTAGCTACAAGTGAAAATATGTACTTGTTTGGTACACATTTTTCCCATAAATATTTTAGATAATAAAGAGCAGAATAAAGGTCAAGTTTATTTCTAAATTATTTAGTAACTGGTCCTGAAAGATATGAAAAGAGTTACATGTAAAGCAACTGCTATCTGAATTCACTTTATATGTCATTAGAACTCTTGTTTTATTTGAAATAATGTAAGGTTACATGATTTGTTACAAGTTGGATTACTTACCTGTTTAACTTTAGTAATTTTCCATAACCTTTACAAACCCCCCTGGTTCAGGAAATATATTAGCTCCATATCATCCTATATGATTAGCTATATCATTCTATATATATAGGATGCACAGCGCAGTACTGATCAATATCAGTGTGACTGCATTTTATTCCATTCCTACCCAGTAAATTAGCTGTGATTCGTAGAGCTAATTCCAAACACTGAACTTAAACAAATGTTCAGAGTCACGAGAATCAACTTTGTCTGGAATAGAAAGCAAGGTTAATGTCATAGAACTACTCAGTTTTGATGGGTTAGGTAAGTTAATGGGTTAATCTGTCTCTTTCAGAGGTGGCACAGTGGCAGTGACGAGCCCTGCTGCGTCACAGCGCCAGCGCCTCAGGTTCAATTCCGACCTCGGGTGACTGGCTGTGTGGAGTTTGCACATTCTCCGTGACTGCGTGGGTTTCCTCCCACAATCTAAAGGCATGCAGGTTAGGTAGATTGGCTATGCTAAATTGCCCCTTTGGCCCAAAGGTGGGGTTACGGGGATAGGGACTAGGTAGGGTGCTTTTTCGGAGGGTCGGTCCAGACTCGATGGGCTGAATGGCCTCCTTCCGCACTGTAGGGATTCTATGGGCACGATTCTCCAGCCATGCTGTGCTTTTGCTTGAGTGCTACCCAGCCAGAGAATGCCGGGAGAGGCTTGCAGCGAGCCTCCCGAAAGCCTCCGCGCCTCCCGGGATTCTCCGAAGTTCCACAAGATGTCGGAGTTGGAACCCGCCCCAAATGGGCAGGATCGAATGAAGCTCGCGGAAGTAGGTCGTAAACCTACTTATGGCCTACCTGGCTGGGATCCACCAACCTCCCTCAATTCTTCGGCCTTCTCAGGGAGGCTGCAGCCGAGTGCCGATCACTGCAGGTCCACACAAACGTGGACTGTGCGGAAGGGCACCCGGGGTGTCTCCTGGGCCATTGGAGACCCCTGGTGGTCAGGGTATGTGCAGGGTGGCTCCCTGGCCCGCCCCCTGGAACATGGGCACTGCCAAGGCAGGAGCACTGCCTGGGTGCCAGTGTAAAGGTGCCCAAGTGCCAGTGCCAAGGGTGCCATTCTCATGAAATGAGGGTGGAGGAGGGGTTGTGAAGATTGGGAGAGTGCAGGGCAGGTAAGTTGGGGCCACCGAGAGGTTGGGTGCGGGGGTGCTGTAAGGGGGCCTGAAGAGGGGGGCCCCAGAGCGGGGTGGCCTCACTTGGGGATGTGGGATAGTGTCCATGTGTGTGGGGGGTGACATTGCCCATGGGTGGGGGACCCGCAAACACATTTAGAAATCAGAAACCCTTTCAAAATGGCAGCCCGATCTCAGAGTTCGGCTCCCCAGTGCTAAAAAATAATTCTAAATGTGGGCGAAACTGGTGAGAAACTCCCCAGGGCCCAAAAAAGTGACTTAAGCGTCATTTAGTTGCACGGGAAACTCCCTGAAAAACCTGCCACAAATTAACTTGGACATTTTTTGGGAGAATCACACCCTATAGTTCTAATCAATTAAATGTGCATTTCCAGCAATTTCTATTTTCAATAAATTTTTGGACAACAATTTTTGATTTATAGAACATATTTAAAATGGATAGTTGGACGTGCTCGAGAAAAAAATGGTGTAATCTTATCATTTTCAACCATTACACAGACTGCATAATGCACTGGTTATATGTGAGCTGTTACTGTGCGATATGCAAATATTGATCCTGGGATAAATTGACTGTATCAGGATGATCCAATTCTTTATGACAAAAAGTGGCAGCTCTCCAAAATTAATGACATGCTGATAAAATTAGCTATTTCAAAGTTCCATTAACATTCATTCAGAGCATTTTAGTGGGCGAATAAAACCCCGCGAGTCAAAAGGGTATTCTTGGAGTGTAGCCGGGGGCGGGGTGGGGGAGGACTGGCTCAGCTGAACTTCTGCAGTTATTACTGGGCGGCTAATGTGGCCATGATTAGGAAATGGATGATGGAGGGGTGGCGTGGTGTAGAGGCACCAGTCTAGGGGCACTTGTCACGGCTCCGCTGCCGTTCTCGCCGGCATGATACACCACAAGTCTGGTGGTGAGGATCTGGGGGCAGAGGAGACACGGGGGAGAGGAGGGCGCCTCTGTGTGGACCCCGATACAGAATAACCACAGATTTGCTCCGGGTAGGATGGATGGGGGGGTACCAAGGCTGGTATAGGGCAGGTATTAGGAGGATGGGGGACCTGTTTATAGACGGGGCTTTCCCCAACATGCAGGCGCTGGAGGAGAGGTTCGGCCTGCCCCCGGGGAATGCGTTCAGATACCTTCAGGTTCGGGACTTCCTTAGAAAATAGGTGGGGACATTCCCGCTGCTGCCTCCTCATAGGATCCAGGATGGGGTGGTGTCTGGGTAGGGGAGGGGAAGGTGTCGGACATATATCAGGAGCTGCAGGAGGTAGAGGAAGCCTCAGTGGGGGAGTTCAAGGATAATTGGGAGGAGGAGCTGGATGAGGGCCTGTGGGCCGATGCCCTGGGCAGGGTGAACTCATGTGCCAGGCTCGGCTTAATCCAGTTTAAGGTGGTGCATCGGGCGCATATAATGGCAGCAAGAATGAGTAGGTTTTTTGGGGTGGAGGACATGTGCCCGAGGTGTGCAATGAATCCGGCGAATCATGCCCATATGTTTTGGGCATGCCCGGCGCTTAAAGGATTCTGACAGGGGTTTACAAGGGTGATGGCTCGGGTTTTGGATGCTCGGGTGAAGGCGAGTCCAACGGTAGCGATATTTGGGGAGGCAGAGGATCCGGGAGTGCAGGAAGCGAAAGAGGCCGAGGTACTGACCTTTGCCTCCCTGGTAGCCCGGAGACGGATTTTGTTAATGTGGAGGGACTCGAAAACCCCGAATGTGGAGACCAGGGTTAGCGACATGGCGGGGTTCCTCAGCCTGGAGCGAATAAAGTTCACCTTGAGAGGGTCCTTGATGGGGTTCTCCCGGCGGTGGCAACCTTTCCTTGACTTTCTAGGGGAGCAGTGTCAGCAGCAGCAGCACCTGGGGGAGGGGGGGGGGGGTGGGGGAAGGGGCACCCGTTCTGGTGGGGGGTACTGTTGATATGTGAGTTGGGCATGGAGCCAAAACCCACCTTGTTCTGTTTAAAAAAAAAAAAATTCTGTTTTGTAATTAGTTTTATTTAAGCTTTGGGCTATGCTTATTGTTATTTTTTATTACCATCTGTATTTCTATTTTTGTTATGTGAAAATGCTGATTGGAAAAACTTTAATAAAACATTTATTTTTTTTAAACTTTCATTCAGAGCCTGTTTATGGATGAAAACAGCTTTTCTCAATTTTCTACTGAATGAGGAAGTTTGGATCATTCAAGTCATAATTATTCAAAAATATTTCACTTTACTTTTTTTAAAAATGCAACTGAGTTGCATGTGATGGGGATTGCTAAATCACATGGACTATAGCACATACTTGCTCTAGATACATTAAAAATATGTACTGTTTTGCATTTTATAACCATTTTGTTCCTTTTCATTCCATTTTATCTCCAAGCTTCCGAAAAACTACTGAAGGAAAGGTGATCTGGGAAGTTTCCTAGTGACAACACTCAAAATCATTTAGGTTTCCTTGGTGATTCAGTATCTTGATATCATGATATGTTTAATTTATTGACCCATCGTTAAGTTCCAAACTCATCAACCCTCTCTCCCTTGTGTTTTGATTGGAATCAGCACAAGTAATAGGAGTCAAATATAAAGGCTTAACACAAAACTAAGAAACACACACAAGCAAACAATAGTGAGACTGATAAGCTAAATAGTAACATATCACAGAAGAAATGTCAATCTTGGGAACAATTTACACATCTTCTTCATTAACATATGTCAGTAAAAACTAGTTGGTATAAACTTGTACTGTATAAAACTGTATTAAAAGTAATTTATGGGCAGCATGGTCGCGTTCGATCCTGGCCCCGGGTCACTGTCCGTGTGGAGTTTGCACATTCTCCCAGTGTCTGCGTGGGTCTCACCCGCACAGCCCAAAACGATGTGCAGGCTGGGTGGATTGGCCACGCTAAATTGCCCCTTAATTGGGGAAAAAAAAGAATTGGGTACTCTAAATTTATTTTTAAAAAGTAATTTATAAAACAAATTACAAGAACGTATACATGCCCTTCTTTAAGAATAAACCATTTATTGATGCAGACGTTTCAGGGCCCTGATCTTGAATGATTAAATTTATACAGTTCCATAAAATGCTCAGAGTATTTTAAAGAAGCATTCAGAAATGTGATGGAAACAGGATATACTTTTTAAATGGATTGTTCGTTATATATAGCACTCATTATGATCATGGTAAATCTTCCAGATTTCAACTAGCCGTTCTTTCACATCAATTATTGTCCTCGATCAGTAATGCTGTGTATTTACTGTGAATCAGAACACAGCACACTAACACACACAACCTGCTGCTAGAAAGTAAATTCAGTGACTTCTAAACCATTATAAGAGCCATGATCAATTCATAATCGTGGCACATTTTGCCATGTGAAATGCACTTCCCACTGAGACACCTTGGTGTCAAGTGTCAGCATTGGCTCAGTGGTAGCGGTTTTATGTCTGGGTCAGAAGGTTCAAGTGCAACTTCAACACATAATCCAAGCTGATACTTCAGTGCAGTGGAGGGAATGCCATCTTTCAGACACACTGTTAAATCAATCTCCTGTGTGCTTTCTCAAGTGATCTCAAGGCACTATTTCAAGAAGAGTAGTAGAATTCTCTCAGATGTTCTCACCCGATGTTCCTCAACCAACATCATTAAATTAGATTAACTGGTCATTATTTCATTGGAATCTAGGCAAATTGGCTGTTGCATTTTCTGACAACAGCATCAACACTTTGATAGTACTTCATTGGCTGTAGACTTTTGAAACATCTTGGGGGTTGGGAAAGGCACAATACAAGCCCAAGCTCTTTTGCTTATTTCTATCACAATGGTGGAAAGAGAAGAATGACTGCAAAATAATAATCATACGTCTTGATCATTATGTTAATAAGGAAGCTTTTGATATTTGCATGACTGTAGAGATGTATTAATCCAGATTTTGCAGTCAGCATCGTAGGAACAGCACTTGCCGTTCATCACAGCTGTCCACAGACTTTTCATGGGCTTTCAAGTGGCAACGTATATTACGGAGAGGCCATTCTGGTGCAGCACAACCAACAGGGGATCTGCATGTGAGAGGAGGGGAATCAGCGGCGCAGCTCTTCAACCAATCAAACTGAAGAATCCTCACTAAGACACAGAGAGTCTGAACCATAAAGTACACATGAGAAAATTATTAATTGATTGGAAACTGGTACAGAAAGAGAAATACTAATAGAAAGAAAGCTGGGATTAGGGAGGAAAAAAAGACAAAGAAAGTTTTTGAAAACTTTCTGCCGATAATTAAATCCTGAAGGAATGAGACTTTACATTCGTAAAATTAAAATGTTATTTTGATAGTACTTTGATAGTAACCAGAAAGGTTATTTTGATAGTACTTCAAAGCATACATTACAAATTCACTTTCACCTGTATTCCCCATTTTTCTGAAATATTTAATGGATAAGTAAAGCAACTTTATGCCCTTCCGTGGATTTAAACCATGAGTCTTCTGGCAAAGTACTGGTGTAATGCAGCAGGATAATTCGGACAGCAGCTTTCAGATTTCTGCAATTAACTGTTGACTTTGAATAGCCTCATTGTCATTTTTATTGCAAAATCTGGGCTATCATTGTTCTATGCAGTGCAGTTGTGAAACATCAAAAGTTCCACCTTTTCAGAAGCTTACCCATTGAACATTTTTCCAGGGCCTGCATCAAACGAAAGCTGCTTAAAAAATTTCAGTTTTTAATAATTTGAGATCTGTTTGATAAACTGCTTCACAGTACAATGGTACATACTTTGATAATTTTTAAAATAACACATGCACAGAATATATTAATCAGTCCAAGTAAATGCTACCATTTACCTTTCATATACCATGTGAACACAGCTTAGATTAAGAAGGAGTGATGGTAAAGGTCTTCTGCTTTACTAGTTGTTCAGACAGTCCAGATTTTCCCTTTTGACATCACTCAAATGCGTGCGTTATTCAACTACTAACATTTCTCACACTGGAGAATTTTAAATGTTTCATTTCATCCACACGATTCTTGTGAATCTGGAAGGCAGGAGTTACCCAACGAGCACAGGAACACTGATCACCATACCAGTTGAAAGATCCCAACTTAGATCTGCACTTTGGGCAAAGCAACTGAAAGAAACAAATTAAACGTTAAAAAAAATGCATAAAATAAATAATGTACATTTTATCCATAATTTCAAACTGAAAGAAACAGGTAATGCTTGACTGATGAGTCAGTCATTAGGAATGAAGGTTGATTTCTCTCTTTTTGACAAAAAGAATGGACAGAATTTCATTGCAAGGATGTCACTTTTGTCAGTCTTAGTAATCCAACATAATAATTTACTTCATAAAAACAGGAAATAAGATTTCCGAGGGAAGAAAACATTTCTAAAGTGACTCAATGATTTTGTCTCTTTCCTCCTTTCAGTCTCATACTCCAGTGACCTCTTTCAAACATGTCTGTTTCTCAAATCTTTATCCAATCTATCAGCTTTGAATTTACACATGAACATTTCTCCCAAATTCACTGGCCTACACCGGAAGAGTAGTGCCTAGGTTTTAAAATTCTCATCCTGGTTTTCAAATCCCTCTGTGTCCTCTATCTTTAAAATATCCGCCAAGATATTGTTGCTTCTCTTAATTCTAGCTTCTTGAACGTTTTGAACTTTAATTGCTCCAGCATTGGTGGTCGAGCCTTTAGGTACCAAAAGCCTAAGCTCTGAAATTCCTTCCCTCAACATCTCTTTCTCCCTTTAGGTTGTTCCTTAAAACCTACATCTTTGGCAAAGCTTTTGGTAATTTGCCTTAATGTCTCCTTATGTGGTTGGTGTCAAATTCAGCATTATAACACTCTGTGAAATGTGTTGGGATGTTTTATTCCATTAAAGGCACTGCATAGATACAAGTTGTTGTTGTTATTATTAATTAGCACAAGCAATCACAGTTTTTATTGCTTTACTTCAAGTCTGTATTTACCTAGCTTATGTGTAGGAAAATAGTTCTTAAAAGTTGATGAAGTTTGGTATTTCACAAGCATGTATTTATTTTTTATTCATCTAGGACTTTTTTATGTACCAAAATCTATCTCTGACCTGTAACTAGTGAATCTGCAATCCTGGTTTATTAATCGCAAGATGAAATGGAGGGGACAGAAAATAATCTACATTGTATATGGATCAAAATCAATTAAATTGAGTTTTAATACAGGAAATGCAGATTATGTTGTATTTCTTTTGGTTACCAACACTGTGAGACTTTAGCAGTCAACAATAAATAGGTGCCAATCTCACCTGAGCCTGTTAGAGCAAACAGATACAGTAATCCTTTTACTAGAGTAATTTACCTGGCCATCCAAAACACCAAGTAATGCAGGTTCCATCCACTGCACCGGTTCAATAAAATAGGATGTACATTTGGTCTGGTCCTCCTCTCTCAGGGTTTGTGTGAACCTCTTGTGAGCGAAGGCAATTGGTCCTGTTCCAGGTACATGATTCAAAATACTTGAGCCACGAAATAAAGAACGCCTGAAATTATATTTTTTTTTAAAAGAAGGGACTGTCTTAGGAATCTCTGCATTCTAGCATTCAGAATTTGTAACACACACAAGTGGATGACCACGAACAAGTTATAGAACAGTTCGACAAATGAAGAGTTCACAGGAGGGTATGAACTCTTAAGATTGTAGCTTAAGATGTAAATCCCCTTCCAAATCACAACATTTATATTGATAAGGTTAGACCAAGAGGAGCGGGAGGAGGCTTGTGTACAGAATAAATGGCACACGGATTTTGGGCCAAACGGCATGTTCCTGAACGGTGATTTAAGGAATTCCTACATAATTCAACATTCTTGTTATTCTATTTTCTAACCTACATAAAACAGTAATATTTAAATAGCAGTTGCTGGGGCCAGAAAGCTCTGGCAGCTCATGGAACAAGAGGGGGATGGGGAACTAGAAACACTAAACACTCAAAGTCACGAGTCATTGTAAATTGCTTTCCTCAGGGATTTGAATAACATTCCAAATAACTTTGCCTCTTCAACTCGTCCTTAAGGCAGTGCATGAGCAGCGAGTAATCAAAGTGACATAACTGACAGCACATTATATGAGAAGCCACAAAGGATAGTCAGTTCCTCTTGTTTTGATCATTGCCAAATAGTACTGAGAAGTCATGTCTTCAGGCACAGTTATAAGATATGAATCTAACATACCCTGACCATGGGCGAGATTCTCCGACCCCCCACCGGGTCGGAGAATCGCCGGGGGCTGGCGTGAATCCCGACCCCGCCGGTTGCCGAATTCTCCGGCACCATTCGGGTACACTGAGGGAGAATTCAGTATGTCCAATTCACGTAACAGCACATATTTCGGGACTTGTGGGAGGAAACTGGAGCACCCGGAGGAAACTCACGCAGACACAGGGAGAGAGAACGTGCAAACTCCGCACAGACAGTGACCCAAGCGAGAATCGAACCTGGGACCCTGACGTTGTGAATCAACAGTGCTAACCACTGTGCTACTGTGCAGCCCTACTGTGTCTAGCTACCTTGCATAGCTATCAGCTTTTTAGAATCAAGAGGAATGACCTTCTCAATTAGGGCTTAAGTTGAGCGTTCTGTTTCACTCATAAAATAAACAGATCACGGCATTGTCCACTAAACAAATTCTGCTCACCTACACTTTCTGCACCGGTAGAGAACATCATCTGTTTTCTCAAGACTCATGGGATCCAAAGCAAATAACTCCCGAGGTAAATTCTGCAGCTCTGAATAAAGGAAACAGGGGACAGGTAAGCAAATTATAGTTAAGATATTAATAGGCAGTAAGTTAGTTTAAAAACTCATGGGCCTTACATCAGAGATTGCAGACATTGCTAAAATAGAGTTTGAATGATGGGAAGGACAGCAAAAAGAGCCTGAAATGACTGCTTTCATGTCGTTCTCTTTTTAAACACTGTTGACACTATGTGATGTGTAACGGATTAGAGACTGAGAGATAGCGATAAACCACAAGAGGAAACTAAATCTTGAGAACGTATTTGGAATTTTTTTGAAGAATAAGGCATTCAGAAATTTGGACAGTTAAGGGGCCAGGCACTTCTAACCATGGGTGAGCTTTTAAAAAATTACTGTTTAATTAAAGGAATGAATGAATTAGATGTGCATATGTACAGTGGGAGCATTTATGGACACAACGCTAAACGTAAATGAAGTAGTAGTCATCATGGTTAAGAAATATCGGCTGTGAACTGCTCAGTGAAGTAAATGCTGACAGTTGAAACATGGAAAAAGAGCAAAAGGACAATTCCTCATCCAGCTACGACAGAGAGACAGGTTTTGGGTAAGGGAAAGATAAAACAGGAAATGTGACACATCCTAATTATGGGATGATGTGAATTTCTTTTCTTGCTCTTGCTAGCAGCCAGCCAGTAGAAGCAGCAGATTACCTGGGTACTTGTCGATGATTTTCTGCAGTCGATATTGTTTATAATCAGCACTCGTTAAATCTACTTTGCAGCCCATCACTTCATACAACTTCAGTTGTTTCACAAACCCATCATTTATCCTACAATACAGGTAATAGAAACATTTTTAAATGTTCTTTCCATTAAAGTGCACAACTAGTTCAAATAGTGGCACAGAATCAGAGGCAACTAAATAAAAACGTACTTGACATCCGGCTTAACAGCCTGGAGTTTATTATGCGCCTCTTCGAAAGTAAGGTCATCAGTTTTCATTATAAAAGCAGTTACTACAGCAGCACTTCTACTGACTCCTGCATGACTGATATTGAAGAAAAAAATATGCTTTACAATAAATGAAATAACATTGTTAATACAAATTACATTCCTTCCTAACAAAGACTATACAATGGGCAAAAGTTTGATTCTATGACTTCCGGTGGCGGCCATGGAGTGAGAAGTCGCTTATTTGGTAGTTCCCGCTCGCGGTGGACCTTTGGGGCCTCTTCCCCCACCTATAGGGGATTTGATCGGTAAAATTAGAGGCTGGTGAGGTAGAGGAGAGGATTCCCCCACCAGTTTATGGACCAGAAGTGGTCTGCAAAGGAGATATTGTTGGGCAAAGAAGGGGGTGGAGTCTGCAGCACAGGAAAACATGGCGGAGGCTCAGGGACTGGGATTGCTGGCCCAGTGGTCAACGGAGCAGCTGGTGGAGTTCCTTCAGGAGAGCTTCGCCAAGCAAAGTCAAGAGTACCTTGACCCGATTAAGATGGGGATTGACCGGGTGAGGCAAAGATTGGAACCCCAGGGACAGGCGATCCAGAAGATGGAAGCGGCGGTGGCTGAGCACGAGGACCCGGGATGGGGCTGATGAGGGACTACCAGAAAAGGCTGCAGGGGAAGATGGAGGATCTGGAGAACAGGTCATGCCTGAGGATCGTTGGCCTCCCAGAGGGCATCGAGGGATCGGACGCAGGGTCATATGTTCGAGAAACTGCTGGGGGAAGGTGCGTTTACTAGAGCCTTGGAGGTGAACAGGGCGCACAGAGCGCTTGCGAGGAAGCCGCGGATGAATGGGCCACCGAGGGCGATAGTGGTACGAATGCACCAGTTCCTGGACAAGGAACAAATCTCGAGATGGGCCAGGCAGACGAGGAGCTGTAAATGGGAAGATAACGAGCTGCGCATTTACCAGGACTTGGGTGCGGAACTGACCAAAAGAAGAGCGAGCTTCAATAAAGTTAAATCTGCCCTCTTCAAGAAGGGGGTGAAGTTCCGCATGTTGTACCCAGCTCATTTATGGGTCACTTACAAGGGTCAAGAACTTTATTTCGGATCACCGGATGAGGCGATGGACTTTGTTAAGGACAGGGGACTGACAGGTGATGGAAGAAATTGAACTTGGGGGCGAGTAATTCTGTGCCTACAAGAGTTTGGCTCAAGATGGGATTGGAACTTTATGGGAAAAACAAAATGTTAGGTAAAGCTTTGTGTGAAGAAATGTCAAGACAGGCCTTTACAGGCTTCTGATAGCAAGCTGAGAAATGTCAAGGTAGGCTATCAAAGGCTTCAGATAACAAGCCGTAATTGTTGTTTTAGTACCAGACAAATTGCAGACGGCCTTGGGAAGGGTTGCGCTAGGCTTGAAAATAATCATAAATTAGCTAAAAGGCACAGATGGAATGCGAGGGAGCTGCCCTCAGAAATGAGCCAGAAACTGTATAAGAACTGCTGTTAGATGTATTGGCTTTGGCTTGCTGGTGTAACTCTCAAGAGATACAGTGGTCTTAGCCCCAGCCGAGAAATGAACATATGTTAAAGTAACGAGGTGTTCGACTGATCATTTCATCCGGACTGGCTGCAAAAGAATCCTCACCTAGGCTGCTAAATTTATTTTCTTTTTGGGCTGTGTATGCAGTGCTTTTGTACCAAGTTTTGGGCCGTTGCTCAGTTTTGTTTGCGGGTTAACTTTGCTCTTGTTGGGGGATGGTGGGTGAAATTTTCTTCTTTTTGTTTGTTGGGGATTGTTATGTTTTGCACATGTATGTTTGAGCAGGGGGGGGGGATCAGTGGGGGGGGGGGGTAGGATGCTTGGCGCCATGGCCGGGGGCTACCAGGCTAGCTGGGTGGGCTAGATCACGGAAGCGCAGTGGGGGGCGAGCAGGTGACCAGTTTGATATGGGGGGTTAGGATTGTTGTTTTGCTAGTGGGGGGGGGGGCAGAGGAAAGGGGGTGGGAGGAAGGGAATTGTTCTGCTGACAGGGGAGGAACTGGCGCTGGGAGACAAATTGGAGGACGATGACGGTGGCCGCCCGAGGGCGGACCTGAGGAGGCGCGGGACGCGGGCTGGAGGCTGGCCTCAGAAGAGTGACGGTTGATCGGCTAGAGGGGTGAGGGGGGGGGCCCGACCAGGCTGGTCACATGGAATGCGAGAGGGCTGAATGGGCCGCATTTGAAGAGGTTGAAGGCGGACGTGGCAATGCTACAGAAGACACACCTGAGGGTAGTAGATCAGACTAGGCTGAGGAAGGGGTGGGTCGGCAGGCATTTCATTCGGGGCTAGACTCTTACACTAGGGGGGTTACGATCTTGATCAATAAGCGGGTGTCATTTGAGGAAGGGAGCATAGTGGTGGACTCAGGGGGTAGGTATGTCATGGTAAGTGGGAAGTTGGAGGGGATGTCGGTGGTGTTAGTGAATATTTAAGCACCAAATTGGGGTGACGTGGAGTTTGAGGCGGGTGTTGGGGAAGATTCCGGACCTGGACTCGCATAGGCTGATCATGGGTGGTGGGGGGGGGGGGGGGGGAGAGACGGACGACACTTTAATATGGTCATTGATCCGAAGTTGGATCGGTCGAGTTCAAGGACAGGGAGGGTGCCAGCTGCGGCGAAGGAGCTGAAGGAGTTTATGGAACAGATGGGGGGATAGATCCCTGGAGGTTCGGACGTCCAACAGCGAAGGAGTTTTCTTTTTTCTCCCATTTTCACAAAGTGTACTGCCGGATTGATTTTTTCATTTTGAACAGGGCTTTGCTGGCAGGGGTGGTACATGCTGAGTATTCGGTAATTGTTGTTTCAGACCATGCCCCACACTGGGTAGATTTACGGTGAGCAAGGAGGGGGGGTCAGCGCCCGCAATGGAGATTGGATGTAGGGCTGTTAGTGGATGAGGGGGGGGGTGCGGGCGGGTGAGGAAGGCCATCCTGAATTATTTGGAGATAAATGATACAGGGGAAGTTTCGGCAGCAACGGTACGGAAAGCGCCGAAGGCAGTGATTAGGGGGAGCTAATTTTGATCCGGGCTCATAGGAAGAAGGTGGAGCGGGCAGAGATGGATAGGCTGGTTAGGGAATTACTCCCAAGTGGACAGAAGGTATTCTGAAGCCCCGGAGGCGGGACTATTGAAGGAGCAGCAGAAGCTGCAGCTGGAGTTTGGTCTGATATCCACAGGGAAGGCGGTGGGGCAGTTGTGGAAGGCGAGGGGGGCGGTATACGAGTATGGTGAGAAGGCCAGTAGGATGTTAGCACACCAGCTAAGGAAAAGGGAGGCAGCCAGGGAGATAGGAAGAGTGAAGGACAGAGGGCGAACACGGTCTTGAACCAGCGGGGGTGAATGATGTGTTCAAGGAGTTTTACATTCGGCTGTATGAGTCGGTGCCCCCAGCTGGGGTGGAGGGGATGAGGCAGTTTATGAAAGGGTTGAAGTTTCCGAAGGTGGAGGGAGGGTGTTGGAGGGGCTGGGAGCCCCGATCGGAATTGTGGAAGTAGTAGAGGGATTGGAGGCCATGCAGTCGGGCAAGGCCCCGGACCAGACAGCTACCCAGTTGAAGTTTACAAGAGGTTTTCTGGGATGGTGGGCCTGCTGCTGGTGAGGGCATTTAATGAGGCTAGGGAGCAGGGCGTTCTGCCCCCAACAATGTCACAGATTTCGATTTCATTGATCCTGAAGCGGGAGAAGGACCCAGAACAATGTGGGTCATACAGACCAATCTCCCTACTGAATGTCGATGCTAAATTGCTGGCCAAAATTTTGGCCTGGAGGATAGAGGACTGTATTCCGGGGGTGATAGGGGAAGACCAGACGAGTTTGTTAAAGGCAGGCAGCTAACGGCCAATGTTAGAAGGCACCTGAACGTGATCATGATGCCCTCCGAGGGGTGGTTGTCGCTATAGACGTGGAGAAGGCCTTCGACCAGGTGGAATAGAATTATTTGTGGGAGGTCCTGGGATGGTTTGGGCAGGGCTTTGTTGACTGGGTTTCAGTTGCTGTACCAGGCACCGGTGGCGAGTGTGCGGATGAACTGGGTGAGTTTGGACTACTTTAGACTGCACCGGGGGACATCCGGGGGGGGGGGGGGGTGTGTGTGGAACACTGGGTCTCATTATATGCGGACGACCTACTCCTGCATATTTCTGGCCCGTCAGGGGGGGATGGGGGAGATTATGCGGTTCTTGGGGGAATTTGGCTGGTTCTTGGGGTACAAATTGAATATGGGTAAAAGTGAGGTTTTTGTGATCCAGGCGAGGGGGCAGGAGAGGATGCTGGGGGCGTTGCTGTTTAAAGTGGTGGGAGGGTGTTTCCGTTATTTGGGAATTCAGGTAGCACGGGGATGGGAGCAGTTACATAAATTAAATCTGGCCCGGTTAGTTGAGCAAATGAAGGAGGACTCTCAGAGGTGGGATATGCTCCCATTGTCACTGGCGGGGAGGGTAGACCGTAAAAATGACGGTCCTCCAGAGATTTATGTTTGTTTTCCAGTGCCTCCCTATTTTTATACCAAAGGCCTTTTTAAGCGGGTGAATAGGGTGATATCTGGATTTGTGTGGGCGGGTAAAACCCCGTGAGTAAGTAAAGTACTGTTGGAACAGAACCGGGGGGGGGGCTGGCACTGCCGAACTTTAGGAACTGCTACTGGGCGGCAAATATAGCCATGATTGGGAAGTGGGGGAGGGGTCAGTGTGGGAGCGGTCTCATGTAAGGGCACAAGTTTGGGGGCATTGGTAACAACTCCTCTGCCGTTCTCGCCGGCACAGTACTCCACCAGCCCAGTGGTAGTGGCGGCCCTGAGAGTTTAGGGACAGTGGCGGAAGTATATGGGAGTGGAAGATGCATCGGTGTGGGCTCCAATTTGTGGTAATCACCGGTTTGTCCAGGGAGGATGGATGGGGGGTTTCGGAGGTGGCGGAGAGGAGGGGTTGAGAGGCTGGGGATCTGTTTATTGATGGGAGCTTTCCCTGTTTTTAGGACAAGTTTGAATTGCCGGGAGGGAATGGGTTTCGGTATCTGCAGGTAAGGGATTTTGTGCCAAGGCAGGTTTCGACCTTCCCGCTTCTACCGCTGCAGGGGTACAGGACAGGGTAGTTTCTAGAATGGGGGTGGGGTGGGGGAGAGAAGGTATCGGAAACCTATAAAGAATTTATTGGGTGGGAGGAAACCCAGATAGGCGAGATAAAACATAAATGGGAAGATGAGCTGGGTGAGGAGTTAGAGGCGGGTCTGTGGGAGGATGCTCTGAGCAGAGTCAACACATCCTTATCATGTGCCAGGCTCCGCCTGATACAATTCAAGGTGGTTCACCGGGCACACATGACGGTGGTCCGGATGAGCAGGTTTTTTGGGGTAGAGGACAAGTGTGGGCGATGTGCAGGAGGGCCTGCAAACCATGTCCACATGTTTTGGGCATGTCCGAAGCTCAGGGGATTCTGGCAGGGGTTTGCGAATGTCACGTCCACGGTGCTAAAAACAAGGGTGGCGCCGAGTCCAGAGGTGGCGGTTTTGGGAGTGTCGGGAGTCCAGGGGGCGAGAGGCTGAAGTTTTGGCCTTTGCCTCTTTGGTAGCCCGGAGATGGATCTTATTGGCATGGAGGGACTCGAAGCCCCTGAAATCAGGGATATGGGTCAGTGACATGGCTGGGATTCTCAGACTTGAGAAAATTAAGTTCGCTCTGAGAGGATCAAAGTTAAGGTTTGTTCGGAGGTGGCAGCCGTTTATCGACTTCTTCGAAGAAAACTAAACTGTCAGCAGATTCAATAGGGAGTAAGAGGGGTAGGGGGAGTTCGGCTATTTTGTGTTAGATTAGGCGGGAGCAGTGGGAGATGGAGGGATGTGTTACACACTGAACTATGTTTACATTTGTATTTGTATCTTTTATTGTTATAAAACCACAAATGCCTTAATAAAATGTGTAAAAAAAAAAAAGTTTGATTCTACTCTTAAATTGCTGCATCTGACGAATACAAAATACGGTCAAACTGGGAGCAGCCCATCAGAAAGAGAAAATGCTGGAAATACCCAAGAGGGTCATGGAGCATCTGTGGAGAAACTTAATGTTTCAGAGATGAAAGGTCGTTGTCCTGAAATATGTAATTCTGTTTCTGCCTCCAACAATACTGTAATACTGTAAACGATACTTAGTAATTCCAGCATTTTCTGTTTTTGTTTCAGATTTCCAGCAGCTGTTCTGTGCTATTTTGATCAGAGTTGAGCAGCCAGTAGAATCTGATTCCTGGCTTCCCTCATCTACTAGACCAATCATTTTGCACCACTGAACTCTGGTTTCAACTAATATACAATAAAACATTGTTTCTCTTCCCCTGGTGTTAAATGACAATTGGCAGATACTCCAGAGTTCCCACAATGAGGTCTGAAGTGCATGTGAAAAAGTACAATACCAACATCCAAATAAACAGTGTGTTGTATTATCTAGGGAATGTATAGATAAAAGGACTATTAGCAGACTGTATAACAAGATAACATCTCCATTATTTTGTATATGAAATTCCTGGTAGAGAATCGGAGCAAGGATTATTATAGATTATCATGAAATTTACAGTGCAGAAGGAGGCCATTCGGCCCATCGAGTCTGCACCGGCTCTTGGAAAGAGCACCCTACCCAAACACACACCTCCACTCTATCCCCATAACCCAGTAACCCCACCCAACACTAAAGGCAATTTATCATGGCCAATCCACCTAACCTGCACATCTTTCGACTGTGGGAGGAAACCGGAGCACCCGGAGGAAACCCACGCACACACGGGGAGGATGTGCAGACTCCGCACAGTGGAAGATAGGCTGTAAATTGCCACAAAAAAAGGGTCAACTAAGAGCACGGAAAGCAATTGAAGGCCTCTAACCTATGACAATCAGTCTCTGCTCTTTTCCTTTTAATTATTTTCCAATACATAACAGCTCTGCTAATTAATGAGGAAGAATCTTGGTTTTGGTTTGCAGTCTGATCTTGAGGGCTTTTAAAAATGTTAAAGGCATTGTGACTTTCAGTAGCCTGTGCTGGACGTCAGGTGAACTGGAACCATTAATGCATGGGGTAGTATATTGTTCATCATAAATCCAAACTGTGTTTCTGTGAACAAACCACGGTAACCACCATTTATTATTTGTAACATGCATTATCCATTTTAAGAAATTGTGAATTTAGTTTTTTATTTTAATTCATAGATTCACAGCAATTCTGCTCGTTAATATAATGTCACAGACCCTTAAAAGAGGGGGGGGGGGGGGAGAGAGAAGTGTGGACAGAAAGTCCCAGGGTTCGGGCAGGGGAGAGAGTCCAAGCATTGAGTGGGGGGGGGGGGGCAGGAGTTCAACCAGGTTTTTCTCTGTCAAGTATTCCCTGGGTCATGATCTAGGCAAGAATACCAGAACTGTCTGAAATCTCCAACCTTAACTGAAAGTTGGCGACTTTTTTGGAGGATTTCAGGGAGTGGGGGAATTTTCTAGCACAAGATAAAACATCCCATGCAATTCCTACAGAGACTGTGGGCGGGATTCTCCGGTTGCCGACGCCGAAATCGCGTTCAGTGCTCGGCCGGAGAATACCCGATTCCGACCGAATTGGGGGGCTCCGCTTTCGCGATGCGCCATCCCCGCCAAAGCAGGCCTCAGGACATTGCCGGAGGCCTGCCCCCCCCCTGATACTCTGCCACCGACCAGCCGGGTTCCAGGTGGCGTTGGTCGCATGTGGTCTCACCCATTGGGAACTCGGTGTGGCGGCTGCAGACTCAGTCCAGTGCCACCGCAGTCGGGGGAGGGACTCTCTGTGGGCAGGGGGAGACATTATTTGGGGCTGGGTAGCGCTGTGGGGGGGGGGGGGGGGCAGTGGTCTGGGGCACGCTAGCCAGCCGAAGGGGGGCACTATTTTGCAGGCCAGGTCCGCGAGCGCAGCCGCTGCAGGCCGCCCAATGTGTGCTAGCGCGGCCACGGACCCGTCAATTCTCCGGGGCATATCAGCAGCTAGAGCCGGGTGCTCTATTCTGCCGTCCTGCTAGCCCCCAGCAAAACGAGGAATCAATGGCTGGTTTCTGCCATTTTTTCTGGCGTACAACGCCACCATTCCCATGCTGGTGTGGGGACATAGGGCTGGATTCTCTGATTCTGGGGCTATGTGTTAGGACTTCCAAGTGGTCCTACAGCAAATCGTCCAGAGCAAATCTGTTCTCCAAACATCTGGAGACTGAAAGATCCGAGTCATTGTATCAGTATAATGCAGTGACAGAACCAAAGCAATGACTGTACCAAAGCAATGGCAGTACCAATGACTGTACCAATGCAGAGGCAGTTACAATAGATGTACCAAAGCAGAGACTGTACCAATGCCTGTACTAATGCAGAGACTGTATCAATGCCTGTACCAAAGCAGAGACTGTACCAATGCCTGTACTAATGCAGACTGTACCAAGGCAGAGACTGTACCAATGCCTGTACTAATGCAGAGACTGTACCAATGCCTGTACCAAAGCAGAGACTGTACCAATGCCTACACTAATGCAGAGACTGTACCAAAGGAGAGACTGTACCAATGCCTACACTAATGCAGAGACTGTACCAATGCCTGTACTAATGCAGACTGTACCAAGGCAGAGACTGTACCAATGCCTGTACTAATGCAGACTGTACCGAGGCAGAGACTGTACCAATGACTGTACTAATGCAGAGACTGTACCAAAGGAGAGACTGTACCAATGCAGAGACTGTACCAAAGGGGAGACTGTACCAAAGGGGAGACTGTACCAAAGGGGAGACTGTACCAATGCCTACACTAATGCAGAGACTGTACCAAAGGAGAGACTGTACCAATGACTGTACTAATGCAGACTGTACCAAGGCAGAGACTGTACCAATGACTGTACTAATGCAGACTGTACCAAGGCAGAGACTGTACCAATGACTGTACTAATGCAGAGACTGTACCAAAGGAGAGACTGTACCAATGCAGAGACTGTACCAAAGGAGAGACTGTACCAATGCAGAGACTGTACCAAAGGAGAGACTGTACCAATTCACCAGCACTCCGGCACTGGCTTCAGCCAGCGCCTCCTGTATAAACCGCACGCAATCATCCAGAAAGCTCAGCAGGTCGGTGCACGGCTCATCCAGCGCCCGCACAAACATCGTCTGGCGGTCCCCAACAGGCGGGGGTTCCTGTGAATCCACGGTGAGGACATGGGAAATAGCGGAATCCGAGAGCCTCTCGACCTGGGCCAAATCAGCAGCGTCTCCAATGTAGAGACCGCTCCGCACCGGGAGCATGGCGATGGCGGCGATGACGGCGGCGGCGCCGTGGCGTCATACGCACTGTGACGTAACAGTGAACGCGAGCTTCACAGCAGGGGGGGCGGGGATATGGGGGATGGATATAAGGGGGAGGGGTGGATATGGGGGGGAGGGGATGTATATAGGCTATAAGGGGATGGATATTGGGGTGGATATGGGGGAGGGGGTGGATTTGGGGGAAGGGATTGGATATGGGGGAAGGGATTGGATATGGGGAGAGGATGGACATAGGGGGAGGGGATTATCATAGAATTTACAGCATAGAAGGAGGCCATTCGGCCCATCGAGTCTGCACCAGCTCTTGGAAAGAGCACCCTACCCAAGGGCAACACCTCCACCCTATCCCCATAACCAGGTAACCCCACCCAACACTAAGGGCAATTTTGGACACTAAGGGCTATTTATCATGGCCAATCCACCTAACCTGCATATCTTTGGACTGTGGGAGGAAACCGGAGAACCCGGAGGAAACCCATGCACAAAACAGGGAGGATGTGCAGACTCCGCACAGACAGTGACCCAAGCAGGAATCGAACCTGGGATCCTGGAGCTGTGAAGCAATTGTGCTATCCACAATGCTACCGTGATGCCCACGGGTTCTGGACAGCCTTCTTCGAAACAGAGTCCAAGGTTGTGGGGATGAGGGTGGAGCTGTGCCCGAAAGTGGCACTCTTTGGGGTGTCAGACTAGCCAGAACACTATTGAGAGGAGGGACGATGTCCTAGCCTCTGCCTCCCTAATCACCCACAGAAGAATCCTGCTGGGCTGGCGATCACCCAAAGCTGCAGACTGGCTGTTCGACCTGTCGGAATTTCTCCAAATGGAGAAAATCAAATGTCTCATCCAAGGGTCAGAAGAAGGCTTCCACAGGATATGGAGGCCATTCATCAACTTATTCCAAGATCTGTTTGTAGCCAACAGCTAATAGGCCAAGGGAAGGGGGGACCCTCAGAGGGACCACGGACATCAACAGAGTGGGGGAGGGGAGTAAGGAATAGGGAGGCACATAAACCAACCCCCCCCCCCCCCCCCCCCCCCCCCGGCCGGGCCAAAGGTTTCTGAATGCAGACAACTAAATAAGAACAACCTACCACAATCGCTATACTAACCCACTATGTACAGGACTGATGAACTAGCAGATGAAGAAAACACGCCAGATAGCAAGAAGGAGTTGGGGTTAGGAGGCTAATTCAAATATGTGGCATATGTAAACTGTACCTTATGTGTACAGATTTGTTTATGAATACGTTTGTTGTGTATAAAAAGAAAAGACTAATAACTTAAAAAAAAAAATATTTTCTGGAGGTGGTGGTCACACATGAATTGAATGTTTCCGGGAATAGAATCCCTTGCTGTTAATGAAGGGCACTCCCTGATGTCCCAGTGCACGCACAGTGTCATGGGTACCATCAATTATCCTCTGGACCTGGGGCATCCAGCGATGGCGGAGCTATAAGTTGATATAATGAGCTGCCCTGGCATACAGGGTATCTGTGACCTCACGGATGCACCTGTAGGCTGTAGCTTGTGAAATGCCTTGGAATGAACCAGCGGCATAAAGGTTGAGGGCTTCAGGGGCAGCACGGTGGCACAGTGGTTTGCATTGATGCCTCACGGTGCCGAGGTCCCAGGTTCGATCCTGGCTCTGGGTCACTGTCTGTATGGAGTTTGCACATTCTCCCCGTGTTTGCTTGGGTTTCGCTCCCACAACCCAAAGGTATGCAGGCTAGGTGGATTGGCCACACTAAATTGCCCCTTAATTGGCAAAAATGAATTGGGTACACTAAATTAATTTTTTAAAAGTTGAGGGCTGTGGTGACCTCAGCCACCAGGAGCAGCTGTCCTCCTCCTCCACCTCCACGGGGTGCAAGTCCCCACGGATGTGTCATAGTCCACACACAATTGTTGGGTACCGTCCGGTTTCGGTACCATCACTATGGGTGAGCTCCACTCACTGCAGCCCACTTCAATTATGCCATTTTCAAGCATACTTTCAATTTCCTTTTGAACCTGTGCCAATTTTAGAGGGTTAAGTCTATATGGATGTTGTTTAATTGGAACAACATTTCTCACATCTACATGATGTATATCCATTTTAGTATTTCCCAACTTATTTCCACAAACCTGTCCATGTGATATTAATAACTCTGTTTTCCCTCTGGAAGGTAACTCAATAATTTATCCCAATTTTTAATAACATCCTTGTTATCCAATTTAATTTGAGGAATGTCAAATTCAGAGTCATCTGGATTTGGTTCGTCACTTTGAGTTAGAATCACTAAAACCCCCTTTTCTTCTTCCCTTTCAGAATAATTTTAAGCATATTCACATGACACGGGTGAGTTTTCCTTCTATCTGGCGTTCTTACCAAATAATTCACCTTACTCAATTTCCTTTCAATCTGATAAGGTCCACAAAACCTTGCTTTTAATGATTCACCTACCACTGGTAACAGTATTAAAACATTATCTCCACTGGCAAAACTACAAACTTTTGCTTTCTTGTCCGCTTCCTATTTCATCACTTGCTGTGCAACTTTTAAATGTTGTGTAGCCAATTCACCTGCTCCATTTAACCACTCCCTAAATTTGACACGTAATCCAATCAATGTAGTTTCAGAATGCTCACTCACCAATTTTTCCATAATCAATTTAAGTGGTCCTCTTTCCTCTTGACCAAAAATCAGTTCAAAGGGTCTGAATTCGGTTGATTCATTAGGTGCATCCCGAATTGCAAACAGTACGAATGGAATTCCATTATCCCAATCCTCTGTATAATCTTGACAATAAGCCCTCAACATTGTCTTTAACGTTTGATGCCACCGTTCTAACACTCCCTGCGATTCTGGATGGTACAGTTGATTTAACTTGTTTTATTCCTAAGCTACCCATAACCTCCTTGAATAACTTCGATCCTTGATCCGATTGTATTTCTGTGGGTGGTCAATATCTAGTAAAAAAATGTAAGTAACTCCTCCACAATCTTTTTAGCTGTAATATTGTGTAATGGAATAGCCTCTGGAAACCTAGTAGATACATCCATTATAGTCAAAAGATATTGATTCCTACTTTTAGGAAGTGGACCTACGCAATCAATTAAGACCTTTGTAAAATGTTCCTCAAATGCTGGAATGGGTATTAAGGGCACAGGTTTTATCACCGCTTGAGGTTTCCCTATCACTTGACATGTGTGACATGATCAATAAAATTTAACTACATCTTTATGTAGTCCAGGCCAATAAAAATGTTTATATTTTAGCTTGAGTTTTCCTTACTCCCAAATGACGACCTACTGGTACCTCATGTGCTACTCGCAACACCTCCTTTATATACCCCCCTACCGGCCATACCGCTTGATGAACTTCTGCCCACTTTTCATCCGCCTGCATATGTAAAGGTCTCCATTTTCTCATTAAGACATCATTTTTAAGGTAATGGCATTCTGGTATACACTCGGATTCCTCTTCCGTGTATGCTTTCTGACACATCCGTTTTATTTCTATATCTTTCTGTTGTAACTCTGCCAACTTTCTGAACTAAAAATATCCACCTGTTCTTGTTCTTTTCCAACCATCTCATCTAAAATCGTTTCTGATAATTGAACTTCAACTTTATCTTCAATCTTTGATTTCTTCTGTTGTCTTAACCTGTGACTTTGCGACCTTGTTATTGCACAATCAGGAAAAATCCCAGGATATTCACCCTTCGACAATTCAGTTGTTTGATTTTCCACTGACTTATCAACCACGGGCATCACTCCCACCTGTGATCCAGCTATATCATTACCCAAGATAAACTGTATTCCTGTTTTCCCTCTGGAAGGTAACTCAATAATTTATCCCAATTTTTAATAACATCCTTGTTATCCAATTTAATTTGAGGAATGTCAAATTCAGAGTCATCTGGATTTGGTTTGTCACTTTGAGTTAGAATCACTAAAACCTCCTTTTCTTCTTCCCTTTCAGAATACCTTTTAAGCATATTCACGTGACACACGGGTGAGTTTTCCTTCTATCTGGCGTTCTTACCAAATAATTCACCTTACTCAATTTCCTCTCAATCTGATAAGGTCCACAAAACCTTGCTTTTAATGGTTCACCTACCACTGGTAACAGTACTAAAACATTATCTCCACTGGCAAAACTACAAACTTTTGCTTTCTTGTCCGCTTCCTATTTCATCACTTGCTGTGCAACTTTTAAATGTCGTGTAGCCAATTCACCTGCTCCATTTAACCATTCCCTAAATTTGACACGTAATCCAATCAATGTAGTTTCAGAATGCTCACTCACCAATTTTTCCATAATCAATTTAAGTGGTCCTCTTTCCTCCTTTGGTACCGTCTCTGCATTAGTACAGGCATTGGTACAGTCTCGGCCTTGGTACAGGCCATTGGTACAGTCTCTGCATTAGTACAGGCATTGGTACAGTCTCTGCTTTGGTACATCTATTGTAACAGCCTCTGCATTGGTACAGTCATTGGTACTGCCATTGCTTTGGTACAGTCATTGCTTTGGTTCTGTCACTGCATTATACTGATACAATGACTCGGATCTTTCAGTCTCCAGATGTTTGGAGAACAGATTTGCTCTGGACGATTTGCTGTAGGACCACTTGGAAGTCCTAACACATAGGGCTGGATTCTCCGATTCTCCTCCTCGAGCAGCTCCAGCTCATACAGCCTCAGTGAATCCCCCAGGGCTCCGGCGACTAGCAGGAAGGCCACCATTGCTGGTTGAATTCCAATATCTACTGTTTGCATGGTGCGTAACCCTATGCCCAACCAGGTGCAATGGGCTACATGGTGGCCCTGGTTGGCCTTGCACTCCTGGTTGCGTGACCCTGGCGCCTGTACCTGCTGCCAGGGATACTGTCGGTTGGCGCTGCCCATGCCAGCGGTATGCTCTGCAGCCCCTGTCCAGTGCCCCCCTGAAGGGGCTGAAGTGGCAGATGGTGGCCAGTTGGGGGGGTGGTTGTCAGATGGTGTGGTGCAGGGGTGGGGGCTGGGGTGTAGGTGATTGATTGATATTTATTGTCACATGTACCGAAGCACAGTGAAAAGTATTTTTCTGCGGCCAAGGGAACGTACATAGTACGTACATAGTAGACAAAAAGAATAATCGACAAAGTACATTGACAAATGGTACATCACCAAATAGTGATTGGTTACAGTGCGGAACAAGGGCCAAACAAGAGCAGCATAGGGCATCGCGAATGGTGTTCTTACAGGGAACAGATCAGTCCAAGGGAGAGTCGTTGAGCAGTCTTGTAGCTGTGGGGAAGAACCTGTTCCTATGTCTGGATGTGCGGGTCTTCAGACTTTTGTATCTTCTGCCTGATGGAAGGGTCTGAAAGAAGGTAAAGCCTGGGTGGGAGGGGTCTCTGACAATGCTGTCTGCCTTCCTGAGGCAGCGGGAGGTGTAGACAGAATCAATGGGAGGATGGCAGGCTTGTGTGATGAGTTGGGCTGAGTTCACCACACTCTGCAGTTTCTTGCGATCTTGGACCGAGCAGTTGCCATACCAAGTTGTAATGCAGCCGGATAGGTTGCTCTCTATGGTACATCTGCCAAAGTTTGTGAGAGTCTATGCAGACATGCCAAATTTCTTTAGCTTCCGTAGGAAGTAAAGACATTGTTGGGCTTTCTTGACTGTTGCATCAACATGAGTGGACCAGGACGGACTGTTGCTGACGGTGACCCCCAGGAACTTAAAGCAATCGACCATCTCCACTTCGGAGCCATTGATGCAGATGGGGGTGTGAGTCGTACTACGCTTCCTGAAGTGGATGATCAGTTCCTCGGTCTTTCCAAAATTTAGTGAGAGGTTGGTTTCGGTACACCATGCAACCAAGTGTTCTATCTACCTTCTGTAGTCTGATTCGTCGTTGTTTGAGATATGTCCAACCACAGCCGTATCATCTGCAAACTTTTAGATTGAATTGGAGTTGAATCTTACCACACAGTCGTGTGTGTATAGGGAGTACAGTGGCGGTGGAGTGCGGGGGCTGGAGTGCAGTGGGTGTGTGTATAGGGAGTACAGTGGCGGTGGAGTGCGGGGGCTGGAGTGCAGTGGGTGTGTGTATAGGGAGTACAGTGGAGGTGGAGTGCGGGGGCTGGAGTGCGGTGGGTGTGTGTATAGGGAGTACAGTGGAGGTGGAGTGCGGGGGCTGGAGTGCAGTGGGTGTGTGTATAGGGAGTACAGTGGCGGTGGAGTGCGGGGGCTGGAGTGCAGTGGGTGTGTGTATAGGGAGTACAGTGGAGGTGGAGTGCAGGGGCTGGAGTGCGGTGGGTGTGTGTATAGGGAGTACAGTGGAGGTGGAGTGCGGGGGCTGGAGTGCAGTGGGTGTGTGTATAGGGAGTACAGTGGCGGTGGAGTGCGGGGGCTGGAGTGCAGTGGGTGTGTGTATAGGGAGTACAGTGGAGGTGGAGTGTGGGGGCTGGAGTGCAGTGGGTGTGTGTATAGGGAGTACAGTGGAGGTGGAGTGCGGGGGCTGGAGTGCAGTGGTGGCGGCGGGGGGGAACCAAATAGCTGGTGGCACTCTGCAGAACCAGGGTTCAAGATGGGTGGTCAGTGGGGTACACAGCAAGATGGCTGCCTTGCAGCCGCGGCAATGGCGGTCAGTGCCTGGACATCGCCCCAGTCTCCATACCAGTCACCACGGCCCCACACTCAGGGTCCCCACCCCAGCCAGCCTGGCCAGTGTCAGAACCGGCAGCCCACGGTCGCGCATCTCCATGTCCCACCTCCTCTCCTTCATCAACATCGGCGCCTGTTTCTCAATTTTTAAAAACAAGTGAACCTCTACGTCGGGAATTCCCCCCAATGGAGGCGGAGAATTGCGGAGGCCCTGGAGAATACCTGCTAATGATATGCAAATGGCGTTTACTGTACGTGAGGAGTGGAGCGCATTGTTGCCACTCTTGAGGCACCGGAGAATTGTGATTTGGTGTGAACCCGGCGCCCGCCACGATTTTGGCGTGAAAAACGATTCTCCGCCCAATCGTGTTGAGCAATTCCGGCACCAGCCGATGGAGATCCCGCCCAAAACATTTGTTTAGTTTCTCTGCTATTTCTGTATTTCCCATTATATATTCTGCCTATATTGGGCCCAACTATCCTTGCTAATCTTCCTTTTTATATATCTATAGAAGCTTTTACAGTCTGTCTTTATGTTTCCTGCTGTTTACTTCGTTATTCTATTTTCTGTTTCTTTATCCATTTCTTGATTCTCTTTTGCTGAATTCTAAGATGCTCCCAAACCTCAGGTTTACCATTATTTCTAACAACTTTATAAGCCTCTTCCTTTAACTTCTCTTGTTCGCAACGGTTGGACCACTTTTCCAATTGGATTTTTGTGCCTCAAAAGAATGTATATTTGTTGTAAATGATATATTAATTATTTAAATGCCTGTCTACATTCATATATTTTAATGCAGTTTCCCAATTTACAATAGCTAACTTGCCCTTCATACTTTCATAGTTTTCTTTCTTTAGATTTAAGACACGGGTGTTGGATTGAACATCATTTTCAAACTTAATGTAAGATTCTTGCATATTATGATCACTCTTCCCCAAATGTTCCTCGACTTCAAGGTTATTAATTAGCCCTTTTTCATTTCACAATACCACAGCTCGTGTAACTCTCTCTCTAGTTGGTTCCTCATCATACTTCTGCTGGAAACGTATCTTGTACATTCCAGGAATTCATCCTCCACAGCATTAATATTAATCAGGTTTGCTGAGTTACTGAGTCAATGGGCTGAATTTTCATATTTTTGGTCTAAGTGCCAACTCAGGCAGGAAAAGCAGGATGTCGCCTGTCAACAGCTCTACTGGCTTACCCAAGATATTTTTAGACATTAGACAAAAGAAAGATAAGGAGTGGGTACCACGATTTCAGAGCCTGCCTGCCAGCAACTTAGGTTCCTGAAAGATTGGAGCGTTCTTTTTAAAAGGTGACCTGGTGTTAAAAAAATAGAAAAAACAACACCCCACAAACACAGAGCATTCCTTACCCCTCACCTCACAATGGAACCCCCGGCATCTCCCTCATGGAATTCCCCAGCAATGCCTCCTGACAGGGGTAGTGCCAGGGTACTGCCCAGGAATGATGCTCTCCGCCCAGGGGCTGTACTCACCTGTGCACTTCCAGCGGGTTCTGTTTGACACGTACACGTCGTGGGGGACCTGTCATGATTTGCATGCCAACCTGACTGGACAGTCCAAAATTGGGGGACAATCGGGGCATAAGTGCCTGATAAGAGACTTAAATTAATGCAAATTGGGATCCCGACTTCTAAAGAAAGTGGCTGCTGGTAGGTGGGGAGGGAGGGGTTGTAAGTGAGAGCGAACAAATATATTTGTGTGACAGACAGTGTGTGAGTGGCTCACTCCCAGGCCCAGGGTTCAGGCTGCTGGTGAGGGGAAGAAAGTGGCTGGTGGTGGACGAGGAAAAGTGGCTGGTGGTGGTGGAGGAGGAAAAGTGGCTGGTGGTGGGGGGGAAAAGTTGCTGGTGGTGGAGGGGAAAAAGTGGTTGGTGGTGGAGGGGGGGGAAAGTGGCTGGTGGTGGAGGGGGAAAAGTGGCTGGTGGTGGTGGAGGGGGAAAAGTGGCTGGTGGTGGTGGAGGGGAAAAAGTGGCTGGTGGTGGTGGAGGGGGAAAAGTGGCTGGTGGTGGTGGAGGAGGGAAAAGTGGCTGGTGGTGGAGGGGGAAAAGTGGCTGGTGGTGGGGGGGGGGGAAAAGTGACTGGTAGTGGAAGGTGAGTGTGTGAGTAAGCATGAGTGAGTGAGAGTGTGTGAGTGGCTCACTCCCAGTACACTCATACCAACTCACACAGCGGGTGAGGGTATGTACCCCGAGCCTTGGGAGTGAGCCGAACAAACACAATTTGACCCTCTCACATACTAATGGTCATCTTTGTTAATTACTAATTATTTTTAAATTATCAATTTATTGCTCTGACGTTGCTTTATTTTTGCTCAGCAAGCTGTTTCTTTTCTTCATTACATAACATTTTATTGAAATTCATGTTTAGTGTTGCGCCAAACCTCATCTTTCCAAAGTATGCTCACTAGCTTTCGGAGCGTAGCTCCTTCATCAGGTGACTCACCTGAGGAAGGTGCTACGCTCCGAAAGCTAGTGATTCCAAATAAACCTGTTGGACTTTAACCAGGTGTTGTAAGACTTCTTACAGTGCACACCCCAGTCCAACGCCAGGTGACCATAGGCTGCTTTCCCCTTTGAGGAGGAGAGCTGACTGGTGGTGATTTAACCTGAGGAACACCACACCTCAGGTGAGGGGCAAGAGAAGTGAAGGCAGGCCTTCGTGAATAACCTCATGAAGAAAGAATACTGTCTACCCCATTAATGTGATATCATTTATTTAAAAAGCAGTTGTATGAAGCAAAGAACAGCAGATTTTAGAATCATACTTTCACAGGTATGACACTACAGTAACATTGTGTAGAATGATTTTTCTGGGACAAAACACAATACTTTATGTTTTCATTGAAAACTCAACCATCATAAGTAAATGTGCTAACATAAATAACTCCACATGTCAAAAGTCATAACAATCTTGTTATTTTGCCACCTGTAAGTATTGATTTTCTTGCAGATATGAAGCACAATGTTTCTTTATAAATCCACACAGGCACTCATTGCATTAAGGGCTGGGAGCATAGTTCTGGCATTTGCACTCCGAGCATGATTGTTATTGAAATTCACCAAAAATTGAGCATCACCCCCTACACACATTTACCCACCTGCATAAATAAAACTGACACTATGGGTGCGATCTACTGGCCACGTTCCGCCGGAATCGGCTGGTAGATGGGAAGGCGGTGGTGTAGTGGTATTGTCATTGGACCAGTAAACCAGAGACTCAGAGTAATGCTCTGGGGTCCCAGGTTCAAATCCCACCACTGCAGATGGTGAAATTTGAATTCAATAAAAATCTGGAATTGAAAAAGTCTGATGATGACCATGGAACCATTGTTGATTGTCATAAAAACCCCTCTGGTTCATTAATGTCCTTTAAGGAAGGAAATCTACTGTCCTTACCTGGTCTGGCCTACATGTGACTCCAGACCCACAGCAATGTGGTTGACTCTTAACTGCCTCCTCAAGGGCAATTAGTGATGGGCTATAAATGCTGGCCTAGCCCACGTCCCATGAACAAATAAAACAAAGATCCCGGAGAGACCTACCCCCCCCCCACCCCGGGATTACCGATGGCCTTACTCCTCACGAGATCTAACCAGAGCTCACGAGCCCTCGCACAAGGGTAGGGCACCCACAATGGGCAAGACCCAGTCTCACACGGTTAAGTGAGTTTAAGAACCCACTTAGCCGTGCCGCAACCGCCGGATCGAACGGCCACCTGACATCTACCAGCCACACTGAGGTAGATCCAGCCAGCCAGCCAGGCATCGTTCAGTACCGGTCCCCATAAACAGGAACCAGGCGGAATGGTACCTGGGGTCGGGTCGGGTCGGGTCGGGGGGGGGGGGGGGGAGAGGCCAGGGAGGGGGAGAGGCCAGGCAATCGGAGGCCCGTGTGGACGGCCTCTGGGCAGCTTGGCACTCTGGCACAGCTGGTGCCACCTGGGTAACTTGGCACTGCCCGCCTGGCTCCTGGCAGTGCCACCCAGGTGCCAGTCTGACACTGCCAGGGTGCCCAGGTGGCAGTGCCAGTGCAAGCTTGCAGTGCCATGGTGCCAGGCTGTCATTGAGCCCATGGGTGCCCTACCCTTGTGATGTTGGTACAGGGAGGCTCGATGGCTCCCTTATAGGGAGTTGGAGTGTTGTGAGGGTCCAGGGGTTGTGAGATTAGGACACCATCTTAAAAGGCATCCCAATCTCTTCCTGGCGGAGTTCCTAAGTGCAGAAAATTACGCTGGGTGTGTCCTCGGGGAGCGTCCCCGTTGGAGCCCGAAATGGCAACATAGTGCTGTCAGATAGTGGAGTTACCCCGCGAATCCTGCCCAGAACAGACTCTATTTCTTTCTAGTTAGAACGCGCCCTGTATATCATAAATAAGAAAATTACCAAGAAAGGATCTCAGGCTGGAGGCTAATCCTGAGCCAATTAGATTCCCACCCATGACCTATACCAAGATACATATTATTTACCATATACAAGCCATCTGAACAATTTGATAGAATGATAAGTTTTAGAAACAGGAAAGGCCAATATGCCGAATAAGATCACCATTTCTAAAAGTACCTCAACCCTGCCTACCCTCACTCCCATCTCACTATATTTATCTAATTGCTTGTTAATTTAGTATCCTTCATTTTTAATTTCCTTACAGTAACTTCTCCATTTAAACTATCACAAGCCCCTTAGTAGATCGGTGATTTGTTAGCAGTCCCTTATGTCTTTCTCTGGCATGATATTAGTGATAAACTCTTGCTCTACAGCCATCCAGGCTCTCTGTCACACCGTCCATAGGCATGCTGGCTCACATCTGTTACAACAGTGATGTTTTATATTCTGCTCACGAGCACTGAGTTTTTTCGTAACACCAGAGCTGATTATGCACAATAGGACCCAATGGGAGAACATCTGGGCCGCAATCTATCGGTGTGCATCGCAAACAATCAAAACACTTTGTTTGGTTGAACCAGAATGGAAATGATTGCCCCTCTGACATCATGATGTACCTCTCAAATTGTGACTGAATATCTGAGATGGTTTAAAGTTCTACACTTCAGCAACAGTAGAAAAGAAAGACTTGCATTTATATAGCACCTTTCATAAGCTCAGGACATCCCAAAGAACTTTACAGCCAGTGAAGTACATTTTTGATGTGTAGTCACTCCTGTCATGTGAGAAAAGCTGTATTTTGCTTAGGACACATGGATTACTCACTGGTGCAATGATATCACTGAACACCAGGTGTTGACAGAATGAAGGGTTTTGGTTGTAACTGAGCGTATAGCTGAAGCATTATCTGAATCCTGTCTAGCATTTACATAACAGTCTTAAATGCATCAGTTGTTTTGGTAAGCAGTAATGATACAATTTTTGTTTTTAAAACCTATCGGTCAACAAAATAGGGGCCGGGGTTCTCCGAGCCCACGACGGGTCGGAGGATCGCCGGGGGGGCGGGAAATTCCCACCACGCCGTTCTGACGCCGAGCGACGATTCTCCAGCGACCAGAGAATCGGTGCCAATCGCGCCCGCGCGGTTGCCACTAAAATAGGCCCCCGCGACGATTCTCCGCAAGTGACGGGCCGAACTCCCGCCGAATCCTGCTGCCGTGGTTCAAGCCTGGTACCCGCCGGGAGCTCGGACTCGCGGCCGCTATGGACGTCCTGGTGCGGGCGCGGGGAGATCTGACTCCGGGGGGGGGAGAGGGGGGGTCCTCCACGGGGTCAAGGCCCGCGATCGGGGGCTTCCGATTGGTGGGCGGCCGCGATCTGGAGAGGGCCTACCTCCTTCCGCGCAGGCCCGCTGTTAGGTCCCCGACATGTTGCTCTGCGCCAACGCGGAGACGGCAACCATGCGCATGCGCCAGCGCGGAGACGTCCGTGGTGTGCATGCGCAGACCCATGGCAGCCGTGCCATGCGCCGGCCATGCAGGGCTGCCTTTCGGCGCCAGAGCAGTGCACAGCACTCCGGCACCTTTGCTAGCCCCCTAAAAACCGATGAATTGCTGGGCCAGGAGGCCCATTGATGCTTGCGTACTCCACTTTGGGGTTTACGCCGGCGTCAATGCTTGGCTGGGATTTCGGAGAATCCCAATCCGGGTTTGTGCTGTGAAATGTTTGCTTACTGTGATGCACGAGTGAAAGTTCTTGATAGAATAAGCCACGAAAATGGGAAGTAGTCATTTGGTAATACAGAACTAGAATGTTATTGAAAAAACACATTTTATTGAAGCTTTCTGTCTTGCACTCATCAGGACAATCTCAAGCAAACCAAAATAATTTTATAACGTATGAGAATAGAGTGCTGGTTGGTTAGCAAGTGGATTCTGATTGAAAGAGGTGTTGCCATGGCGAAATCACTAGTTAATGGTGACTGGCAATTATGATGGTAACTAATTTAAGATAGTCAGTCAGGCTTGGAATTTGGCACATTTCCGTGTACAGGAAGCTACATATAGTAATACACAGGTCCCTTTTGTTGTAGACGGAAAGAGCATGTACACACATTGAGCCTGTTTCTGCTGAACAAATTAAGTGATAGCCATTCGCTGGTTCATTCTTCGGGGCAAGCTTTAACCAATCAAAGTCAAGCTGCCTCGTTTTAAATTTTTTAACAATGATTGGCAGTTAACTGTCATTCACCGTTAACTGTTGCATTCTCCATGGTGATGCCTCTACCTACCAGAGTCCACTTGCCAACCAATCAGCACTCTCTTCCCATACAAGATGAAGTTGTTGTTTTCCTTGAAATTGATATTCTTGTGATTGTCTTGATGAGTGCAAGATGAAAAGCTTTGATAAAATGTCTTTTTTCAGAAATGGGAAGGTTTGTTTGCATCTCTGTTTTGGAAATTTGGAATGACATGGCTCCTTAAACACACTTTCATTGGTCAACAGAATAACGTGGTTACCCTATCCACGGCATGTATGGAAAATACCTTGGTGCACATTATATTCGGGAAACCTGAAACCATAGATCTCTTGTTACAATGGTTTAACATCTCAAACTTTGACACAACATTTAAAACGGAGAGAAGAATCTCTGAAGAAAAGTGATGTGCTGAACACCTCAACCAAATCATCTGGTTAGCTATTCAAACATACAGAAATCAATAAGAAATTGCATTTTTAAATGCGCTATGTTAGAGAGACATCTCAGATCACTTTACAGAGTTGTAGATATTAAATGAACTGTGTGCAGGAGGGATAAGGGCCTGCAAAACCGTGATCAAAGAGAAGCATTAATAGCTCCCTCGTGATGGCAGGGAGAGGTGACAGTAGAGCTGCTGAAGGTCAGAGCTCCAGGGGATAGGGACATGTTGGCTGAAGAAGCAGACAGTTGTTCAAGCTGAGGGTGTGGGCAATGAGAAATCGGCTTGTGGGAGAGGGAGATATTGCTTGAGAAGATAACTAGAAGTAAGGAGGGCCATAATCACAGAGGGGAAATTCAATGAAGTTGACTCCCGTGGACACAAAGCACTGGTGGATCTTGACAAAGAAAGGAGTAATGTGAAGGCTAATGTGAGCAAATCATTATGGATGAATTGTAGCCTATCATGGATAAAAGTAAGGTGGTTCAGGAATAATTGGCAGTGCAGATTAAGGTTTCAGCAGGAAGAGACAGGCAGTGTTACAACAGTGAAAGAAAGGGGCCAGGTATGCCAAGATATTGCATGTCTGGTCTTAATGTTAAATTAGGCAGATTGATGGAATCTACCTAATGGCCCATGGGTGTTTGAGAGCGCTGAAGGACATTGAGGAGGAAGGTGGCTCTTCAGACCTGAATGTTGGAGAAAGTGGCAATACCCTTGGAGAAAATGAAGGAGGCAGAGAATAGTTCTGAAGTCCATGCTCGGTGTGGAACAACAACACCCATTTGCCAGATGTCCCATTCCCTTTGTTCGTTCATACAGATGGCACTCGTCCTATTCATCAGGATCCTGTGAAGAACAAAAGATTTACCACTGGTTATACTCTGGTTTCAAACCTAAAGAAACTGACTTTTGGTGATATGAGAGTCCTACCATCCCAGGTACGGCCTGGTAAGCCTTTGCTGCACTCCTCCATAGCAAGAACATCCTTCCTCAGTTAAGGGCACCAAAACTGCACACACTACTCCAGGTGTGGCCTCACCAATGCCCAATATAATTGCAGTAAAACATCTCTATTCCTATACTCAAATCCTCTCGCTATGAAAGCCAACATACATTCTTTACTGCCTGCTGTACCTGCGTGCTTACTTTCAGCGACTGTTGCACAAGGGCACCAAGGTCTTGCTGAGTATCCACCTCTCTCAATTTACACCCATTCAAATAATAATCTGCCTTCCTATTTTTGCTACCAAAGCACATTTAGCCACATTATACTGCATCTCTCATGTATGTGCCCACTCACTCAGCCTGTCCAAATCCCTCTGAAGCATCTCTGCTTCCTCCTCACAGCTCACTCTCCCACCCAGCTTTGTATCATCTGTAAATTTGGAGATAATACATTTAGTTCCCTCGTCCAAATCATTAATATATAATGTGAACAAGGGGTCCTAACACAGGTCCCTACGGTACCCCACTAGTCACTGCCTGCCAATCGGAAAATGACCCATTTATTCCAAATTTGAGCTTTCTGTCTGCTAACCAGCTTTCTATGCATCTTAAGACACTACCCGCAATCCCATGTGCTTTATCTTTATATGTTAATCTGCTACATGAGACCTTGTCGAAAGCTTTCTGAAAGTCTAAATAAACCACATCCACCAGTTCGTCATGGCCAACTCTACTCGTTACACCTTGATCTCATGTTGTTCACATATGGAAGTTGGGTGTCACATCGGTCAGCAGGGCTGACGTACAAAATAACAGCACCAGGTCAGATGCTTCTGTCCCACCAAGTCCCAGGAGGTGAAGTGCAGTGCACCAAGAGGGTGCATGGCCTCAATAGTACCATCTGCAACAGCATTATGGATCATGCTCCAGGTCTCCTTCCTCACTACATTGTCCCCAAAATTTCTGAAGCTTCACCTTAGAGGGAATCTGTAATCCTTATCCTGCCTGGCCTACTTGTGACTCCAAGGCCACAACAGTGACTGGCTCTTAACCAGCCTCTGAAAGAGCCTATCATGCTATTCAGTTCAACGGCAATTAGGGTTGGGAAACAAGTACTGGTTGTGCCAGTAATGCCCAAATCCTATGAAAGAATAACATGCTGCTGTTGTTTCTGGTCAAGAGCTGATATTCCTCTCTCTAAATGCAGGCTGGGAATTCTTGGCACTCTCATCACTCTGAACACAGAATGTTCCAAGTCCACCAATGAAAACAAAGGACACTTTTAACAAACAACTTGGCAGTGAGACTTGGGCTGGGACATTCCTCAAAGCTGCGAGGGCTCTGGGATGAGGTGAGAGTGACTGCCCTTGACATCAAGACAGCATTCGACCGAGTGCGGCATCGAGGAGCTCTCGCAAAACTGGAGTCAATGGGAATTAGGGAGAAAGCTCTCTGCCGGTTGGAGTCATGCTTGGCACAAAGTAAGATGGTTGGGGTGGTTTGAGATCAATCATCTCAGTTCCAGGACATCACTGCAGGAGTTCCTCAGGGTAGTGACCTCGGCCCAACCATCATCAGCTGCTTCATCAATGACCTCCCTTCCATCATAAGGTCAGAAGTGGGGATGTTCGCTAATGATTGCACCATGTTCAGCACTATTCACAACTCCTTAGGTCCTGAAGCAGTCCATGTCCAAATGCAACAAGACCTGGACAATTTCCAGGCTGGGACTGACAAGTGGCAAGTTACATTCACACCACACAAATGCCAGGAAATGACCATTTCCAACAAGAATCTAGCAATCGCCACTTGAGATTCAATGCATTACCATCACTGAATCCCCTACTGACAACATCCTGGGGGAATTACCATTGACCAGAAACTTAACTGGACTAGCTGTGGCTACAAGAGCAGGTCCAAGGCAAGGAATCCTACAGTGAGTGACTCACCTCCTGACTCCCCAAAGCCTGTCCACCATCTATAAGGCACAAGTCAGGAGTGTGATGGAATACTCTCCACTTGCCTGGATGAGTGCAGCTCCAACAATACTCAAGAAGCTCAACACCATCCTGGACAAAGCATTGATTGCTCCCCCTTCCACAAACATTCAAACCCTCCACCACTAATGCACAGTAGCAGCTGTGTGCACCATCTACAAGATGCACTGCAGTAACTCACCAAGGCTCCTTCGGCAGCACTTTCAAAACTCACAACCACCACTGTCTAGAAAGACAAGGGCAGCAGATATTTGGGAACCTCACCACCTGGAGGTTCCCCTCCAAGTCACTCACCACCCTGACTTGAAAATATATCACCTTTCCTTCACTGTCGCTGGATCAAAATCCTGGAACTCCCTCCCTAACAGCACTGTGGGTGTACCTACAACACAGGAACTACAGTGGTTCAAGAAGGCAGCTCACCACCACCTTCTCAAGGGCAATTAGGGATGGGCAATGAATGCTGGCCTCATCAGTGATGCTCACATCACATGAATTAATAAAAGAAAAATAAGCCTAATCATTTTTTGTTTCATCAGCAGGATCTTTGAGCTATGGCTGCTGTTGAGGTTCATCAACCAGAAGGCCTCTTGAGCCTGAAGCAGAACTCTGGCTCCCAGTACAAGTAGACAGCTGCCAACACCCATATAACTAAATTCCTACACCACACAGCATCAGAAATTGTACTTACCATCCTTCAAAAATGTTCTTCTTAAATTGGTTACAAATGGTAGTTTCTACCCATACAATACTTACTATATGTTGATAAGATTTGCAGTCTTACCTGCACCTGCACTGTCAAAGGACGGATTCTCAAATGTATCTTCTGTGCCCCCAATACTGGAAGAACAAATGTAACAGTTTAATTCCGTAGTAATTAACCTTGGGGCGGATTCTACACCTCCCCAGCCGGGTATTTCTCGGCAGCGAACCTTCTCTGGCAGCGGGATTCTCCGTTCCTCCTTCTGGCCAATTGGATTTCTGAATGTAGCCATCCCACGCTGCCGGGAAACCCACGGGCAGGGTTACACTGCCAGTAGAACGGAGAATGCCGCCAACGGAAAATTCATCCCCTTGTCATTGCTCATAGACAATTTAAAAACAAAATTGGAATTGAGTCTGCCTCAGGATGCAACATTTCTGAACAAACTTGGACCCAGTGTGTGAACAAGTGCTCAGACCTTGACCAGCTCCATATCTTCAATTCAGAATTGGAGCGTTTACAGCGCGAATGATCAATAATTGCCGTAAACTCTGAGATGTGTAGGTTCGGTGGTTTGACCATGCTAAATTGCCCCTTAGTATCCAAAGGTTACGTGAGGTTAGGTGGGATTATGGGGATAGGGCGGGGTTGGACCTAGGTAGGGTGCTCTTTCAGAGGGTCGGTGTAGACTTGATGGGCCGCATAACCTCCTTCTGCACTGGAAGGATTTTATGTGTCACAGAATTGGTGATGTCTGGCATTTGATGAACAAAATGCAACTATGGTCTGAGTTCTACAAGGAGATGGTGGCCCTGCCCATCAGCTGAATGACCTTTGCAGGCCCTGGAAACCATGACACAAATGTGCACGGCTCAGGAAGTTAATTGCCTGAGGTCGTGGCTTCTGTCCCTGTCCCGGGAGGATGTCCCGTGACAAGAGCTGCCAAGCAATCAGATGGTCAGCAACTCTCCAGTCCCAACAGCACCGCCTGGAGCAGTGGACACTGCTGGGATTGCAGTCAGTGCCCCAGCAAGAGCATTGCTGGAAGTCGGGCCTGAAGGTAAATGGAGCAACCTTGCCGCACCGGTCAGCCAGACCCGGCAAGGGGGGTGGAAGGAGATAATTGGGAGGCGAATACCTGTCCCACCGCTGGTAAAATACCAGTGGAGGTGGATGAGCGATGGGCTTGGCTCCTTCCCACCTAGTACCATCCATCTGATTTTCTACCCCTCCCGCTTCCCAGAACATATAATTCCAGCCTGTTTGCATACATGTTAGCAGATCTCCAATGGCATTGCTCCTGGTGAGTTATAGGATGTGTTGTTTTACCCCAAGGAATGCACAGGTGGTAATTACCTTTGTGTCTGGATTGAGCAATTCATAATTCTCAGTGTTTTCAATCTGAACTTTGTTCCTCGAGTGTTGTCTGCTCTGAAATCAGCACCTTCAAATCTCTCCTTCCATACATACTCTCCCAACCACATTCAAGGCCATCCCATCCATCTGCTCGACTTCCATTTAATATCTTTCCTAATTAACAGCCCGATTGAGATTGGAAAATTTATGAAGAAGCTGCAAAGACAGACTTTACTACTTCATCTTCTGTCTTTGCTGGTATTAATGGGCCATCATATCAATACAACAGCCTTTTAAAAGAGTTTTAAAAAGAGTTTAGACATGTTTATTGGGGACTGAGTTGCACAGTGGGTCAGTGCCCTATTTATGACTTCAAAGATTGGTTTAATCCATTCATAAGAACATAGGAATGTGGGACTTAGGAGCAGGAGGAGACTATTCAGCCATTGGAGTCTGCTCCGCCATTCGATAAAATCGTGACTGATCTGACTGTGATCTCAGCTCCACTTTTGTCTGCCCCTCAATAACCATTGACTTCCTGGTCTATCAAAAATCTATCTAACTTAGTCTTTAATAAATTCACTAACCCAGCTTCCGAGAACATTTCACAGAATTATGACCCTCTGAGAGAAAAAATATTTCTCCTCATCTCCGTCTTAAAAAGGAGACCGCTTATTTATAAACTGTGTCTGCTCGTTCTAGTTTACCCTACAGAGGAAACACCCTCCTATCAAGTCACCTTGGGTTCTTAAATGTTTGAACAAAGGCACCTCTCAACCTTCATGAGACAAGAATCTCATCCCAAGAATGAATGATGCACGGTAGCACAGTGGTTAGCACCGTGGCTTCACAGCTCTAGGGTCCCAGGTTCGATTCCCTGCTGGGTCACTGTCTGTGTGGAGTCTGCGCGTTCTCCCTGTGTCTGCGTGGGTTTCCTCCGGGTGCTCCGGTTTCCTCCCACTATCCCGAAAGATGTGCTGTTCGGTGAATTGGACATTCTGAATTCTCCCTCTGTGTACCCGACAGGTGCCGGAATGTGGCGACTAGGGGCTTTTCACAGTAACTTCATTGCAGTGTTAATGCAAGCCTACTTGTGACACTAATAAATATTATTATTATTATTATTCATACCCTTTTTCAAACAAGGAGACCAAAACTGTAGACAGTACTCCAGATGTGGGATGACCAAGGCCCTGTACAGCCGCAGGAAAACCTCTGTAGTCCAAAGAGATGGGATGAAATTCTGCTCCTGACTGCCTTCATGTGTTGTATGTGATATGCCTTTGGGTAACCTCAACATGACAGTGAGCCTGGTGCCATCACATCACATCAGCAGCATGATTCTTATTGACATTTTTACTCAGAAAAGCTACAGAAATAGTTTATATGCGCAGAGCATTACACTGGTATAGTATGTGGTGCGCTTCCAAAACTGGGGAGAAAGCACCTTCTGAGGACAGGAAAAGGAGCTGTGCATTGAAGCCACTGTACAGCACTTGTCCAGGGAGCTTGGCGCTGACTCTGGGAGCCCACAATGAACCAGTATTCAATTTCTGAGGCTAAAGTTCCCATTTTGATGAGCACGGACATTTATTTTTAAGTTAGGAGAAAATACAAAGAAGATGAAGTTACCTGTCAGAATTTAGTTTTGTTGTATCAGATTCTGAAAAAAATAAAAAAACATATTGAATAGGAAAACTTATACATTAAAATTTTTAATTTTAACAGCTTTCAAATTTACACGTGAACTAATAAAACACAAGTGGTTTCAGTCAGGGCAGGAATAGGAAAGCTATAATGGTCCTTTGTGCCTCTGCACTAGGGAGAGATAAAAGGTCAGCAGAGATCCCAGTCTTTGCACTGACTTCTGCTGGGAAGTATATGTGTGGGTGTCAGAAAAGGAGAATATGATTAAGTATAGTTGTGATGCCATCCTTGGTCAAAGAGCCAGTTACACTTACTGTCAAGCCTCACACATGAAGACAAGGCACAGAGGACACCAGCATCCATGGATCAAACACTACAGGGAGGACTTTTACCCCTCCCACCACCCGGCCATGGATGTGTGACAGGGCTGCCCACCCGCAGGTGGTGGGTATTCAATTGAAGTCATTAAAAGCCAATTGGGTTCCTTGTCGGCATCCAGGTCCCCACAGGTGGCAGGAGATGTAGTAACTGCCTGGAGGCTGCGTAATGCCTGATGGGGCAGGGGGTGGGGGGGATGCAGGCAGGTTAGCACTCTAGGAGATAGATACAGCCTCTCTGCCTGCCTGGATTCAGTAGCAGCCAGGCTCCTCCCCCACAATGCTGGCCCTGCTGCAAAGAACATTTCTTATTTAAAGTTGAAAAAATTGGAGAGAGGGCACCTCCATTTTAGAATAATCTCCCATAGCTGCCATGACATCCTGCTGCTGCTTTCACACGGCAAGACCTCTTATTGGCCCACAACCTCAAGTATCCGCCTGCTATTCTTCATTGGGACTTGCTGGCCCTCCGGCCACTAATTCACCAATTCAGGGAAAGTCACTGTTGAGTGATTGTTTTTCGTATATGGTGGGCTTCTGGTTGCCACCTGAAACCTTACAGTGGGATTCAGAAGCCCACAGAGAAAATCGTACCCTCCAGACTTATATATACAATAGAGGAAGGGGGAAACTATAAATTTTAATTTATTGAAGAGCTAGTACGAGTTTGAAAGATGGCAAAGTCAATTAGGCAGACTGCCTGGACATTTATCATGCGTTGTGTGCCAGAGGTACTTGTATGCGTGAATACTTCAAAAATACTTATTGGCCGTGAGACTCTTTGGAACATTCTCAGGTTGTGGCAGGTGCTATGTTTGACCTTGATTCCAGTCAGGAGTGAAACTGTGGATTATACTGCTGACTGCATTTTAATTTATAATTTTATACCTTTGGTTGGCTACAGCGGGATCTTCCTGTCCTGGCTTCATTGAGGTGACCGAGAGGTGAGGTAATGAAGTTAGTTGCAAAGGAGCCAAGCCCCCTTTATTGTCATGAACTGAAGACACGCCCTTTGAGAGGAGAGAAGTAATGGGGGTGAGGGCATGAGTCAGGAATGTAAGTGGTGGGTACGCTGCGAGGGGTGGGTGAGCTGGGAAGTAGGGAGCAAATTGGGGTAGTTGGGTGGTTAGCTTGGGGTCGAGGGTGAGCTGGGTGGCCACGGGTGAGCTGGGGGTAGGGCATAAGCTGGAGGGTGGAAGGTGAGGTGGAGGTGAGTTGGGGATTGGGAGTTGATTTGGGAGTGAGGGTTGGAGTGAGCTGGGAGGTAGGGGGTGAGAGGTGAGCTGGGGGAGGAGTTTAGCTGAGATATGGGAGCTGAAGGGAAGCTGAAGGTTTGGGAATTTGTTGAACACGGGGTGCAGAAGCATTGGGGGGGGTGATGTCATGCAGGGTGGTGGAGTGGGTGGGGGGGGGTAGCGCGTGGGGAAGGTGAGCTGGGTGAGCCATGGGTGCAGGAGCAGGGATAGCCGGAGATGGTGGGGTTGGGGGTGGTTATTGTTGCCTCGCAGCTTGAGACAATAAAATCTTGCCTTGCAACCCCACCGGGGGTCACAACCCAATTTGGGAAGCGCTGTTCTACACGTACTAGGTACAGCTTAATAAATCAAATAAAACACTTGTAAGACCTGCAGAAATAACTCATGTTTACATGATGGCAGGTCCCAATAGGACAATCAGCAGAGGTTCCAACAGACCCACTTCTGGCAAACTAGAAATTTGAGATTCCAATGTAAGTTTCGTGCTAGATTAGCAGCAAAAATGTTTAGTATTTGTCATTGTTGTGACTGGAAGATCTGTGTCAATCTTTCTGTGGAATGATCTTTCTCTCTGGCAATCCAGCAGGTAAGTAAAGGTAATTCAAATGTTAGCAGATAGAGTGGCGATCTACCTGAATGGGAACAGAGTCCCGTAATGCATGTGATTAGCCGGATGTTTCCCGGCGATCGGAGCGCTGACAAACACCATGCTATCGAACGGCCATTCGGGTAGATTGGGGGCTGTCATAATATGCACTCATGTTCATAATGAGATACAGACAGGCAGTGATGGACACACACAGGAACCAATCACTACACAGAATACAGAACAACCAATCACCAGGCAGGACACTACAGGGTACATGACCAGCATAAAACACACGAGGCAGGAAGGCTCGGCCTCTTCGTACTGGTGATAGCTGTAGCAACAGTCAGGGTGCAATGTACAGACAGCACCTATTACGCATGGCACAGAGCAAGTCTGGGCAAGCCAGACCAAGGTTAGTAAGCTTAGATTAATAGAGTGTCGACCCACAGCGAACTGTGTACATCACTCGCAAGTTCAATAAAGCAGTGTTGAACCATCTACAGCGTTGGAAGCCTATTTTCAAGTGATACTGCATCGAGTTACAGTCCATGTTAATCCAACATAGATAACACAGCAGGGGCCTCAGCAGGGAAAGCGTGGAAGAGGCCGCACTTAGTTCCGTTTGCTGCACTGAGGAACTCCACTCTTCGGAACACCTCAGTGCAGAAGGAGACCGTGACACCATTTTAAAATGACGTCCAGATCCCTTTACTCCCTGACGTGACCTCCTAACCCCCAACTCACATATAAGGGCGTCCTCAGCCACCACCTCCCCCACACCCTTGCACCTGCACAGGGCACTCCCAGGCCCAAACCCTGTCACAGGAAAAATGCCAGCCTGGTACCTTGGCACTGCCAGCCTGTCTGTACCCCTGCCAGCTGGCAGTGGCATCTAGGCACCTTGGCAGTGCCAGGCTGGAACCCAGGTGGCACTTCCATGGCATCAGGCTTGCACTGCCAAGGTGCCCAGCTGGCACCAGCAGTGCCAGTGTGTCACCCAGGCCAGAGGCAAGCTCCTGGGGGCCTCCGATCCCCCAAGACACCTCCACGAGTGGCGTTCCATCTGGTCCCAGTTTATGGCGAGCAGCACTGAACAACGCTGACCTGCAATCTCCAAAGCAAGGTGGTTAAATCCCATGCCTAGAGTAGATTGTGGAAGTGCATATTAGAGTTAGACTACCATGCAGATTTGTCAAAAGGATCCCACCCACAATGCGCAGGGTTCACGTTGCGACATCTTGCGAGATCGCATTAGATCTTGCAAGGTTTGATGAGCTGGGTAGATCCCGGAAGAGGGACCTCCCGGCACCTACTGGTCGCATTGTACTGCGCCGCGCTGCCTTTTGGGTGCAATGCAGCCGGTAGATCTTACCCAAAGATATAAGATGGCACATGTCTGGTTAGTATTTGGAAAATAAATCTTATAATTCTTGGACTCATGATACTGTGATTTACCTTCTTTTTTCAGTTTCTTCCTAATCATGGCCACAATTGTGCCAACCATGCCAGCAAGAAGAATAAGTCCAACAGCTGCTGCAATTGCACCCGGGTAAATCTGAGAAGCCGCTGCAGGGGGCAAGCTGCGAAGCACTGAACAGAAAAAGACCACAGGGCTGTCAACATGGTGAACACATACACACATTCAATATCTGCTCATTACTGGAGCTGTCACAGCTCAATAATAATGCAGTACACCAACAACATTTGTGAACTTTTGCTCGCGGTTTATGCTACACTGATTAATTTTACATCATAAACAGCTTGCATTTGTATAGTCTTTAATGTAATAAAACATCCCAAAGGGCTTCACAGGAAGATTCTAAAACAAAATATGGCGCTGAGCCACATAAGGAAATATTTGGGCAGATGACCAAAATCTTTATCAAAGAGTACAGTTTTGGGGAGTGTCTCTAAAGGAGGAAAGTAAGGTAGAGAGCTTTAGGAAGGGTATTCCAGAGTTTAGGACCAAGGCAGCTGAAGGCAAGGCCACCACCAGTGCAGCAATTAAAATTGAAGTTGATCAAGAGGCCAGAATTGGGGAGGATTAGAGAGACATCAGGAGGTTACAGAGATAGGGAGGATTATAGAGACATCAGGAGGTTACAGAGATAGGGAGGATCAGAGAGACATCATGAGGTTATAGAGTTAGGGAGAATTATAGAGACATCAGGAGGTTACAGAGATAGGGAGGACTATAGAGACATCAGGAGGTTACAGAGATAGGGAGGCTTAGAGAGACATCAGGAGGTTACAGAGATAGGGAGGACTGTAGAGACATCAGGAGGTTACAGAGATAGGGAGGATTATAGGGACTACAGAGATAGGTGGGATGAGATTGTGAAGCGACTTGAAAACAAGGGTGAAAAGTTTAAAATTGATGTGTTGCATTAACGGGAGCCAGGCATTATCGGTGAATGGGGTTTGGTGTGAGTTAGGAGATGGATAGCAGAGTTTTGGATGAACCCACATTTAGGGAGGGTAGAATGTGAGAGGTTGCCAGGAGTGCATTAGAATAATCAAGTTTAGAGCAGAAGAGAATTGGAATGAGGGTCTCAGTATGAGATAAGTTGAGGCCAGGGCAGAGTTACAGATAAAGAAATAGGCAGTTAGTGATTATATGGATGTGCAGCTGAAACCTCCTCTTTGGGACAAATACGGTCCCAAGATTGTCAACAGCCTGGTTCAACCTCAAGGGTGTTGGCAGGGAGAGGGATGGAGCTGGTAGCCAAAAAAGTGTTTTTCAAAGGGAAAGATTAGCCAAGGAAGAGAGAAAAAGAGAGATAATAATAATAATCTTTATTGGTGTCACATGTATTCTTACATTAACACTGCAATGAAGTTACTGTGAAAATCCCCTAGTCGCCACACTCCGGCGCCTGAGGGAGAGTTCAGGATGACCAATTCACCTAACAAGCACATTTTTTGGGTCTGATGGGAGGAAACCGGAGAACCCGGAGGAAACCCACGCAGCACGGGGAGAACGTGAAGACACTGCACAGACAGTGACCCAAGCCGGGAATCGAACCTTGTCCCTGGCGCTGTGAAGCAACAATGCTAACCACTGTGCCACCGTACCGCCCCAAGTGGCAGAAGCAAAGGAAAGAGAGAAAGAATTTGAACTTCGGAAACTGGCACTGGAAGGAGAGCAACAACTTAAAGTGTTGGAGGCAAAGGCAGGAGTTGAAGAAGTTTTAGGGGAAGCACGGTAGCATTGTGGATAGCACAATTGCTTCACAGCTCCAGGGTCCCAGGTTCGATTCCGGCTTGGGTCACTGTCTGTGCGGAGTCTGCACATCCTCCCAGTGTGTGCGTGGGTTTCCTCCGGGTGCTCCGGTTTCCTCCCACAGTCCAAAGATGTGCAGGTTAGGTGGATTGGCCATGATAAATTGCCCTTAGTGTCCAAAATTGCCCTTAGTGTTGGGTGGGGTTACGGGGTTATGGGGCTAGGGTGGAGGTGTTGATCTTGGGTAGGGTGCTCTTTCCAAGAGCCGGTGCAGACTCGATGGGCCGAATGGCCTCCTTCTGCACTGTAAATTCTATGAAATTCTATGAAGAAGAAATACCCCTTAGTCAAAGGTTTAGTATGGGCAAAGATCATGTGGGTGTTGTTGGTTTAAAAAAAGTTTGTAAGTAGAGTTTTGTGAGGGCCATGAAGAATCTGGCACGAGTTGAAGGATAGAAAGAAATAACATTTATTTACAATAACATATATATATATATATATATATACACACAACAGCAGCAGCAACACCTTGCTGCTCACTCTCCTCTAGCCGGTTCCAAACTGGCCAGCTTTATTTATGCAGGGAATCTGCTAATGATTTCTCTGCCCCCCTCATTGAGGAAGCTCATACACCCAAAGGATTGTGGGATTGCCATTAGTCCCCAGCCAGTGGTAAGCAGGCAGGTTATAACATTCCTTCCCCCCAAAGTTCAAGGAATCCACCGAAGACCCTGGCGAAGGAGGGCGCCGGACACCATTTGCATGAGGCGCTGGATCAGGTGGAGTGTAATGAGACGATGAATGGCGCTTCCGTGATGAACGGCGTAACAGTTGTACATCCACAGCCTGTGGGCCCGAGGACTCCCCCTTTGAGGTGTCCTGTGTCTCCATCTCGGAGTCGGAGTCCGCTGCCTCCGTCATCTCGCTGTCTCTATTGCCACGCGGTTCTGCAATGACCTGCGCAGGCTTTGGGTGCGCACCAGAGGAAGATTGTGAGGAATACTTTCCACTGTGTCCGGTCTCTGTGGCTGTAGAAATGAGCTCCGGGCGCGGGGAACCTTTGGAAGGGATGGTCTTCTGGATCGAACGTGGTCTACATGCTTGCACTGGAGACGACCCTGGGCTTGCACCTGGTAAGAGATAGGGCCCGTTTGGTGAAAGATTACGCCAGGGACCCTCTGGGCACCACCAGCAAAATTCCGAATGAACACTGGAACACCGGGCGCAAACCGCCAAATCGGCCGATGCTGAGAAAAACCCTGTCCCTGCCGTTCTTGTGTGCGGCGTATTTTTGCGCCAATGTCCGGGAAAACCATGCTAAGGTGGGTGTGAAGTCTCCGGCCCATTAGGAGTTCCGCGGGAGCTACCTCAGTCACCGTATGTGAGGTGGTCTGATAGGAAAACAAAAAACGAGCCAGTCTCGTGTCCATCAACCCGGAAGACTGCTTCTTTAGGCCTCGTTTGAATGTCTGCACTGTGCGTTCCGCCAACCCATTTGAAGCCGGGTGGTATGGGGCGGTGCAGATATGGCGTATGCCATTCATCTTCATGAACCTCACAAACTCCTCACTTGTGAACGGAGTGCCATTATCCGTGACCAGCACCTCGGGGAGGCCATGCGTACTGAAAGACAAACACATCTTCTCGATTGTTGCGCAGGACGTTGTGCCTACCATCTTATGCACCTCTAGCCATTTAGACTGGGCATTGATTAATAGAAGGAACATGTATCCTTAAAAAGGGCCGGCGAAATCTGCATGCAAGCGCGCCCAAAGCCGCCCTGGCCATTCCCAGTGATGTAGGGGCGCGGCCGGCGGAAGCTTCTGATACTCTTGGCAAATGGAGCAGTTTTGGGGCACCTTCTCAATGTCAGTGTCGAGGCTTGGCCACCAGACATAACTCCGGGCCAACATTTTCAATTTGGTCACACCCGGATGCCCATTGTGCAAGTTCTTTAGAATCAGCTCCTGTCCTTTTTCCGGGACAATCACATGCGTCCCCCACAAGAGGATGCCGTCTTCCACGCTGAATTCTGACAGCTTGGAGGAAAATGCCCGCATCTCGCCTGCGAGCTGTCTATGCTGCCCACCATACAGGACTATGTGCCGAACCTTTGACAGGACTGGCTCCGTCTGGGTCCACTCACGGATCTGTGATGCCGTGACAGGCAAGGTGTCCATAAAATTTAGGGTTGCAACCACCTCACCGGTCGTGGGGGTCGACATGGGGCCGGTCGATAAAGGCAATCAGCTCAGTGCGTCGGCATTCGCTATCTGGGTTCCTGGTTTGTGCTCCAGAGAATACTCATATGCAGCAAGTAACAAAGCCCAGCGCTGGATCCGTGCGGAAGCAATGGCCGGTATTGGCTTATCCTCTCGGAAAAGTCCCAGCAGAGGCTTATGATCAGTCACGATAGTGAAGTGGCGGCCAAACACATACTGGTGGAAGCGTTTCACCACAGAGACCACAGCCAGGCCTCCTTCTCGATCTGCGCGTTATTCTTTTCTGCTGCAGTCAATGTGCGGGAGGCGAAAGCTATCGGCCGCTCGGCCCCGTTCTCCATCTTGTGGGACAGGACGGCCCCAATACCATAGGGGGATGCATCACATGTGACGAGCAAAGGCTTTCCAGGATCATAGTGGGTTAGTAACCCAGACAACAACAATTGTTGTTTTAGCCGCCGGAAAGCGGTTTCTTGCGGCTGACCCCAAACCCAGGTGTGATTCTTCTGTAGTTGTCAGATTGGGGAGGAACTTCCCGTAATCATGTACGAGGCCGAGAAAAGAACGAAGATGCGAAGTGTAAGTCGAGGCGGGGGCCTGTTGAATTGCGCGCACCTTCTCTGCGATGGGGTGCAAACCTTCGCGGTCCACCCGATAACCCAGGTAACTCCTTCCTTCACCTGAAAAACGCACTTTGTGCGACGTAAACGGACTCCAGCCTCTGAAAAGTGTCTAAGGACAGCCTCCAAATTTTCCTGCACCGACCTCCCTGTAATCAAAACGTCGTCTAAGTAGACAGCGACACGTGGTAAACCTCTCAAAATGCCCTCCATGAGGCGTTGAAAAATAGCGCAGGCAGAGGATACTCCAAAGGGCAACTGTGTATATTCATGATTTCTCCGCCCCCCTCATTGGGGAAGCTCATACTCCCAAAGGATTGTGGGATTGCCATTAGTCCCCAGCCAGTGGTAAGCAGGCAGGTTATAACATCGAGCTACTAATGTGTTTGCCTCACTATCAGAGGAGGTGGTTGGGGATTATGATGTGGTGAAGGAAGCCATATTAAGTGCCTACAAAGTAGTGCCAGAAGCCTACAGACAGAAGTTTAGCAATCTAAGAAAAGAACTAGGTCATACTTATATAGAATTTGAAAGAATTAAAACAAGCTCATTTTGATAGGTGGACAAGAGCACTAAAAATAAACCAAACATATGAGGTGCTTCGGGAAATAATTATTTTAGAAGAATTTAAAGGTTCACTTCCTGCAATAGTGAGAACTCACGTGGAAGATCGGAGAGTCAAAACAGCTAGACAGGCCGCAGAAATAGCTGACGATTGGGTTGGTTCATAAAGCAAAGTTTAGTGTCTGACATCAATTTCAATTTGCGAAGGATGGAAACTGGGGACTTGTGAACATACATAGAACATACAGTGCAGAAGGAGGCCATTCGGCCCATCGAGTCTGCACAGACCCACTTAAGCCCTCACTTCCATCCTATCCCCATAACCCAATAACCCATCCTAACCTTTTGGACACTACGGGCAATTTAGCATTGCCAATCCACCTAACCTGCATGTCTTTGGACTGTGAGTAGAAACCGGAGCACCCAGAGGAAACCCACGCAGACATGGGGAGAACGTATAGACTCCGCACAGACACTGACCCAGTGGGGAACCGAACCTGGGACCCTGGCGCTGTGAAGCCACAGTGTTAGCCATTTGTGCTACCGTGCTGCCCAAAGTGAAGTTCACAGGGAATCCATGCAGAGGAGGTGCAGTTGGTGATGTGAAGGGGAATTTGCCTCAGAAAAAAAAGGAAACCAATGATGATAGAGAGACAAGAAAACTCAAGTGTTTTCATTGTAATAAATTGGACACAAGAGGTTGCAGTGTTGGTGGCTTACGAAAAGTACTGGGAAGACAGACTTTGCAAAACAGGATAAGCCAGTAGGGTTTATTAAAGTGGGAAGAAAAACCACTATCCCAGTTTAAGAGGTGCCAGAGAGTGTACGAACTGTTCAGAAGCTGCTGAATAAGCAGATAACTTTTTAAGGATTTTATTTGTGAGGGTAAAGTTTACTCATATGTACAAGGTGGAGTAGGTAAGGAGATTAAGACCTTACGGGATACAAGTCAGTCTTTAATGGTGAGAGACAAGGAGATATGTAGTTTGGAAGGCACATTGTCGGAAAAGGTGGTAATATGTGGGATTGGTGGTGAGAGCAGTAGTGTTTCACTATGTAAGATGAGGTTACAGAGTCCGTTGAAAGGTGGTGAAGTGATAGTCGGAATAATAGAAGAAATATCATTGCCAGAGATACAATTTATATTGGGGAATGATATAGCTGGATCAAAGGTGGGAGTGCAGCCTATTGTAGTTGAAAAGTCAGTGAAAAATCAAACAATAGGGTTGATGCAAGAATTATATCAGGGAGTGTTTCCTGTATGTGTGGTAACTCAATCACAAAGATCCAGGCTGAGTCAGGAGGATGAGAATGTGAGGAGTGCCGATAGGGAGGATGAATTGTCAGAAACCATGGGTGTGATCTACCTGAATGGGGACAGAGTCTTATAGCACGAAATTAGCCGGGTGTTTCCCAGCACTCAGAGAAACACCCCGCTATCTAACGCTCATTCGGGTAGATCAGGGGCCTCAGCAGGGAACTCCCTGACGAGGCCACACTTAGTTCCGTTTTCTGTATTGAAGAACTCTGCTCACCGGAACTCCTCAGTGCAGTGTCTAAATGGCGTTCCAAACTCTCGAACCACTGATGTGATCCCCAAAACCCCTTCCAAGCCGCAACTCAGTATGAGGGGGTCCCCAGGCACCCAGAACTCCCCCCCTCCCCCCACACACACACACACACCTGTGACAGGGCACCCCTGGCCTGATCACCACTGTGCAAAAATGCCAACTCTGCACTTTGGCAGTGTCTGCGTCGTACCTTGGCAGTGCCCCATTCCCCTGCCAGTTGGCAGTGCCACTTGGGCAGCTTGGCAGTGCCTGGATGCCAGTGGCAGGGTGCCCAGGTGACATTGGCAGTGCCAGGGTACCACCATGCCCAGAGGACACGCACCTGGGGACCTTGAATTCCCTGGGCAACCCCCACGATTGCCATTCCATCTGGCCCCCATTTGTGGAGACCAGCACTGAATGGCTCTCGCCTAAGGTCTCCAATGTGAGGGAGTTAGATCCCACACCTTGGTTAGATCTCTGGAACGCATATTAGAGTGAGACTAGCTGTCTCACTATAATATCCTGATTTGCCAGAAAGTGATCGCGCCCATAATGTACGAGATTCACATTGCGACTTCTCGCGAGATTGTATTAGATCTTGCGAGGCGTGGCAAGCCGGGTATATCCTGGAACTGAATTATCGACAAAGGTTTCTTGTGCCTATGGAAGCGGTCACCAAGACCATTTTTAGACCTGAGAATACCAGGACCACCTGGACTGAACTAATGCAAAAGTGTCCAAAAGAAAATCTGATTGCTGATGCAATGTGGGAAAAGTCTACAATGGACAATATTCATGTGATGTTTGCTTATTTAACAAAATATATATGTACCATACAGAATGTAAACTGTATCTAATCTTAAGAAATGTTTAGAATTGAAAACGGTTCAGAAAATAAAGCCATCTGTGTATATTAATAGATCATTTTCCTTTGAGGAAGGGAGCTGTCATGATAGGGAGATATTCGGAACTTGGATCCAGAAATGGAGTCCAAGATGTAGCAGGCAATTTAGAGGTTAAAAAGACTGCTAGCAGTAAACTCAGAAGGATAAGTCCACAGCCTGAGTTGCCTTGTCCTATTCAGACTTAACCTCGTTAGTGGGAATAGACAGGATGATCCACTCAGGATCTTTTGTCATTCGGGCCAACCTTATTTGACCAGCCATCACCCCATCACAGAATCTGATGGACATGTTTACCTGTTAATGGAAGGTTAGTTGCATATAAATGGCGTAGCTCTGTTCTTTTGTATAAATGGGAGGGGCAATCAGCCAAGATAACGAGAATAGATTCAAGTCTAACCACCTCAGGGAACAACCTTTGTTTGAGGAGGTGGGTGGAGCTTAGAGAGAGAGAACGAGACAGGAAATGCTATTTGAACAGTTACAGAGAAGGCTGTGGAATCGACTAGGGAGGTCATGAAAGTTGCCACCAGACTTGGAAAAAAGATTCTGAACAAATGTCCCTAACAGAAGAAAAGTGCTCTGTAAATGCAAGTATTGCCTTTGTCTGTTTGTACAAGTGGAACAGGAGCTGCATTTTTATGTACAGCGTGGTTTAATAGGAACTCATGTGTTAAGGTTAAGAAATTGCATGTAATCTTTTAGTGTTAGCTGAAGTAAAAGTTTTTAAAATGTTTTTTTTTGTTTTAATAAAGTTTGTTTATAAAATAACCAAGTCCTAGTTCTTATATTATCACTCCCAGAACGAATCGATCTTTCTGTGCAGTCTTAAAAAGTTAAAAACATTACGCGTCTGGTTCAACATCTTAACCATTGCTGATGGCTGACCAGGTGTCAGTAACAGTGTGGCAGTCATACATGTGGAAACTAACATTGTGCATTTGGATGATTTTACCCAGGGGCAGTATATAGATGAAATGGAGGAAGCCAAGGATAGAACCTTAAACAGAAGTAATTGTTCAGGAGCGGGAAGAGAAGCCATCATAAGTGACACTCAATTTACAATTAGACAGGTAAGAATAGAAGCAGGCAAATGAAGGTCCACCCAGCTAGACGATGTGCAGAAGCATTAGAGGAGGACAATATGATTAATTGTGTCAAAGGCTACAGACAGGGTGAGAAGGACCAGAACAGATAGTTTGCTTTTGGCATGGTCATGTAGGATGTCAAGTATGACTTTGATCAGAGCTGTTTTGGTTGTTTGGCAGGGATAGCAACCTGATTGGAAGGATTCAGGCATGAAGTTCCTAGAAAGATGGGCATGAATTTGGGAGGCCACATGATGTTTAAAGACTTGGGGATGAACGAGAGGGCAGAGGTTAAGGTTTGACTTTTGAGGAGAGAGGTGATGAAGACAGATTTGAAGGAGAGGGGAACAGAAACTGAGGGGGAAAGAGAAACCTTAGTACCCCCTAAAGCTGAAATTGATGGTGCAAAGATGTTGACTACCATCTGCAACTTGGAAGTTTAAAATAAAGGATTAAATTAACATCCATAAACAAAATACATCAGTTTGAAATTACAACATTATATTGACAAAATGGAGATGAGGAAGATGCCATTATTTAAGCCTGATGAGGGATTCCCTTCATTAATCTCATCAAGGCAGGGAGTTAAAACTGTCCACCCCACTAGCTACCTCACAAAAAACAAAAGTAGAGGATTAAAATCCCTATGGTGAGATAGCCAACAAGTAAAGGTTGGTACCTGAACCTGGGAACAGTGGTTGACAATGTGTCAAGATGAATACATTCATTGAGGCATAAATGCATTCCCAAGCTGTGGTCTCAATGTAACTTTGAAATAGTTTCGGAAAGATCAGCTGCAGAAGGTTCAACGATATATTATCCCAATGATGTTACAATTCAATGGAGCCCATCAGGTACATTGAAATTAAAGCAGATTACTTCCATACACAGACTTCTTCACAGGATGATCAGAAAAGAAAACAGGCAAATGAGCAATATGCTAATTATTGGGAGAAATTTGGCCATAGGTTGAGGTTTTTGTCAGTCGTCATTTTTACTGTTCAGTGCCCAGACTGCCCATAACCTTCAGGAGTGAATTATACTGTTTCAGGAAGATGAGACCTGAGATTGCATATTCACAAATCCATGAGGGTGATAGGCAAATTGATTGCACAATTAAGAAAGTACATGGGAGACTTTGCTTTGTCAATAAGATAACTGAACAGAAGTCATACCAAACCTCTGCAAATCACTGTTCTAGGTCACAGCTGGAGTATTGTGCACAATTCCTGGGCACCATACTTTAGGAAGGCTGTCAAGGTCTTGAAAGCATACAGAGGAACCTTTACCAGAATGAAACCAGGGATGAGTGACTAAAGTTATGTAGAGAAGTAGAGGCTGTTATCAGAGCAGAGGAGATGAAGGGAAGACCTAATAGATGTATTCAAAATTGAATAGTATTGATAGAGTAAATAGGGAGAAACCTTTTTCTGGCAAATGTGTTAGTAAGAAAAGGTTATATATTTCAAATAATTGGCAAAAGAACTAAAGCAGAAATGAGAATCAGAGACATTTACAGAATGGAAGCAGGCCATTCAGCCTATCATGCCATACCAGATGACAAGGAACAATCTGGTCTAAGCCTGGTTTCCGGTTCTTAGTCCATAGCCTTGTGTGTGGAGGTGCTTCAAGTGCGTATCCAAGTACTTTTAAATGTCATGAGGTTTTCTGCCTCTATCACCATTTCAGACAGTGAGTTCCAGACCCCTATCAACCCCTGGGTTAAAGATCTTTCCCTCAAATATCCTCCAAACCTCTTACCCATAATCTATGCCCCCTGGTTATGAACTCCTCAACCAAGGCGAATTGGAACTCCCTAGCCACACTATCTAGGGTTGCCCACAATTTTATACTTTTCAGAATGGTCTTCCTTTAGCCTCCTCAGTTCTAAAGAAAACAGCTCTCACCTATCTAATCCTCCCTCCTTGCGAAAATTCTCCAGTCCAGGCAACATGCCTGGAAATATTCTCTGTACCCCTTCTAATGCCATCACATCTTTCCTGCAGTGCAGTGACCAGAATTGCAATACTCTACCTAATGTCTTATATATTTCCAGCATAACCTCCCAGCTCTTATATATCATGCCTCAGCCAGTAAAGGCATGTAACTCAGATGCCTTCTTGGCCATCTTATCTCCCAGTCCAGCCACCTTCAGAAATATATGGACATGTGCTGCCCAATCCCTCTGTTCCTCCACACTTTCTACCATTTATTTTGTACTTTTTTGCCTTTTTAGCCATCTCCAGGTGCATTAGCTCGCACTTCTCTGGATTGAGCTCCATTTGCCAGTTGGTTGGTCCATTGATGTCTTTCTTCTTCATTATCAACCACACAGCCAACTTTTGTATCCTCTGCAAACTTCCCCTCTAAATTCAAGTCCAAATCATTGATATATACCACAAAAACCAAGGGTGCGGAGTTCCAGTGGGAATATCCCTCCAGCCACAGAGTTGTTAAGATGCGGGACATATTACCTGAAAGAGTAGTAGAAGCAGATCCCAGGAACTTTCAAAAGACATTTGGGCACACAGTTGAAGAGGACTAACCTGCCGGATTGTAGGGAGAAAAGCTGAAGAGTGGGACTAAATTGGATAGCTCCCTCATTCAAAGAGCTGGCATGGTCACAATGCGTTTCATGGCCTCCATCTGTACTGTAAGATTCTATAATTCTGAGGGACTGCTACCCTAAAGATAACACAGGCCCTATGTGGATGACAAAGCTGTGGAGACGAAGGAGGCAAAATGGCACCATTCAGCAAGCATCCCTCGATTGGTGTTATTTTCCCTTTAGCTACTGCATTATCTAATCATCATGATAGGGTATCTAGGTGAAGCACTAAACTGGTGTCATCATGCCTTAATTTATTGGGTTTACAAAATAAGAAAGCTATGCGTTGTGGACTATTTGATTGTGGAATACCTCACAATAAAACCCAACCCTGTATTCACAAGACCTGCACTTTCTCAGTGGGATCTGTGGATAACTGGCAGGAGTAGAAACCTTGGTCCAATGGGACTGGGGCTAATTGTAGCACCATTCCCCAACCCACCCTGGAATTAGGGGCACACAGACCAGGGATCTAATCTGGGACATTCCTCGTATACTGGGCTCAGGAAAACATGGCTGTGCATTTAATAACAAGAATCAATCTCTTTCTTTCTTCTAGTTCAACAAATCAACATACAAAACCTATTTTCAACCATTATATGAATGACATATTGCGTTCTTATACTAATTATCAAAGGAACCCTGACACTAAGCCACTAGGTACAACTGTATTTTCTATGTAGTACCGTCGCAAGATGGAATCTGATCTGTCCATTGTCCAGATTCATTGCACTGGAGTCTCATGGGTCCTTTCAACTTCAGGCCTTTGACACAGTGGAAGTCACATATTGAGCCATAGCTGAAGTTTCCAAGGTGATATGAACAGTTCATGATCTGTGAGTGGGCGGCTTTCAGTTCCTGGCATTTCACCACTGTGTTGGATTTCAAAGAGTGACATTATTATAAATACATTATATCACGGCCAATAATTATTAATAGAATTAATGCCTTTTGAACATTTACAATCTTGCAAAATGATTTTGACAGAATTGGGTAACCTGAAATTATGTCATGTAAAGAACACCAAAAATAAAAATCACTTTTTAAAAATAAATGAAGCAGCCACCAGGGTAAAATGAATGCTCATAGCACAGATGTGCTTGAATGGAGCAATGTCTGGCAGTGGGACTACAAAACCAGTGCTAATTCTCCAGTGTGATTTCTACCCCACGCTGCCGGGAAACCCGCAGGCGTGGGTGCGCTGCCGGCGCAATGGAGAATCCCGCTGGCAGAGAATTCCGCCCCTGGGCTTTGGGTTAGATTTTGGTGACACAAATTTACTGGCCGACCATTGAGAGAGTTTTGTCAGTTGGCTTGAAACAACTAATGCCAATTGCTGGGCTGGATTCTCTGGCTCCCCAGCCCTCTGTTTGTCGGCGGCGTGGTGTTCATCGGTGGCAGGATTCTATCTTCCCACCGTCTGTCAATAGGATTTCCCATTGAAGCCACCCCAAGCCACCGGGAAACCCGTGGGTGGGGGAGCGCTGCCAGCGGGAAAAGTGAATCACAATGACCAGAGAATTCCGGTCACTATCTCTGATTACTGCAAAAAGCATAGAGTAGGGCGACTAATTTGAGTTGCTGCCTGCACCAAGTTAGCTCATTTCAGTCGGGGTAGCATGTGGAAGCTGCGGGTAGCCTCAGTGGTTTGACAGAGAGAACAAAAGGGGTCTGGATTTCTATTCAGTGGTTCCAGCTAGAAACTACACAATGTGCAGTTGGTAGGAGATAACAGGATTGGAAAGGGCTGCTATGATGCCTACATGTCAACCCATCTCCTGACACTCACTATCTAGGTTCATACATTAAGCATTGTCAATCTACCCAGTATCTGGTTTAATAGCTTTGAAATGCCCACAGAGTTCAACCTTGACTAAACACTCGTGCTATTTAAACCAGCAAAAAAAATAGGGCCTTCCCTTGTGTGTAGCTGGAGTCTTGGCAAAGCAAGGCTTAAGTCATGTATCAAAACAGGATTCAGAAAATGGGTTATTCAATAAAGACATTTGTTGAAAATCAGCTTCACTTACTGGCTTAACTATACTTACCGTCTTCTCAATGGCTACATTAATGACCCGAGTACCACCATTGGTTGGTCAGGAGTCACTCAAATATTCCATTCTGTTGATTTTTGTCAGCAGTAGAAGTCAGGCCATTTGAACACCAGCGTGTTTGCAGGTGAGTGGGCTACCTCTAGCCACAATTTCATAATGGGTGGATGAGGCCTAGAGTTCCAATAGAGGCCCTTACATGGCCAAGAGGTGACCACCTAAGGGGCGCTTCCTGTCATGCCTGAACTTTGAGGTTGGCAATTGAGTTTAGTGGCAGGGTGGAAGCTTGGCAGGTCACCCTGCTTGGGCCTTGTGTGGGAAGGGGGGCTGGGGGTGCTCTGTAAAGCACCCCCTTTCCACATTGGGTGCCCCCCAAAAGTCACCATAGCTGCTCTCTCCCCACTCGAAGATCTCCGCCCTCCCTCCCCATCATCTCACAGGCCACAGCTCCCATCCCCACCATGAGAGCCCCTGCATTTCGCTGCACCTTGACTCTGGGACTTTGAGGGACTGCTTGTAGTGTTAGTCCTGGCCACTGCTGTCACTGGTGTTTCTGGGGACTAGAGTTGGCAGCCAATCAGACTGACTGAATGAGGAGCAGCAATCTTGTCTCCAGCCTGTTAATGCTTCTTGGAGTATTACATGGCTATGGGGTTACTGTGATCAGTGGGGAAGCCTTCCCTGTGAACTCTTCCACTGGCAAGGCAGGAAACCTTTCTATCTGAAAAATCCTGCCCCAAGCCAATTTTGTCCAAATTAATTTTCTTTCTCATTTTCTCAGGAAGGAAATTACCCTATGCAATTCCCCAAGTGACAAGGTTGGCATTCCTATGTTTTTACCAATGCTACTCTAGGGATGAGCAGCAATGAATAAGGTTGAACAGGGAAGGCCATATATCTTCAGATTTCACCTCCCTTCCTCGGGGAAATGCCACATTTGAATTCACATGGCAGCTCTAATACCAAACTCTCGGGAGCACGTTGGTTACCTGTCCTCTCAGGTGGGCACCAGTACACAAATCAATATGAAAGAGATTTTGAACATTATAAAATGTAAGAACTAAATAAACAAATACATTATCATTTGTCTTTTGAGGTAATCATGTACCTTCACAACCTGGCATCTCATCTGTCCACTTCCCTGAAGCTGTACATTCAAGTTTGTCTGTTCCAGTCAAAATGAAGCCCTCCTCCACACAGCTTAGGTTACACACCGAGCGATAACTAAACTCTCCAATTGGGTGTGAGCAGCTCATCCTGCCATGGTGCAGACTCTTCAATATGTTGCATCTTACAGCTGGAACAAGGGAGATGTCTTTTAGTGTCTTCCATTCACTAATATATAAAATGTTAACCATTATTCAAGAAGATCTGTGCTGTGATGTTGCCAGGATTGAGTCCTGCAGAACTAACATGCCACACCCAACACAAGGAGTTTGCTCTGATAATCTGATTCCTTCCATTCAGTGGAAAGTTAGTAAGTCTGAACCATTGAAATGAAAATTATTGGAGAAGTGGGGCTATCATCATGATGGCACAGAAGGAGGCGTTTCAGCCTAAGGAATCTATGCTAGTTCTCTGTAGAGCAATTCGCAACACTGGATTCTCCATCGGTGGGGTCCTCCGTCTCGCAGGCAGCGCACTCACGCCCGCAGATATCCCAACGGTGTGTGGGTTCTTACAATGGGAAACCCCATTGGCCGCCTGCCAAGATGGAGGATCCCGCTGCCGGCTGGGGAGACCGCACCAGAAAACGAATGTGGCGGGACGGGCAATCCCGCCCAAGACGTTCTGAAAAAGGACAAAGCCATTAAATCCAAGAAACTTGTCCATTCTTATATTTCCATCGAACCTGCTTACAAGCTCACCATATAATTCAATTTGTTTATTCTTCAGAAATATTTCTAATAGTCACTTGAACCCATTTACACGGTTCAATTCAGGTGTCTTCTGTTGTGGTTTACTCCACAACTCCCACCTTTTAGATGAAAATGTTCTTCCTGAATTTTCTCATTTTTAGTGACTGCTTCCTGGCATTTGCACTCTTCCTTACGGGGAACAATTTTCCTGGTCACTTTTATGAATTTTGGTGGAAAGATTGCCAAGTGCAATCCTGGCTAGATGGACCCCGAGTGGGGTCAGTCCATTGCTCATGTGCCCCTCTGACACTGCCAGGCTGCAGAGGTGGGATCCCCCAAGCGTTCAGGGGGTTGGGTGGCTTGGGATGTTGACCCCGGGACCCTCCAGAAGGACGTGAATTTAGCTGTGATGAAAGGTTGGCATTGACCTGGTCAGGCAGACTTCAGTGTCAATGGAGAGTCAGCTTCTGGATGACTTATGGTTCGCGGTGCGCCTCGGAGTTGTGAGCCATAGCCTGGATCCAGAAACCTTTTGAAAGGCAAGTTCAAAACGTCTTACCCAAGCTCCCAATGCCCCCCTGCTCCATCCATGCCCCCAATGCCCCTTTCATACCAACACATGCCCCACCCACTTCCATGTCCATTCACTCTGTTTTCACCAATGAGCCTGTCGGAATAATGGCACGTGTGGAATTGCTCCGGAAAAACATCCATTTGTTTTTTAAACAAACACTGTTCCTACAAATCTATACAGGTGTCGCTCAAACAGACGAGTAAAGTATCAATAACAGAACCTTCAGGTATTTCACGCCCCTTCATATTTTATAAATAAAAACTGACACATTGTCAAAAGAGATCACAGAAAGAACTATTTATTCTACTGAAATAAGTGTGCCAATCAAGTATCGGCTGCAGTTCACTCCAGCTATCAAAACAGAACTCTTGCTGAGAAAATGGTTTTATGAGTGTCGGTCCTCAGCCATGTAAAGCAGAGTGAGGACAGATGTATGAACTCTTTCAGTAGAATTGGATGGCCTCATTATCCATGCTTGCCTGAGAGCCCATACTCTCAGATTTAATGAGTATTTTTAGATGTAGAATGTGTATTCTTTAAATTATATACAATTTCAAATGTAGAATGGATGCCCATGTGATGTTAAAATGACTATCCGCGTAACATTCTCCAGTACCTTTACAGTTAGGGGGGGGTGTCGTCCACTCTTTATTAGCTTGACACTGAATACTTTCTGATCCCCGTAGTACAAATCCTTCCTTGCAGTTAAAATCACACACTGAGTTGTAACTGAAGTCTCCAATGGGATGGGAGCAGTTCATTGCCCCTTGTTCAGGCTGTTTCAGTGTCTGACAGGTTACAACTGAAATACAAGATCGCAACTTAAAATGAGAATGTTAAAAGATAGCATAAACTTAATACTATCTCAACATTAAACATTATGGTTGTAAACCCGGCTCTCCCGAAAGGTTTTGCGTATCGTTTAGAAATGAATGTTGTGTAAGGTTGTCCAGTACCTTTACAGCTGGGAGTGTGTATTGTCCACTCTCCATTGGTTTGACACTGAAGTCTGCCTGACCCGGTCAACGCAAACCCTTCATCACAGCTAAATTCACACGTTGAGATGTAACTGAAATTTCCCAGGGGGTGGGAGCAGCTCATTACCCCTCGTTCAGGTTGCGTCAGTGCCTGGCAGGCTACGGCTGAAATACAAGACAGGAATTTCAACTTATTTTTAAACATGTGACCCCCATATTTACATGTGTAAGGATATATAGGGGCTGGTTTAGCACAAGTGGGCTAAACAGCTGGCTTGTAATGCAGAAAAATGCCAGCAACGCGGGTTCAAGTCCCATACCGGCCTCCCCGAACAGGCGCCAGAATGTGGCGACTAGGGGCTTTTCACGGTAACTTCATTGAAGCCGACTTGTGACAATAAGTGATTATTATTATAATATACAACCTACAGAACTGCAAAGGTGAAGCCAGCTTTTACTGAAGAGTTTAATACCAAACTTATAAATGAGTATTCATAGAGTGAGTGACAGTTTTATGAATGGAGTTGGTTCATTGACACACATGAAATGTATCCAACTCCTCAAAATAAAACTCAGATTGTCACTAATGTCTTACGTTGAGCTGTAATTGAAGTCTTGGATGGGATAGAATCAGTTCCTGGTTGTTATTGGTGTCGAACAGTTTACAGCTAAAATACTAGTTCTCAAGTGAGTGGCACGATAGCACAGTGGTTAGCACTGTCGCTTCACAGCTCCAGGGTCCCAGGTTCGATTCCCGGCTTGGGTCACTGTCAGTGTGGAGTCTGCATGTTCCCCTCATGTCTGTGTGGGTTTTCTCCGGGTGCTCCAGTTTCCTCCCACAGTCCAAAGACGTGCAGGTTAGGTGGATTGGCCATGATAAATTGCCCTTAGTGTCCAAAGGGGCGTTGCTGGGTTATGTTATGGGGCAGAGGTGTGGGCTTGAGGGGGTGCTCTTTCCGGGGGCGGTGCAGGCTCGATGGGCCGGGTGGCCTCTTTCTGCACTATAAATTCTATGTCAATATCAGTGAAAGATATGTAAAGGTTCTGAAAGCTGAACAGGTTCACCAGCACTCAAAATTCCATCGGCCTGCACTCACGTTTGTGGGGTTTGCTGCATTATTGTACCATTTTAATATTTGATGGTTTATCTAATGTTCTTCAGTACCTTTACAGTTGGGAGTATGTGCTGTCCATGCTCCATTGACTTAACATTAAACATTATGGTTGTAAACCCGGCTCTCCTGAAAGGTTTTGCGTATCGTTTAGAAATGAATGTTGTGTAAGGTTGTCCAGTACCTTTACAGCTGGGAGTGTGTATTGTCCACTCTCCATTGGTTTGACACTGAAGTCTGCCTGACCCGGTCAACGCAAACCCTTCATCACAGCTAAATTCACACGTTGAGATGTAACTGAAATTTCCCAGGGGGTGGGAGCAGCTCATTACCCCTCGTTCAGGTTGCGTCAGTGCCTGGCAGGCTACGGCTGAAATACAAGACAGGAATTTCAACTTATTTTTAAACATGTGACCCATTCAGTGCAAGCCCTTCACCCCAGCTAAATCCACACGTTGAGGTGTGTGTAAGTGAAGTCTCCAAAGGAATGGGAGCAGCTCACTGTCCCTCAATCTGGCTGAGTCACTATCTGACAGGTTACAGCTGAAATATACGATTCAAACTGACAATTCAAATACTGAATGAAGGGATATACTAAAGAGGTGATTCTCCAGCCGTGTTGCGCTTGGCGCAAATCCCATTATGTAAGGAGAATTGGGGGCGAACCCCAAAACGGTTTTTGCTTCCCACTTTCCTGATCTGCTCCAGCTGCCAAGGTCAGGATTTTGCCCAGAAAGGGCGAGAACCTGATCACAACTAATTTGCATTCATTTTAATATCGTTAAGGAGATTAATGTCGAATGCAGTGGCCTCCCAGTGTTCACCCGCTTCCCCCCACTCCCCTCCCAGCGGGAAGCCATCCAGGCACAAATCACTACTGGTTCCTAAAATTGGGGCCTAGGTGCCAGGGACACCGATGGGGAGCAAGGGGGTGAGTACCCTCTCTACACTAGGCTCCAGGGTAACCATTGCTGGTTGAATTACAATCTCCATTGGCTGCAGGGGGGGTGAAAGGCCAACACGTTAGCATGGTGCGTATCCCTGTGCCCAATCAGGTCCACCGGGCTACATGGTTGGCACTGCGGACTCTGCCCCTGCAAGTCCCTCCCATCCAAGCACCCCTTGCCCATCGGTGCATGGCACTGCGGGGGGCCTATGGCCCTGGCTCCCATCACTGATGCCAGGGGTACCATGGGCTGGCACTGCCCTTGCCTCCACATGCTCCGTGGCCCCTGCACGGCGCCCCAGTAGGGGCTGCAATGGGCTTTGCCCTGGATGGGCCGCCTGATGCCCTGCCGGTGGGTGGCAGCCGGGTTTGGCGGAGAGTGGGGTAGGGGGGTGGGTGCACACATACGGCCGGTGTCACTCTGCAGAACGGGGGCCAAGGTGAGTGGTCAGTTGGGTGTGCAGCTGGATGGCAGTCTTGCAAGCCGTGGCAATGGCAGTCAGTGACTGGCCATTACCCCAGTCCCGTGGGGTGTTACCCCACCACTCGGCCAGTTACCCAGTCACCCCCTTCCCTTCCCCTTTGGGCCTGGCAGGCCCACACCCCGGCCAGTGTCCGGCCCGGCAGTCCACTGTCGCTCCTCTCCATGTCCTACCTCCTCTCCCTCCTGTCATGATATTCAAACACACACATCATGATAGACACACCAACAGACAAATCAGAACACACAACGCCACAACCAATCACAGAAAGATATAAAAGCACAAACACGACACCTGGTGGTCAGTATTAGCTGGAGAGGAGGACCAGGACAGACCTGCTACACGACACACTCAGGGAGACAGCACGTGCAGAGTATCCAGAACGAACTGTAGATAAGAGTTAAAATAAAATAGAGTTGTACCACATACAACTGTGTTGGCTCATCTGTGCACCAGAGAACCCAACACCACATGGTACAGGAGTGGATCGATACCTGCCAGCATACCTCAGTGTACACAGACAACCAGCAGTGCCCAGGCAAAATGATAGAGCTCCCGGTTCCGCAGCCGCTCCAGTGCCACGGCGATCTCCGCGAAAACTGGCGGCGATTCCGGCAAGTGTTCGAATTGTTCCTGGTGGCAGCTGAACTCCAAGACCTGGATGATAGCGAAAAAATTGAATTTCTCCTCACCAACGCCGGTGCAAGGGCAAGAGAAATATTCACAAGGTTCAGGTTCTTCAGGAGGCAGCAAAGGTACGATTACCAGGCAGTCCTGGACAAATTCTCCAAGTACTGTGAAGAAAACGCAATCCAATCGGCAAGTAAAGGTAAGAAAAGCGGCAGTACTCACCTTGTGGCCGGGATCCCGGAGCCCGAATTCCCAGAGGCCGAAATCCCGGGCCTGAGAGAGGGCTGGGTCGAGGTCGGCAGCCATCTTGCTAAAGGTATCACGCTAGCACAGTTGCGCGAGCAGTGCGCAGAACCGGAAGTTTCATTTGCGCATGCGCGAGATGCTGCGCATGCGCAGTCAAGAAAACGGCCTCGGTAAAGGAACAGCGATCTGAGCATGCGCAGTCGCTTCCTACGTGCTACATACCGAGCGTCAGGATGTCAGAGGCCCCAGACCGCACCAATTTAAAGGGGAAAGGTCCCAAATCCAATTTAAAAGGGAAACATCCCAAATCAAAAAAAAAAAATCTGTTAAAGCTTTAAAACAACCTTCCCTCACCTGGAATGACAGCACATTGCCGCAAATTGACCCAGGAGATGAATTTGACCTCCGAAGAACCCTCCGACAAGCAGTTACCTACGCACAAGCCGATGATTCCGACCTCGAATACTTCGATGATGATCTTTACAGTGTTTCCGGACCTCGTGAGCCCAATGATAGCTCCGTGGTCCTATACGACTATGACTCGGACGAACCTTTCGTGTTGCACATTGGCGGCCCCCACATTGAATCCGACGCAGATGCGGATTCATTTTTCGGATTTGAGGATCTTCAACATAGCAGATATGACGTCCCACACTTATCAGTACCGGATGATGCTGCAGCCTGACATTAACAGACAGGGAGTGGTGCAAGCACACGGAGAGCGCCCTGCTGCCACACAGAGCGTGGTCCACGTCCCGCTCAATGTTCCCGATTCTATGAAAGAAGACATGCAAGACTCCAGAGTGCAGTCCTCGCATGAACCAGAAGTGACTCCAGAGTCACAAGCCTCCACAGAAAGCTCGTGGACAGACTCCACAATTGCAGAAACGCAAGACTCCAGAGCGCAGTCCTTGCATGAACAAGAAGTGACTCCAGAGTCACAAGCCTCCACACAGAGCTCGTGGACAGACTCCACAATTGCAGAAACGCAAGACTCCAGAGCGCAGTCCTTGCACGAACAAGAAGTGACTCCAGTGTCACAAGCCTCCACAGAGAGCTCGTGGACAGCCTCCACGATAGAAGCAACGCAAGACTCCAGAGCGCAGTCCTTGCACGAACAAGAAGTGACTCCAGTGTCACAAGCCTCCACAGAGAGCTCGTGGACAGCCTCCACGATAGAAGCAACGCAAGACTCCAATGTGCGGTCCTTGCAGGAACAAGACCATGAGGGTCTAGCAACCTCTCCTGACCAACCAGCGGCAGACGATGCAAGTCTGCCATGCTCACGTGAACAGCAAGAAGGCTATAACAGCCTTCCATGCTCCACTACACAGCAGCATGACCATGACGGTCTCTCATGCTACAATGAAGGGCACAGCGCTGAAGACTGTTCCAGCCCAACTGAAGACAAGCCAAAGGAATCGCCTCTTCCAAGCCCGAAGAAAAAAGGTTTATGCGCTGACCTTCAGGATCATTATAGCCGAACAGAGATTAATAATGCTGCACGGTCACAGAAGGATGCTGAGGATTTGCTAAAGAAATTAATTGAATGTTTAACTTGCAAGGAGCAGACTGAGAATTGCCAGTGTTTTAGTACGGATCGAAAAAATGGACAAGACATTGATCCTCAGGTAATGGAAATAACTCAACCTGAATCATATCTACAGCAGGGACAAATGTCTCCCTTCAACACAACGCCGCAAAGTCCCAACTTCGGAGACCAGCAGTTAGTCAGTAATGACTCTTCAAACCTTGAGGGGAACATTAATTGCATTGAACCTATACACACTCCACTGATAAATGAGCAGAACATTGGAGCAAGAATCCTGAGGACACCGATATCGAGTAGCCAGATAACGAATTTAAAACCCGCAGCAGTTTCAAGTGAACCAAGTGTGCTTTCCACTAATGGTGAAGATGCAGATAAGGTCGACCCGATTATCCATTGTACCACACTAACCCCAGTGATTAAGCAGTTATGTATGGGGAGTATAATGTGGGCAATTGAGAACAGTAAAAGAGAGACTGTGACCATGCCAGTCCCAGCAAAATCAGACCCAGAGACCATGAAGGCATGTACATTAGACAAAGATACATATGAGGTACCTGAGAAGAAAAGTGAAACGGAATGTTCTTTGGAAAATAGTACAATGTCGATAGAAACATTGGATCCTATATTCGAGACCATACATATGGGAGAATTTGGGGGTCATAAACAAGGGGCGTCATTCTCCGACACCCCGCCGGGTCGGAGAATGGCCGTTGGCCGCCGTGAATCCCGCCCCGCCCCCGCCGAAGTCTCCGAAGGGAGAAAAGTCGGCGGGGCGTTAATGGCGCCGCTGCCGCGGAGAATGTCACGGGTCTGCGCAAGGCAGCCGATTTTCGGCCTGCCGATATTCTCCCTTCCGGATGGGCCGAAGTCCCGTCGACGTGATGACCGTTCACGTCGACGTGAATCAAACCTCCTTTTCATCGGCGTGACCCGGTGCTCCAGGCTCACGCCGACCAGCGAGGAGGTGAGTGACGGCCTGGGGGGTTGGCTCTGGGCAGGAAATGGCGTGGCCGCAGACTGATTGACTGAGGAGAGGTGTGTCTCGGCTTGTGTGTGTGTGCGGCGGGGGGGGGGGGGCGTGGTTAGAGTAGGCTGGGCTCCGGGGGAGTGCCGGGAGGGGGTCCGTGCCGGGGTGGAGGTTGGGGAGGGGGTCCGTGCCGGGGTGGAGGTTGGGGAGGGGGTCCGTGCCGGGGTGGAGGTTGGGGAGGGGGTCCGTGCCGGGGTGGAGGTTGGGGGTTGTGCAGGGGGTCCGTGCCGGGGTGGAGGTTGGGGGGGGGTCCGTGCTGGGGTGGAGGTTGGGGGTTGGGGAGGGGGTCCGTGCCGGGGTGGAGATTGGGGGTTGGGGAGGGGGTCCGTGCCGGGGTGGAGGTTGGGGGGGGGGTCCGTGCTGGGGTGGAGGTTGGGGGGGGGTCCGTGCTGGGGTGGAGGTTGGGGGTTGGGGAGGGGGTCCGTGCCGGGGTGGAGGTTGGGGGGGGTCCGTGCTGGGGTGGAGGTTGGGGGTTGGGGAGAGGGTCCGTGCCGGGGTGGAGGTTGGGGGTTGGGGAGGGGGTCCGTGCCGGGGTGGAGGTTGGGGGGGGGGTCCGTGCTGGGGTGGAGGTTGGGGGGGGTCCGTGCTGGGGTGGAGGTTGGGGAGGGGGTCCGTGCCGGGGTGGAGGTTGGGGAGGGGGTCCGTGCCGGGGTGGAGGTTGAGGAGGGGGTCCGTGCCGGGGTGGAGGTTGGGGAGGGGGTCCGTGCCGGGGTGGAGGTTGGGGGGGGGTCCGTGCTGGGGTGGAGGTTGGGGGGGGGTCCGTGCCGGGGTGGAGGTTGGGGGTTGTGGAGGGGGTCCGTGCCGGGGTGGAGGTTGGGGGGGGGTCCGTGCTGGGGTGGAGGTTGGGGGGGGTCCGTGCCGGGGTGGAGGTTGGGGGTTGTGGAGGGGGTCCGTGCCGGGGTGGAGGTTGGGGGGGGGTCCGTGCTGGGGTGGAGGTTGGGGGTTGGGGAGGGGGTCCGTGCCGGGGTGGGTGATGGGAGGGCAAATGAGTTGGTCCACCTGGCCAGGTGCCAGCCTCCAACAGTTGGACCCATGCGGTCCATGCCACCTGGCTGGGGGGAGGAGGGGATATGGGCAATGATGACATGTCGTCGTTCCCCTCCCCCCCACCAGGCCGTCATGTTTTCAGACCATCCAGCGATGTTGGCCGCCGTGGTGGCAGCCGCTCATGTCTATGTTGCCCTGGATGAGGAGGAGGAGGAGGAGGAGGAGGAGGAGGAGCGTGCCAGAGAGGCGGCGCAGGCTGCCGCAGAGGGGCAGGCGGCAGCCGCCCAGGCTGGAGGGACACCTGACCGACAGGACGAGGAGGGGGAGGAGGACGTCGCGGCCCCACGGCAACGGAGGCACCCGAGGGCGCCCCGTGTGTACCGGCCCCGGCAGTCATACCAGGACCTCACGGACCGGGAATGCAGGAGGAGACTCCGGATGAGCCGGGAAACCGTGGCACACATCTGCCACCTGCTGGCACACCTGTCACCGCGTGGCACTGGCGGGGGACACCCTCTCCCCGTGTCCGTCAAGGTTACGGTGGCCCTGAACTTTTATGCAACGGGGTCATTCCAGGCACCGAGTGGGGACCTGTCCGGCATATCGCAGACATCGGTGCATCGGTGCATCCGGGCAGTGACAGATGCCCTTTATGCCATAGCGCACCGCTACATCCGCTTCCCCGTGGACCGGGCCAGCCAAGATGCCCGGGCCGTGGGCTTCTCTGCCGTTGCCGGGTTCCCCATGGTCCAGGGCGCGATCGATGGGATGCACGTCGCCGTGCGGCCACCTGCAGATAACAGGGCCGTGTTCACTACAAAGAACAAACAAAGAACAAAGAAATGTACAGCACAGGAACAGGCCCTTCGGCCCTCCAAGCCCGTGCCGACCATACTGCCCGACTAAACTACAATCTTCTACACTTCCTGGGTCCGTATCCTTCTATTCCCATCCTATTCATATATTTGTCAAGATGCCCCTTAAATGTCCCTATCGTCCCTGCCTCCACTACCTCCTCCGGTAGTGAGTTCCAGGCACCCACTACCCTCTGCGTAAAAAACTTGCCTCGTACATCTACTCTAAACTTTGCCCCTCTCACCTTAAACCTATGCCCCCTAGTAATTGACCCCTCAAATAGGAAGGGGACCTATTCGATGAACATACAGGTGGTCTGCGACCACCGCATGATGATCCTGCACGTCTGCGCCCGTCACCCAGGCAGTGTACACGACTCATTCGTGTTGTCGCGGTCATCCATCCCCGGCATGTACGAGGGACGCCATCCCCGGCTGAGGGGCTGGTTGCTGGGCGACAGGGGCTACCCATTGCGATCGTGGCTGATGACGCCTATACGGAGGCCACGCAATGAGGCGGAGAACCGCTACAATGATGCCCATGTAGCGACAAGGGGAGTGATCGAGAGGTGCTTTGGCGTGCTGAAGATGCGTTTCAGGTGCCTGGACCTCTCTGGGGGCGCCCTCCAGTATCGGTCAGATAGGGTCGGCCGCATCATTGTGGTGTGCTGCGTCCTGCACAACATAGCCCAGCAGAGGGGCGATGTGCCGCAGGCAAGGGAGGGCGGAGTGAAGGAGCAGCAGGAAGAGGCCCAGTCCTCCCCAGATGAGGGGGATGGGGGCAATGGTCAGGGCAGACGGGGTAGACACAGACGGGTGGCTGTCCACCGTTACCGGCTGGCCCAGCGGGCACGGGACAGACTGATAGACGCCCGCTTCACTGACTAGATGGGCGTGGGAATCGGGTAGTATGGCCACAGACCGCACACCATGACAACAGCCGACCACCCACACCCCCCACCCATCCACCCACCCAGCACCCTCACCCCCCTCCCCAACCCCACACACCCCACCCGCATGCACACCACCCCCCCACTCCCAATTGCCGAGCCACCGGCGGCACAACGGGCCGGGCTCACCCAGTTGCGGGTGGACGCGTGTCTATCGCAGGCCATGGAGAATGATGACAACCCGCCTCCGATGAGCTCCTGGCTCTACATCGTTGGACTATGTCTGACCCATGGCCACAGTACCACCATCCACCCGGACCATCCCTGCATGCGGCTGTGACACTGCAGCGCACGGTCCCGTCCTCTGCCCGGGGGATGTTGATGGCGGCCCAGGGGGAAGGGGGCAGACTCACCTGGGGCTGAGGTAAGACCACCCCTCACACACACACTTGCGCTCAACGTACATGACACCCCCGCACACTTTGGACAGAGCACAAAGGCAGCTTCGGTAGGTGTAACATTGACTTTAATAACCAAAGGAGTTCATGCACGTGCCCTAGCGCCTAAAACTCATCTGTGCCCTGCACCCGTGCCAACTTACTCAGTGTCTAATTGTTTGGCCTTACGGGCCCTTTGACTACGTCTACGTGGTTCCCCAGACGGTACAGCAGAACTGGAGGTGGACTCCTGTGATTCCTGCCCTCTGACACTGGATCCCTTTGGCGGCCGTTTCCTGGGGCGTCCTGGCCTAGATGGGCCAGGCTGCGGCCCGGGCGACTGGGATGGCGAGCTGCCAGCCTGTCCTGCCCGTTGCCCACCCGATGCACCTGGGACGGAAGGGGGGGAGTCCGAGGTGTCGCGGTGTACCGGGACCTCCCCTACAGAGGGAGCCGGGACGGACCACACCACCTCCTCCTCCCTCGGGGTGCCCGATGGCCCCCAGGCCTCTACATGGGTGGGGGATGCGAACGGACTGGCCATCCGACGCGCCCCCGACATCTGGCGCTGCCAGTCCTGGAGGCCCGTGCTGGTATCGACAGGGGTCTGCAGGTTTGCAGCCATGGAGCCCAGGGGGTTGTCGAACCCTGTCTGCGACAGTGCGACGCCAGCTCGCACATGGCCACTGACGCCGATGCCCTCAGCGATGGCCTGCTGAGACTGGACCATGGCCTGCAGAGACTGGGCCATGGCCTGCAGAGACTGGGCTATGGCCTGCTGAGACTGGGCCATGGCCTGCAGAGACTGGGCCATGGCCTGCAGAGACTGGGCTATGGCCTGCTGAGACTGGGCCATGGCCTGCTGAGACTGGGCCATGGCCTGCTGAGACTGGGCCATGGCCTGCTGAGACTGGGCCATGGCCTGCTGAGACTGGGCTATGGTGTTGAGCGCCTCTGCCATCTGGCGCTGGCACTGGCTCATGGCCTCCTGTGAGAGGGCAGCCATTTCCTGGGCCACAGACGCCGCCTGCACGGAAGGCCCCAGGCCTCGCAAACCGTTCCCCATGTCTGACACCGTCGCACCCATTGCCTCCACCGCGGACGCCACCCGTGCGGTGTCAGCCTGGGTGGCACGCATGACCGGGACCACTCCCATCTCCTGGACGCGGGTGGACTCCTCCACCTGCGACCGCAGCCGCCGCAAGCCACCCGTCACCCTATTCGCTCGTCTCCGTGTCGGTGGTTGCATCGGATCTATGTGTGGGTGTGGTAACTGCAGGAACCCGGGATCCATCTGGGCGGCAGATGTTCGCATGGCCTGGGCTGCCCTCCGACCGCCCGGTCCCTCTGCTGCTCCTACCTCCACCTGCTGTACCGGGACGGCTGTGTTGTGCGCACCAGTGAGTGTACCAGACGCCTCATCACTAAAGTGCCCAACCGTGGTGAGTGTTTCTGCGATGGTGGAGGGTGTTGGTGACAGCAGTGGCGTTGTGTCGTGCTCTTCGTCCCACTCTGAGTCCATGGCACTTTGGGGTGGGGGTTCGTCTCCACCCATCCACTCTGAGTCACTGTCCGGTATTTTGTCTTCCCGGGTAGGGGTGTCCTGGGTAGTGCTGTCCCGGGTAGTGCTGTCCCGGGTAGTGCTGTCCCGGGTAGTGCCTGTCCCGGGTAGTGGTGTCCCGGGTAGGGGTGTCCTGGGTAGTGGTGTCCCGGGTAGGGGTGTCCTGGATAGTGGTGTCCTGGGTAGTGGTGTCCTGGCTCGGATGTGACGGGGGCCTGTGGCTGCCCCCCTCATCGCTGGGTGGTCGCTCCCGCACGTGACGGGGGTGTCGTCTCCCTGTTGCTCCAGGTCTCTCCGTCTCCCGTGGTCTCCGAGGGGCATCCTGCGGGCGTCGCATGCTGGAGGGTTCGGGTCTCTCCGTCTCCCGTGGTCTCCGAGGGGCATCCTGCGGGCGGTCTGTATCTGCGGGGATGGGTGCCTGGACGTTTGGTCCTGCGATACACAATGAAGCATGCATGGTTAGACATCAGGCAGTGATCAGGTGATACGGGAGAGGGGGATATAGGGGAGGGGGGATATGGGGACGGGCTGTTGGTGGCTCACTTGCTCGTGGGGCCCCGACCTCTGCATCAGCAACCTCCCGGTCCTCAGGTCCGCCAGCCAGTTCCAGGGCCCTTTCCTCGTGTACGGTCAGTGGCCTCTCATCAGCGGGCCCTCCTCCAGTCCTCACATGCTCCCTATTGTTGTGTGTGCGCTTCTCCTGGGGGGGGGGGGTGGCAGGGGTAAAAGGCAACAGTGTTAGGCAGGTATATGAATGCACGCCATCGGTTGCGCGTGCATTGCAGAGGTTAAGGTTAGGGCTGGATTCACTTGGGGATATGGGGGATATGGGGGAGGGGGGATATGGGGGAGGGGGGATATGGGGGATATGGGGGAGGGGGGATATGGGGCATATGGGGGAGGGGGGAATATGGGGGATATGGTGGAGGGGGAATATGGGGGATATGGGGGAGGGGGGATATGGGGGATATGGGGGAGGGGGGGATATGGGGGAGGGGGGATATGGGGGATATGGGGGAGGGGGGCTATGTGGGAGGGGGGATATGGGGAGGGGGGATATGGGGAATATGGGGCAGGGGGGATATGGGGGAGGGGGGAATATGGGGGATATGGGGAGGGGGGATATGGGGGAGGGGGGATATGGGGGAGGGGGAATATGGGGGATATGGGGGAGGGGGGATATGGGGGATATGGGGGAGGGGGGATATGGGGGAGGGGGGATATGGGGGATATGGGGGATATGGGGGAGGGGGGATATGGGGGAGGGGGGAATATGGGGGCTATGGGGGAGGGGGGATATGGGGGATATGGGGGAGGGGGGGATATGGGGGAGGGGGGATATGGGGAATATGGGGGAGGGGGGATATGGGGGAGGGGGGGATATGGGGGAGGGGGGGATATGGGGAGGGGGGATATGGGGGATATGGGGGAGGGGGGATATGGGGGAGGGGGGGATATGGGGGAGGGGGGATTTGGGGGAGAGGGGATATGGGGGATATGGGGGACGCTCACCCTGCCTGCTCTGACGAGGTCCTTCACCTTCTTGTGGCACTGGGTGCCTGTCCGTGGTGTTAGGGCCACAGCGGTGACGGCCTCTGCCACCTCCCTCCACAGACGCCGGCTGTGGCGTGGGGCAACTCTGCGGCCGTGCCCGGGATACAGGGCGTCCCTCCTCTGCTCCACCGCATCCAGGAGCGCCTCCACATCGCGTGACTCGAACCTCGGGGCTGAGCGACGGCCAGCCATCAAGTCGGGTGTTGCGGTCGGCTGTTCCGGTCGGGTGGGGGGGAGCTGCGCGGCCTTATGAGCCGTCACGCCATGCAGCGTGTATGACGCTGCACGGCGTGAACCACTGCGCAAGCGCGGATCCCGTTACGTCGCTGCTAGCCCATTTCGGGCCGCAGACTATCGGCCCATTTTTATGACGTGACGCAAGTGGGATTTGCGCCGTTTTTTGCGCCGATCGGCGGAGTTTCCGCCGATAACGGAGAATTTCGCCCAAGGTTCTACAATGTCTGGGGGAAGATTTAAAATTCCAAAGAAGAAAAGCCCAAATGAAGGACAACGGCAACACAATGACAGTCCACCGACATGGTGTGCACCACCAGATGAAAACTCTGACAATTTACCCAACCCTAGTGAACAGCAAGCTGCTAATGAGGATCTATCCACGGGATGTGAGACGAGTGACGACAGCATCCCACTTCCCATGCAAAAGGTGCAAGGTGACAGACCTCGCCTAGTGCGTACCGAGTTCTCGACGATCACGGTGGGACCACTGACGACTGCGGTGGCGGCGCACCGCTTCCACCCTCGATGGCTCGAGCCTCTCCACTGGTCGGTGCATTCCTGCATGTTCCGACTCCAGAAGTGCAGCTTCAGGGAAGCTCGGCTGCCTCCAGTGAACCTGTTGGGACTCCAGACGGGGAGCATCGACGGAAGGCAGACCGGACTCCAGATGGGGAGCAGCCAAGCGCCGACTCTGATTCGCGCACGCCAGACTTTGCTCCGGACGGGCGGTGTCGCGGCCTCGGTGATGGCACGCTCAGGGTGACGGCGGATGCCACGGCGACAGGGAATGGATCGCGTGGCAGTCCCACTGGGTTGGCAGTGGCGACCAGCACCGGCGGTCCAAGACGGACACACCAATTCGTACCATCGCCAGACGTTGATGCGAGCAACAATTCTCTCTCCAAGGCGACATGCTTCGACGTTTCTCTGCGGAGTCGCCCTTCCGGCACAGCAGGTGGCCGGAACCAGCGTGCACGGTCTCGGCCAACTTCCACATCTGGCACAGTCATCGCCTTGCATGATATTAGTGATGGTGCTTCTTCGATGGCAACGACCCATCGGCTACAAGATGCCGTCCGCCACAAACATAAAAAGAAAAAAGACTCCACCTTGTTCCTGGCATGCAGGGCGGATGGATTGGTGCGTAGGCGCAATCAGCGAGCTTTGCGCCGCCTTCCACGCTCGCAACTGAACCGTACGCACACGCCGGATCCTCCACTGGTTTCCAAGGATGACTTCGTGGAGATGCCACGGATCATGCCCCTTCCATCGCCACCAGAACCAAACCACAGCCAAGGCAACACTAACAAAGATGTTGAATGTTATATTTGCACGAATGAAAAACCAAGCACTGCACGAAGTACAACAAATGGAAAAGTAGAGACTTCGGCAGCAGCATCACCTCCAACAGTCCAAGGTGAACCAGTGTGAACCCAAATCTCCACAGCTGAACCGGCTTGAGGACCAGCCTATTCTTGAGGCGGTCACCCATTAGACTGGACTTATAACGCTGTTCATACGTTCAAAAAGTCAAACACTTCTGTATTATAACCTGTTGTTGTTTATCGTTCCAGATATCGTCTGACCGGACCACTGTTCAAGTTTTTTTTTCTCGCGCATTCATGTTTTGTTATGGTACAACCTTGTTAGTGTGACGCACCCGACATCGCCCCATGTAAATAGTTACGTCATATACACACGCTGTACACAACACACTCTTAGATGCACTCACGACACGATTATATTTATAACCACGTAGGCACATACCTTTGTAAAAAGGGGGATGTCATGATATTCAAACACACACATCATGATAGACACACCAACAGACAAATCAGAACACACAACACCACAACCAATCACAGAAAGATATAAAAGCACAAACACGACACCTGGTGGTCAGTATTAGCTGGAGAGGAGGACCAGGACAGACCTGCTACACGACGCACTCAGGGAGACAGCACGTGCAGAGTATCCAGAACGAACTGTAGATAAGAGTTAAAATAAAATAGAGTTGTACCACATACAACTGTGTTGGCTCATCTGTGCACCAGAGAACCCAACACCACACCTCCCTCATCAGGCATGACGCAGGTTTCACCATTTTTAAAAACACAAGTGAACCACATCATTGGTAACTCGGCCCATCGGAGGCGGAGAATCACGAAGGTTCTGGAGGATACTGGGTCAGCTCCACTAATGATATGAAAACGGTGTTTACTGTACATGCGTTCCAGACTGCATTGATGCCGCTGGTGCGTGTTAAGAAATAGGTTAAGAGACATCCCAAATAGATGTCTCATTGATGTTAAGCATCCAATAATTGATACTGATATTTAAAGGGGTCACAGGTGGCTCTTGTGGCAGGTGTTGTGATAATAGAGTTTTGTACAGAGTGTGGAAAATAAAGGGCTTGTGAAAAGGAGCAAAACTCTTGATTCTTTACTCAACAGCAGGCAGACGGACAATTGCGATGTGGTGTCAAATCGGCACCCGCCCCGATTTTGGTGTCAGATCCTATTCTCCACCCAATTGTATTTCCAGATTTCAGTATCAGCCAACGTAGAATCCTGCCAATTACCTTTGCAAGTCGGGGTCTTTGCTGTCCATTGTCCAGAGATATTACACTCGAGCCAGTTTGTTCCAGATAACACAAACCCTTCAGGGCACCAAAAACCACATGTTGAGGTGTAGCTAAAGTTCCCAATGGGATGGGAACAGTTCATCGCCCCATGTTCAGGCCGTGTCAGTGTCTCGCATTTTTTAACTGAAATAGAATTTGCAGTTTGTTATTTAAAATCAGTCTTTTGCCTGAATACCCAACTACTGACTTGGCTCATTCCTTCTTTTTAAGATATTTTATTCCAGACATATTAAACATAATAATATCACAGCCTTAACATCCAACAGAGTATACAGTTTGTACATTTTTCCCCCATTTACTCCCCGCTCCACCCCCCATGACAAACAGCTCCTCAAATATCGCCATGAACGGCCTCCACCGTACCTCAAAGCCCTCCTCCGACCCCCTTGGGGAAACTCATGCATGTCTCTTAACCATGCCGCAACCCCCGGCAGCATGGCCGACCTCCAATTCAAAAGTATTCATCACCAGGCAATCAGAGAGGCGAAGGCCACAACATCGGCCCCCTTCCCCTCCAGCAGCTTCGGCACTCCCGACACCCCAAATAATGGCACCACTGGGTCCAGCTTCATCTCCACCCCTACGATCTTCGATACATTCCTGAACACCACCTCTCAAAGGTTCTCCAAGTCCTCACCCCCCAGTAATATGGGCAGGGTTTGTCGGCCCCTCCTACACCTCTCACACCCGTCCACAACCTCCGGAAAAAAAACATTCATCCAGGCCCGAGTCATGTGGACCCTGTGCACATTGTATAAGGCTCATCCTTGTGCAGGAGGAGTTTGAGTTCACTTGGTGCATTACTTTGCACCAAAGTCCCCATCCTATCTCCCGTTCTCCCCGTGTCTGAATGGGTTTCCTCCGGGCGCTCCGGTTTCCTCCCACAAGTCTCGAAAGACATACTTTCAGGTGATTTGGACTTTCTGAATTCTCCCTCTGTGTACCCGAACAGGCGCCGGAATGTAGCGACTAGGGGCTTTTTACAGTAACTTCATTGCAGCGTTAATGTAAGCCTACTTGTGACACTAATAAGGATTATTATTATTAGAGCTCCTCCTCCCACTTCCCCTTGATCCTTTTCACTAAGGCCATGCTCTGCTCCCCCAACCACCCATATATACCCCCAATCTTACCATTCCCCTCCCTCATCCGGATGCTCCAAAACTCCGGTACTTGAGGGAACAAAGGCAGCTCCTTGCGTGCGAAATCCCGCACCTGCCGATATCTAAACTCACTTCGCCTTGGTCGCTCAAACCTCTCCCACAACTCCTCTAGCCCAGCAAACCTCCCCTCAGCAAACATGTCCCTGATCCGCTCTAACCCCTCCTCCCTCTATCGCCTATACACCCCCCCCCCCCCACCCCTGGCGTAAACCTATGATTCCCACACAGTGGAGTCATCACCAACATGTGACCCAGTTTAAAGTGCCTCCTCAGCTGGTTCCAAATTTTATAGACGCCTCCACCACCTGTCTCCTCGTAAACATCCTTGGGGCAAACTGCAGCGGGGCCATCATGCCTGTACCCTTCTCCTCTAATCTGATCCAATCTGCCCTCCGCCCCACCTCTACGCAATAATAATGCAACAAATTCGGGAGTGTCAGCCCCCCTTCCCACCTCTACATTTGCAACAAAGCCCTCTTCACCCTCTACACCTTCTCTGCCCACACAAATTCCAAGATTAACACCTCTACCCTGCGAAAAAGGAAAATCGTGAGGGACTGAAACACAAACAGGAATCTTGGCAGTATGTTCATCTTCACCATCTGCACCCATCCCCCTTACCGCCGCTAATGTCAACTGAAGCATATCCCATTTTTTAAGGTTTCCCTTAACCTCCTCTACCAACCCCATCAAATTCTGCCTATGCATTGAGGCCCACTCATATGTTACCTGGATCCCTAGGTACCGGAACCGCTCCCTTGCCACCTTAATAATAATAATCTTTATTAGTGTCACAGGTAGGCTTACATTGATACTGCAATGAAGTTACCATGAAATTCCCCTACTCGCCACACTCCGCCACCTGTTCAGGTACACTGAGGGAGAATTCAGAATCCAGGTTTGCCCCGTGCCACAAACCTCCTCAGTAAGCCCAAAATTCTGCCTATGCTTTCTAACGGGTTTGTCACGAACAACAACAGGTCATCGGAATACAATGACACCAGGTGCTCACCGCACCCCTCTCAATCCCCCGCCACTCAGTTGAGGCCTGAAGTGCCACCGTCAAAGGCTCAATCGCCAATGTGGACAATGGTGGGGAGAATGGACACCCCTGTTGTGACATTATACAAATGTGCAGCATGTGAAGATTGATGTTATGTCAAGCCTAGCCACTAGAGAGAGTTAAGGGACAGGACTATAAATTGCACTGGCTCTTGGGGAGGAGATTAGATTGGAGCTGAAGAAGACAAGATTCATAATGTATTGCAGAGCTCGTTAAGATAGAATAGTTATAGTTAGTAGATAGAGATAGTGTTAGTGAGTGTAGTTTAGTTCTTACATGTATGTTTGCTATTTAGAATAAGTGTCAAACTCAAATTTAGTAGTGTTAATAAAATTAGTTTAATTCTTCAAAAGAGCTTTGTGTATCATTGCAATCACTGTGCCTTCCATCCTGGAAACCCTTCACAAAGATCACTACATGGTACCAGGTCGTGTATTCAAGAAAAGCAAGCAGTAAGAAAGAAGAAAGAAAAGAAATCAGCGCATCACTACACATCTCAAAATCTGCAAAGACAAAAGAAAAACCGAAACAAACATGGATGCTGTGCAATAACCAAATAACTTCAAGGTGTCTGGTAAACTAAGTTTGAATTGCAAAAACTTCAAGCAGCAGCTTGAAGTCTTTCTCTCTGCCTCTGCACTTGAATCAGCTCCTGATAGTAGAAAAATAGCTCTCCTACTAAATCTGGCAGGTCCGCAGGCATTTGATTTCTCAGAAAATGAAGTAAAAATAAGTATGAGAAAGTAATGGAAAAATTTGACTCTCATTGCAAAAAACAAGTCAACGAGGTGTACGAGAGATACATGTTTAAAAAAAGATTGCAGCTAAGAGGAGAACCTTTTGACAATTTTAGCAGGGATAATCCAGGGAATTATAGACCTGTAAGCTTGACGTCAGTGGTAGGCAAACTGTTGGAGAAGATACTGAGGGATAGGATCTATTCACATTTGGAAGAAAATAGACTTATCAGTGATAGGCAGCATGGTTTTGTGCAGGGAAGGTTATGTCTTACAAACCTAATAGAATTCTTTGAGGAAGCGACAAAGCTAATTGATGAGTGAAGGGCTGTAGATGTCATATACATGGACTTAAGTAAGGCATATGATAAAGTTTCCCATGGCAGGTTGATGGAAAAAGTGAAGTCGTATGGGGTTCAGGGTGTACTAGCTAGATGGATAAAGAACTGGCTGGGCAACAGGAGACAGAGAGTCGTGATGGAAGGGAGTGTCTCAAAATGGAGAAAGGTGACTAGTGGTGTTCCACAGGGATCCGTGCTCAGACCACAGTTGTTTGTGATATACATAAATGATTTGGAAGAAGGTATAGGTGGTCTGATTAGCAAGTTTGCAGATGATACTAAGATTGGTGGAGTTCCAGATAGTGAGGAGGACTGTCAGAGAATACAGCAAAATATAGATAGATTGGAGAGTTGGGCAGAGAAATGGCAGATGGAGTTCAATCCAGGCAAATGCGAGGTGATGCGTTTTGGAAGTTCTAATTCAAGAGCAGACTATACGGTCAATGGAAGAGTCCTGGGGAAAATTGATGTGCAGAGAGATCTGGGAGTTCAGGTCCATTGTACCCTGAAGGTGGCAACGCAGGTCGATAGAGTGGTCAAGAAGGCATACAGCATGCTTGCCTTCATCGGACGGGGTATTGAGTACAAGAGTCGGCAGGTCATGTTACAGTTGTAGACTTTAGTTAGGCCACATTTGGAATAACTGCGTGCAGTTCTGGTCGCCACATTACCAGAAGGATGTGGATGCTTTAGAGAGGGTGCAGAGGAGGTTCACCAGGATGTTGCCTGGTATGGAGGGTGCTAGCTATGAAGAAAGGTTGAGTAGATTAGGATTGTTTTCATTTGAAAGATAGAGGTTGAGGGGGGACCTGATTGAGGTCTACAAAATTATGAGAGGTATGGACAGGGTGGATAGCAACAAGCTTTTTCCAAGAGTGGGGGTGTCAATTACAAGGGGTCATGATTTCAAGGCGAGAGGGGGAAAGTTTAAGGGAAATATGTGTGGAAAGTTTTTTACGCAGAGGGTGGTGGGTGCCTGGAACGCCTTGCCAGCGGAGGTGGCAGAGGCGGGCACGATAGCATCATTTAAGATGCCCTCTAGACAGATATATGAACGGGCGGGGAACAGAGGGAAGTAGATCCTTGGAAAATAGAAGACAGGTTTAGATAAAGGATCTGGATCGGCGCAGGCTGGGAGGGCCGAAGGGCCTGTTCCTGTGCTGTAATTTTCTTTGTTCTTTGTTCTTTATTCTTATCTGATTTGATGCTCCGAGCACAATCCTGCAATTTTTCCTCAGTCACAGAATTAATCCTGTGTGACCAAATTGTTGGCATATTTGAAGAGCAAATGCGGGAACGTTTATTAAGAAAACCAAACTTAACTTTAGAAGAAGCCACCACCTTCTGTAAAACAAGTGAACAAGCCACCAATGAATATGTTGAATCCCGTGAAAAATGCATGAACTTCAGCAATGTGGTCAGCGCCATTGCCTCTGTGGCGCAGATTAAAACAAATCCGCAGACGCGGGTAAGAAAACATATATTCGACGCAGTCCCACTGCGTTCTGGCGCACCTCAGAATCTTTTCCTTGTCCTGGAACTTGTGCATTTGCACAATCACTGCCCGCAGTGGCTCCCCCGCCCTTGGCCTCTGCCTCAGGGACATATAGGCCCTTATCCACCTCTGGGTCCTTGTCCAGCACCTTCACGGCCACTAACCTGGTCAGCATTCTCACAACATTCTTTCTTCCATTCCCTCCGGTAGGCCCACAATCCAAAGATTTTGCCACCAGCACCTAGTCTCCTGGTCCTCCACCTTTGCTTGCAGCATCTTGCATATTTCCCCCAGGATCGCCATCTCCGCTTCCAGCAAAACAATCCAGTGACTCTGCTCAGACACCACCCTCTCCACCTCCTGGATCATCACCCCCTGCACCTCCAGGCTCTTCTCCACCTCCAGGCTCTTCTCCACCCATTTCAAAGTCCCGCAAAGAGATGCCACTACCCCTTCAATCGCCTTGGATCAGTCACTTTACATTTCTTTATGCTGTTGCTGAAATTAGACCTCAATGAAGCTCATCAACTGCTCCATTGGTGGCTTTCCAGTTGATGAAGATCTTTCCCCCTCTGCCATTCTTCCAATTGCTACTGCGCCACGAGTCTCCTCCAACTCCTCAGCCAGAGCTCCGACTGTCTTCTGTCGAGTTTGGTAACCCACAGACCTGCCCATCCGGGGGAGGACTAATCCCTCTCCACTCTCCACACAACTTTTCCACCAAAATTCCCCAAAGTTTGGGTAAAAGGGGCCAAAACCAATGCCTTCAAGCAGGAGCCACCCTGTGTGTGACCACTCATTCCACTTGGCTCATTAAAAAAATTAATTTACAGGATGTGGATGCTGGTTAGGCCAGCATTTATTGCCCATCCCTAGTTGTCCTTCAGGAGGTGGTGGTGAGTTGCCTTCTTGAACCGCTGCAGTCCTTGAGGTGCAGGTACACCCACTGTGCTGTTAGGGAGGGAGTTCCAGGATTTATGACCCAGAGACAGTGAAGGAACGGTGATATATTTCCAAGTCAGTGTAGTGAGTGACTTGGAGGGGACCCTCCAGGTGGTGGGGTTCCCAGGTATCTGCTGCTCTTTTCCTTCTAGATGAAAAATGAAATGAAAATCACTTATTGTCACAAGTAGGCTTCAATGAAGTTACTGTGAAAAGCCCCTAGTCGCCACCGGGAATTGAACCGTGCTGCTGGCCTGCCTTGGTCTGCTTTCAAAGCCAGCGATTTAGCCCAGTGTGCTAAACCAGCCCCTGGTAGTTGTTGTGGGTTTGGAAGGTGTTGTCTAAGGAACCTTGGTGAGTTACTGCAGTGCACCTTGTAGATGGTGCACACTGCTGCCATTGTTCATTGGTGAAATGAAAAGGAAATCGCTTATTGTCCCAAGTAGGCTTCAAATGAAGTTACTGTGAAAAGCCCCTAGTCGCCACATTCTGGCGCCTGTTCGGGGGGGGCTGGTATGGGAATTGAACCGTGCTGCTGGAGGATTTGAATATTTGTGGAAGGGGGAACAATCAAGTGGGCTGCCTTGTCCTGGATGGTGTCAAGTGTTGTTGGGGCTGCACTCATCCAGGCAAGTGGAGAGTATTCCGTTACACTCCTGACTTGTGCCTTGTAGATCATGGACAAACGTTGGGGAGTCAGGAGGTGAATTACTCGCCTCAGGATTCCTTGCCTTTGACCTGCCCTGGTAGCCACAGTTTTAATATGGCTAGTCCAATTCAGTTTCTGCTCAATGGTGACCTTCAGGATGTTGAGAGTGAGGGATTCAGCGATGGTAATGCTATTGAATGTCAAGGGGCGGTTGGTTCTATCCTCTCTTGTAGGAGATGGTCATTGCCTAGTACTTGTGTGGCACAAATGTAACTTGCCACTTGTCAGCCCAAGCCTGGATATTGTCCAGGTCTTGCTGCATTTGGACATGGACTGCTTCATTATCTGAGGTGTTGCGAATGGTGCTGAACATTGTTCAGTCATCCGCAAACATCCCCACTTCTGATCTTATGATGGAAGGGAGGTCATTGATGTAACAGCTGAAGATGGTTGGGCAACATGGGACTATTTTATGAAGTTGCCATTCTTGGGAACAAGGGGCTAATTTATGAAGTTGCCATTCTTGGCAACAAGGGGCTATTTTATGAAGAAAGGTGAGCAGGTTGGACTTAAATCCACCAGAATTTAGAAGAATGATGATAATAATAACAATCTTTACTTGTGTCACAAGTAGGCTTACATTACACTGCAATGAAGTTACTGTGAAGATCCTCTAGTCGTCACACTCCGGCGCCTGTTCAGGTACACCGAGGGAGAATTCAGAATGTTCAATTCACCTAGCAAGCACATCTTTCAGGACTTGTGGGAGGAAACCGGAGCACCAGGAGGAAACCCATGCAAGCACGTGGAGAACGTGCAGACTCCGCACAGCCAGTGACCCAAGCCGCAAATCGAACCCGGGTCCCTGGCACTATGAAGCAACAGTGCTAACCACTGTGCTAAATGAGAGGGGATCTTATTAAAACATATAAGATCCTGAGGAAACTTGACAGGGTGGATCCTGGGAGGACCCACTTGTGGGCAAAACTACTCCTGGACACACTGTAAAAATAAGAGGTTGCCCATTCAAGATGGGGAGAAGGAGATTTGTTTCTCTGAGAGGGTCGGTAGTCTGTGGAATTTGTTTCCTCAGGAGAACAGTAGAGGCAGGATCATTGAATAGATTCAATGCAGAGTAAGATTCCTTATTGAGAGGCAATGGCAGCAAGGACAGACAGGAAAATGGAGTTGAGGCCACATTCAGATCAGCCATGATCGAATCATGAAAGCAAAATACTGCAGATGCTGGAGTTCTGAAATAAAAAACGTCAAGTGCTGGAAAACTCAGCAGACCTGCATCATGCCAAATGGTGAAACAGGCACAAGGGGCAAATGGTCTACTCCTGCTCCTAATGCATATATTCGTATGCTGATCCTGTTACAACACCCTGGGATGTGCGCGGTTAATTCCAGCCCCAGTCAACCCGGAGTTGCAACTGCAGTGAAATTAGATTTAGTTAAATGCCAGACAGTGACTATCTTGAGAATCTAACCATCACCTTTTGACCTTCACAATTGCTGAATGCCCATCACCAGCATTCCGAGGGTCAATATTGACCAGAAATTTAAAGAGACCAAAACATTTAAATACTGTGGCCGTTGGAGTGAGTCAGGGGCCTGAGAGTTCTGCAGTATTTCCCTCCGATATTTGGGTGGTACCACCATCCGATGAACAGCTGTCCATTCCTTGTCCGCAGGTCTTTGAGGGTCTCTCCACTTCTTCATCACTACTCCGTTCTTAATACAATGCCACTCAGAAACCCCCTCAGCCACAACTTCTGTGAGAGCTGTCTGTGCTAATCTACGTAACTCTTGGTCTGCCTCCTGGGTCTCCTTATCTTCCCCAAGACTCTCTGTAATCATGGGTCAAACTATAACCTTCACTCCTGACAATCATTCCCAAAAGTAAGTCTACTCCTTCTATTGGTAACTTCTTAACCACTCCAACAGCTATTGGACCTGATAATAAATCACACTCTAATTGCATTTTATACAATGCAACTGGGACATAATATCCACTCAGCCCCTTCACTAACACGTTGGGCTGGATTCTCTGCAGCCCCGCGCCAAAATCGCGTTCGGCATGGGGGCGGAGAATCCAATTTCAAGCTGAAATTGGGCCCGGCGATTCTCCGGGAACCGAGAACCGTCGTGATCGCCGAGATGTCGCGCGGCTGGGGGCCCATTGACAGAGACCAGCCCAGCGATCCTCCGCTCGACTGGCCGAGTTCCCGACGACGTGGAACTAACCTGGTATTGCCGGTCGGGATGCTGGCGTGGGGGGGGGCGGGGGGCGTCGGACACCGGGGGGGGGCCTTATAGGTGGCCGGGGGTTAGATCCGTGCGCTCAGATGCTCGGGCGCGCGGCTGATCGGGGTGGTCTAATTTTTCAGTCTGCCTCTGCGGTTCGAGTTCACCATGGAGCTTAGTGTGGCCGCTGGAGGCCGACGCCGTGCACATGCTCGGACTCAAAACTGGAAGTACGGGGGCCCGTACCGGCACCTAAAGTTGCGTGAACTACTCTGGGTCCTTGCTAGCCCCCTGCAGGGCATTGAATTAGTTGTACTTTTCTCCAGGAATCTCTAGAGTACTCTCCATCACTTTTACGTGGGCGTTTTGGGAGAATCCAGCCCCTTAGCTTCCATTGATCTCTCTGGAGAGAAAATCAAATCCCTCTCCAGTAAGAGAGTTTGCATAGCGCCTGTATCCCTTAAAACAGTTATGGGTTTGGCTGCACCATTGGCTAAAATGTGGTGATCTACCCCTTAGATAAAATCCCTGGGCTGGATTCTCCAATAATGGGGCTATGTCCCCATGCCAGCGTAAAAACGCGGGCATTTCACTTCCTTAAGAAAGTCCTGAGTGATTCTCCCATCTGCAGGGGGCTGGCAGGGCCCCGGAGTGATTCTCACAACTCTGGCTGTGGATACGGGGCCCTGCATTTCCGGTCGGGGGTCCGCGCATGCTCACGGTGGCGGCCTGCAGCTCTGCACCATGGGGGGACATGGTGGACTCAGACTGCGGAGCGGCACCAGAAATGTAGGCCCCCCCAAGATTGCGCGCGCCCGAAGTTCCGTGACGCCCGATCGCTCCCCTGGCCATCCATAAGGCCCCCCCCCCACCCCGGTGATCGAACCCCCGCCCCCCACCAGGGCGGCCGCGGACTGAGTCCGCAGCTGCCACCCGACGTTCCCAAACGGCCGGCAGGTGGTCCAGCCCACGCTGGCTCTGTCAATGGCCCCCTACCCCCGCTGCTTAGTCTGCATGCGAGAGACTCCCGAGGACTGGAGAATCCCGGGAGTGGCGGCGGTCCCGATTTCCGGGCTGACGGTCATTCTTCGCCCCCGCGCTGAACGCGATTTCGGCGTGGAGGCTCGGAGAATCCAGCCCCCGGTATATCTCTCATCAACCTCATTTGCCACTCCTGCTCCCACAGCAGTGTTTACCTCAAGTCTCCTGGTTCTCATTAGAGCTACAGTTTGCCATGCGGTATCCTCCACTTTTATTCCCTTTTCAGAATCCTCCTTTTAACCTCAACAAATTCCATGGACTTTCCTCGCAAATTCCAACAGGCTGAACGAACATCTCCCACTTTATTGTGATGGTAACAGTTAGGCCTTCGAATCTCACCTCCATTCTCTGTATCTTCCTTCCCGGTCTGAGGAGTAGATCTCAGCTACTAGTCTTCCTCTCACTCACCCACTTTCTATCCTTTTCCAAAGTGAATCAAGGCCTACCGATCGGCGGGCGAGCTGGTTTCGTGGGGGCCTATGTTCCACCGCGCCGGGCCCCTGTACGGCTCCGCCATATTGCACAGGGGCCGGCATGGAGAAGGGAACCCCTGCGTATGCGCAGAATCACGCCGGCCGTTCCGCGCATGCGCGGACTCGTGCTGGCCGTTCTGTGATGGCTGGAGCTGCGGGGACCACTCCGGCACCGACTTAGCCCCTTTAGAAGGGGAGCATTCCCCATTATCAGTCACCGTTGATGCCAGAGTGGTTGGCGCTGCTTTTCACGCCGGTGTGGGGACATAGCCCCATTATTGGAGAATCCTGCCCATGGTCTTTCAGAAGTTCAGGGGCGTCATTCTCCGACCCCCCGCCAGGTCGGAGAATGGCCATTGGCCGCCGAGAATCCCGCCCTCACCCCCCCAGAAGTCTCCGGTACCGGAGATTGGGCGGGGGCGGGAATCGGGCCGCGCCGGTTGGCGGGACCCCCCGTTCAATTCTCCGGCCCGGATGGGCCGAAGTCCCGCCCAGAAATTGCCTGTCCCGCCGGCGTAAATCAAACCTGGTATTTACCGGCGGGACCAGGCGGCGTGGGCGGGCTCCGGGGTCCTGGGGGGGGGGGGTGCAGGGCGATCTGACCCCGGGGGGTGCCCCCACGGTGGCCTGGCCCGCGATCGGGGCCCACCGATCCGCGGGCGGGCCTGTGCCGTGGGGGCACTCTTTCCCTTCCGCCTCCGCTACGGCCTCCACCATGGCGGAGGCGGAAGAGACTCTCCCCACTGCGCATGCGCGGGAAACTTTCAGCGGCGGCTGACGCTCCCGCGCATGCGCCGCATTTCCGCGCCAGCTGGCGGGGAAACAAACGCCATTTCCGCCAGCTGGCGGGGCGGAAATCCCTCCGCCGTCGGCCTAGCCCCTCAATGTTGGGGCTAGGCCGCCAAAGATGCGGAGCATTCCGCACCTTTGGGCCGGCGCGATGCCCGTCTGATTGACGCCGTCTTTGGCGCCAGTCGGCGGACATCGCGCCGTTGGGGGAGAATTTCGCCCCAGGTTTCCGGGTTGGTGCTGCCTTTCTTCCATGCTTGATATGATCTTCTCAGGCAAGGTTGTCTATCTTTCCTACAGACTCAGCATCATTTCAGGTTCACAGCAAAGGGTATGCTAGACACCCACTGCTTTCTAAACAATAGATCAGTTATTTTATTTCAGCCCTGAAAAGTAACAAGCTGCTGATTTTTGGTACATTTAAAAGATTTTTTAGCAGACACCTACAGTCAGCCGGCAGTGTAGAGAGAAAACAGCTCCTTTCACTTTTGATCACTTCTGGAAGGTTCTCTCAGAAACATCACCCAGCAGGAGTTAATCGCTGACTGTTGTCAGGTAGAACATTATCCCTAGCCAACCCATTGGTTGCCGGTTAACCAATCAAGCTGATTTCCTCCAAAACTGGTTTCTCCCATCTACGTGGTGCCGAATAGTCTGGCAAATCCTTTTCCCAAAGCCTGAGAATACAGTGGGCGGGATTCTCTCAGCCCGGGGCCGGGCCGGAGAATCCCCGCGACCGGTGCCAGTCGGGGGCCGCTCTACGCGGAATGGACCGAGCGGCCGTCGTAAAAACGCTGAGTCCCGCTGGCGTTGTCCACACCTGCTCTCAGCCGGTGGGAACTCAGCATGGAAGGGTCGAGGGGGTGGCCTGTGGTTGGGGAGGGGAGTTCCGAACCCGGGGGGGGGCCTTTGATGTGGCCAGGCCCGCGATTGGGGCCCACTGATCGGCGGGCTGGCCTCTCTGGCCTGCGGCCTCCTCTCTTCCGCGCCGGTCTCTGTAGTCCTGCGCCATGTTGCCTGTAGGGGCCAGAATTGCTGACCCTGAGGCCGTGTTGCACCGTTGAGAAACGCGGATCACAGGATCCCGCCCAGTATTCTGACAAACAGGCTGTTTTAAACTTTGAGTCTTCTGCTTCCTTCTTTATATTTAAAGGAACATCCCAATTATTCATCTACGAATCAAAACAATAAAACAAATGAGAACAAAGGAAATAAACATCAAGAACTCTTACATACCTCTGCCCTTTGTCATGTGAGAGTACCTTTAAGAAATGGGTGTTTAAGAAATGTACCTTTAAGAAATGGGTGTTTATCAGTGATGTCAGAGTGTGGGTGGAGCTGGGCTGTCTGTCAGCTTTTTACTTTTGTTTTAGGCTGTTTGCTGCAGGGTGTGTTTTAGTTTTGTTTTCGGTGTTGGAGCTGAAGCCAGACCGAGCAGGTGTACTGTTGATCTCTCTGCCATGAAAAGACTATCTCTTGATCATTCCGGGGCCAGCGAAAATCCCGCCCACGCCGGCTGCCAAATTCTCCGGCGCCGGGGATTTGGCGGGGGTGGGAATCGGCCCACGTCGGTTGGTGGCTGCTAGCAGTGGCCCCCCCGGCGATTCGCCGGCCCGCGATGGGCCGAGTGGCGCCCGTTTTCGGCAGTCCCGCCGGCGTATATTACACCAGGCTTTTGATGGCGGGACCTGGCTGCGCGAGCAGCCTCCGGGGTCCTCAGGGGGCACTGGGAGATCCGGCCCCAGGAGGTGCCCCACGGTGGCCTGGCCAGCGATCGGGGCCACCGGACTGGCCTGTGCCGTGGGGGCACTCTATTCCCCCGCACCGGCGGCTGTACCGATTCACCATTGCCGGTGCAGAGACGAACCCCTCTGCGCATGCGCTGGGATGACGCCAGCACACACTGGCGCTCCCACGCATGCGCCAACTCGCGCCGGCCGGCGGAGGCCCTTCGGTGCCGGTTGGCGTGGCGCCAAGCTCCTTCACCGTTGGCCGGCGCAGCGCAAACCACCCCGGCGCCGGCCTAGCCCCTGAAGGTATGGAGGATTCCGCACTTTGGGGCGGCCCGATGCCAGAATGGTTCACGCCACTCCTTCGCGCCAGAATTGCCGCCCGCCGATTCCCGCAGAATCCGGCCCAAGGTTGTCTTCTGGTTGTTGTTTGGGAAGTTATTAAGGATTACTTTGTGTTGTATTCTTGGGGGGTTGTATTTAAATTAATGGTTGCTCAGATGTTCACTATATGTTTTAAAAAGGTTAACTTGAGTTCATAGAATAAACATTGTTTTGCTTTAAAAAATACTTTTCCATTTCTGCTGTACCACACCTGTAGAGTGGGCCGTATGCTCCCCATACCACAATCTAGTAAAAGTTGTGGGTCAGGTGAATTCCATGATACACTTTGGGGTTCTCTGAACCCTGGTCCATACCACCTTAGGGAGATGAAAAGTCATTGCAAAGATGTTTTGCAAAGATTGCAAAGATGCAAAGAGAAGTATTTGGCAGGTAGGATCAAGGAAAACCCAAAAGCTTTCTATAGGTATGTCAGGAATAAGCGAATGACTTTTTGTAGTTTGTAGTTTAGTCGGGCAGCATGGTCGGCACGGGCTTGGAGGGCCGAAGGGCCTGTTCCTGTGCTGTACATTTCTTTGTTCTTTGTTCTTTTTGACCAGGGTAAGAGTAGGACCAGTCAAGGACAGGGATGGGAAGTTGTGTGTGGAGTCTGAAGAGATAGGCGAGATACAAAATGAATATTTTTCGTCAGTATTCACTCAGGAAAAAGATAATGTTGTGGAGGAGAATGCTGAGACCCAGGCTAATAGAATAGATGGCATTGAGGTACGTAGGGAAGAGGTGTTGGCAATTCTGGACAGGCTGAAAATAGATAAGTCCCCGGGGCCTGATGGGATTTATCCTAGGATTCTCTGGGAGGCCAGGGAAGAGATTGCTGGACCTTTGGCTTTGATTTTTATGTCATCATTGGCTACAGGAATAGTGCCGGAGGACTGGAGGATAGCAAATGTGGTCCCGTTGTTCAAAAAGGGGAGCAGAGACAACCCCGGCAACTATAGACCGGTGAGCCTCACGTCTGTAGTGGGTAAAGTCTTGGAGGGGATTATAAGAGACAAGATTTATATTCATCTAGATAGGAATAATATGATCAGGGATAGTCAGCATGGCTTTGTAAAGGGTAGGTCATGCCTCACAAACCTTATTGAGTTCTTTGAGAAGGTGACTGAACAGGTAGACGAGGGTAGAGCAGTTGATGTGGTGTATATGGATTTCAGCAAAGCGTTTGATAAGGTTCCCCATGGTAGGCTATTGCAGAAAATACGGAGGCTGGGGATTGAGGGTGATTTAGAGATATGGATCAGAAATTGGCTAGCTGAAAGAAGACAGAGGGTGGTGGTTGATGGGAAATGTTCAGAATGGAGTTCAGTTACAAGTGGCGTACCACAAGGATCTGTTCTGGGGCCGTTGCTGTTTGTCATTTTTATCAATGACCTAGAGGAAGGCGCAGAGGGGTGGGTGAGTAAATTTGCAGACGACACTAAAGTCGGTGGTGTTGTCGACAGTGGGGAAGGATGTAGCAGGTTACAGAGGGACATAGATAAGCTGCAGAGCTGGGCTGAGAGGTGGCAAATGGAGTTTAATGTAGAGAAGTGTGAGGTGATTCACTTTGGAAGGAATAACAGGAATGCGGAATATTTGGCTAATGGTAAAGTTCTTGGAAGTGTGGATGAGCTGAGGGATCTAGGTGTCCATGTTCATAGATCCCTGAAAGTTGCCACCCAGGTTGATAGGGTTGTGAAGAAGGCCTATGGAGTGTTGGCCTTTATTGGTAGAGGGATTGAGTTCCGGAGTCAGGAGGTCATGTTGCAGCTGTACAAAACTCTGGTACGGCCGCATTTGGAGTATTGCGTACAGTTCTGGTCACCGCATTATAGGAAGGATGTGGAGGCTTTGGAGCGGGTGCAGAGGAGATTTACCAGGATGTTGCCTAGTATGCAGGGAAAATCTTATGAGGAAAGGCTGATGGACTTGAGGTTGTTTTCGTTGGAGAGAAGAAGGTTAAGAGGAGACTTAATAGAGGCATACAAAATGATCAGGGGGTTGGATCGGATAGTGAGAGCCTTCTCCCGCGGATGGAAATGGCTGGCACGAGGGGACATAGCTTTAAACTGAGGGTTAATAGATATAGGACAGAGGTCAGAGGTAGGTTCTTTACGCAAAGAGTGGTGAGGCCGTGGAATGCCCTACCTGCAACAGTAGTGAACTCGCCAACATTGAGGGCATTTAAAAGTTTATTGGATAAGCATATGGATGATAATGGCATAGTGTAGGTTAGATGGCTTTTGTTTCGGTGCAACATCGTGGGCCGAAGGGCCTGTACTGCGTTGTATCGTTCTATGTTCTATGTTCTATGTTTCATCACAAGGTATGCGGCACAAACCATAAAACACACATCCCCTAACCCTAACTCTTCCTTTCCCACTGCACAAGTTCCCCCAATTCTTACATCTGCAGCTTGTGAGCACTTAAATTCATGATAATGCATCTTCAATAATATTGTCCTTTCCGGGAATATGCACGCAATAAACTCCAACAGAACAACCTTGAGTTCTGAGTTTTAAATTTTTCTACAAATGCAAGCAGCTTATAGTCAGTATGGGCTTTACTGATTAACATGCCGGACATGAACTTCAAAATGCTGAATGGTTAGTAACAATGCTAAGGTTTCCTTCTCATTGGTGGAGTGTTTTCTTTGGCGCAGACTTAGTTTTTTTGAAAAGTACTCCACCAGCCTCGCTTTCCCTGACTCGTCAAACCAAAGCAACACTTCCCCCACCCCCACCTCCATGTCACTGGCATCTGTGGTCACTTTAACCAGTTTGGAAAATTCAGGGACAGCCACCACTGGAAGGCTTATCAATATAGCCCTCAATTTCTCTAAAGCTGTCTGGCTTTCTGCAGATCATACCATTTTTTATTGTTTCTGCAATACATTAAATTTCCTATAGCATCTGCACTACCTAGGAACCCCATAATCTCCCGTTTCGCTTTAGTAATGGGAAAATCTGGTAAAGCCCTTACTTCGGCCATTCTGGGTGACACTGATCCCTGTACCACAACATGCGCTAAGTAGGTCACGCTTACTTCGGCAAACTCGCTTTTCGCCACATTGATGACTAAATCGGCCAACTGCGGTTATTTAAATAACTTCTTCAATTAGACCATAAGACCATAAGACATAGGAGCAGAATTAGGCCACTCGGCCCATCGAGTCTGCTCTGCCATTCAATCATGGCTGTTATTTTCTCATCCCCATTCTCTTCCCTTCTACATGCTCTTTCCATGTGTCAATGTAAACTACCATGTCATCCAAATAGACCATGCAGTTGGGCAGCTGTGCCACAACGTGATGTATGAATAGTTGAAATGTAGCCAGTGCGTTTTGAAATCTGAAAGGTATCACTTTACAGGAGTCACAAAGGCAGATATACCTTTAGCGTTGGGTGTTAAAGGAACCTGCCAATACTGCTTTAACAAATCAATTTTCAAAAGACATGAGGTGCTGCCTGTCTTATCATTACAGTCCCCAACCAGCAAATCAGATACAAATCCATTTTGGTGATGACCTTCTGGTAGTTATACAGAACTGGGTTGTCCCATCCGACTTAGGTACTAACAACCGGTGAACTCTAGCTACTCTTATTCAGTACAATTAAGTGATTCTCCATCATGTATTGGATTTCAGCTTCTACCTGAGCTAGTTTCGGTGGGTTTAGTTGATATGGATGCTGTTTTATCGGGTTGGAGTTACCTACGTCTACATCATGTTAAGTTAATCTAGTGCACCCAAGTATGTCCCCTACTGCTTATGCTTTTTGCAGTATTCTTATGAAATATTTTCCCTGCTCTTCTTCTAAGTATGCAAACTCAGTATCTAAGTGCTCTAATATTAGCGTATGTTCTAGTCGTACCACAGGAGGATCACTCTGTGATATGTCCACCTCTTCCCCTACCTTACTCTTATTGTCCTCTTCCACTACTTCTACCTATTGACACATTTGTACCTTCCTATCCCCTTCCCCACGATGATATTTTTGCGACATATTTAAGTGACATAATCGGTCCTACGGTCTGGAGTGTCTAATCGGCAAGTCACTTACTCGCCCTCCTAAATACCTTATAGGGGTCGTTGAATTTCACTTTCAGAGGTTCGCCCTGCAAAGGCAACAATATCAGTATCTCATCTCCAGCCCGAAATGCTCTAGACCTGGCATGTTTGTGGCCACATTTTCATTCTTGGCCCTGAAACCATTAAATTCTCTTGGGCTACCTGACAGGCTCCTGTGAGCCTTTCCAGAAACGTGGACACGTAATCCAACATTGATTCATCCTGTTGTTTCAGAAACTTTTCTTTCATCAGCTTTATTGGACACTATGCATCACGGCCATAGACCAATTCAAATGGGTTAAACCCAGTCTATTCGTTCAGAGAATCGCTGGTGGCAAACAGTAAAAAAATGTAGTCCCACATTATCTCCAGATCGATTTCCCCACTGGATAGTGCTTCTGATGCTACACTACAGGAACTACACCCTCCTGGGCTCTCCTGTGTTTCGAACAGACACAAGCACCCAACCAATACATCATCTATCTCTGCTTTCTGAGCTTTAACCGGCACCTCTGCTTTTCATTCAACAAAACAAACAAAGAACAAAGAAATGTACAGCACAGGAACAGACCCTTCGGCCCTCCAAGCCCGTGCCGACCATGCTGCCCGACTAAACTACAATCTTCTACACTTCCTGGGTCCGTATCCCTCTATTCCCATCCTATTCATGTATTTGTCAAGATGCCCCTTAAATGTCACTATCGTCCCTGCTTCCACCACCTCCTCCGGTAGCGAGTTCCAGGCGCTCACTACCCTCTGTGTAAAAAACTTGCCTCGTACATCTACTCTAAACCTTGCCCCTCTCACCTTCATTTGCCTATTGCATTAACTTGTCTTCCAGCAGGAAGGGGACAGGATATTGGGAGGTATCCACATTTCCTGGGTTTAAGAGAATGGTAACTGCAATTTGAAATCCTGATCACCTTGTGGGGTGCAGGGTAGGAGTCACTGGGAAGGGCTGACAAGCCTTCAGTCCAACTGTCCACACCATGTCCACAGTCAGTTTTGGAGTCACATGTGGGAAATTCCTGGGTACTTGAAAATTCCAACCAGCTTTCCAGTCAGCTTTGTGGCCGAGGACACAGAAATAAAGCTCTTTCTACACATTGCACTGCTGATTCACTTACTCAATCCCTCCCAGGAAATGGGGAGAAACTGCAGTGTCAGTGATGGTAAGGTTGCCGATATATTACCTTTGCAAGTCGGGGTCTTTGCTGTCCATTGTCCAGAGATATTACACTTGAGCCAGTTTGTTCCAGATAACACAAACCCTTCAGGGCACCAAAAACCACATGTTGAGGTGTAGCTAAAGTTCCCAATGGGATGGGAACAGTTCATCGCCCCATGTTCAGGTCGTGTCAGTGTCTCGCATTTCTTAACTGAAATAGAAGTTTGCAGTTTGTTATTTAAAATCATCTTTTGCATGAATACTCAACTGCTGACTTGGCTCATTCCTGGCTACGAGGGGTTATCTTCTGAAGAAAGGGTTTGAGCAGGTTGGGCGTAAACCCACGGGAGGCTAGAAGAACGAGAGGTGATCTCTTTGAAACTGGAGTCGCAACACCAGTTAAATAAGATTTTGTTAAAATACACAGGGGGCGAGTTCTCTGTTTCTGAGACTAAGGGCTGGATTCTCTGATCGCCGAAGCTAAAATGGGGTTCGCCAGACGGCTGGAGAATCCATTTTTACGGCGGAATTGGGGGCGGCCCCGTTTTTCCAATGCTCCGCCCCCTCACAAATGGCGCACTCGAGAAGTACACCGCACGCTGTGGGCACGGCCTCAAGACATCGCCTGAGGCCCTCTCCCGATGCTCCGTCCCCATTGGGCCGATTCCCCGTCGGCGTGGGGCGTGTGTCCTCTCACTTTTCGGGAACCTCGCATGGCGGCTGCGCACTGTGCCAGCGTCACCACAGTCAGGGAGGGAACCGTTCTGCTAGCAGGGGGGGCTTCGGCTGGGACCGGGGGGACTGGTGGGCGGTGGTCCGGGGTGGTGAGGGGGGTTACAGTGGGGCAGTTTTCGCAGGCTGGGTCCGCGCAAGGCCATCGCCATGTTGTGCGGCCCAGCCGCCGCAGGCCACCGCCATGCGCATGCGTGGCCACGGACCCGGCCATTTTGCGTCCGTATCGGCAGGTAAAGCCGCGGGCGGGTCGCTGCCGACCTTTTGGTTGTAAGACCAGATGGATCCTGCTGACAAAGCTGAGATATGCGGACATACGATCTTCTCAGGCACGGTTGTCTACCTTCTCTGCAGACTCAGCATCATTGCAGGTTCACAGCAAAGGAAATGCTGGACACCCACTGCTTTCAAAACAATAGATTAGGGGCTGGATTCTCTGTCGCCCGGCGCCGGTAGCGGAGTTCCCGATGGGTGGAGAATCCAGTTTTGGGGACAAAAAACTGGATTGTCGTGCTGATGTCCGGGTCGCCCACTGGTGGCGGCATCGAGGTTCAGGCGTCTCCCTAGGAGATTGTAAGTTGGTCAAAATTTCCCACTTGCATCCTATTGATGGGCTGAACATCAGGGCCGGGATTCTCCCCGACCGGTGGGGCGGGGTGTCCCGGCGGGATGGAGTAGTGTGAACCACTCCGGCGTCGGGCCGCCCCAAAGGTGCAGATTTCTCCGCACCTTCAGGGGCCAAGCCCTCACCTTGAGGGGCTAGGCCCGCGCCGGAGTGGTTGGCGCGCCGCCGGCCGGCGGGAAAGGCCTTTGGCGCCACGCCAGCCGGGACCGAAGGGTCTTCGCCGGCCGGCGGAAGTCCGCGCATGCACAGGAGCGTCAGCGGCTGCTGACGTCATCCCCGCACATGCGCGGGGGTCACTTCCGCATCGGCCATCACGGAGGCTATGGCCGAGGCAGAAGGAAAAGAGTGCCCCCACGGCACAGGTCCGCCCGTGGATCGGTGGGCCCTGATCGCCGGCCAGGCCACCGTGGGGGCACCCCCTGGGGCCAGAACGCCCCGCGCCCCCCCCCAGGACCCCGGAGCCCACCCACACCGCCAGTCCCGCCGGTAAGGAAGGTGGTCTGATTCACGCCGGCGGGACTGGCATGACAGCAGCGGGACTTCAGCCCATCGCGGGCCGGAGAATCGCCGGGGGGGCCTGCCCACCGGCGCGATTCCCGCCCACGCCAGATTTTCGGTGCCGTAGAATTCGGCGGCCGGTGGAGGCGGGATTCACGTCGCCCCCCGGCGATTCTCCGACCCGGCGGGGGGGTCAGAGAATCCCACCCCATTCTCCATGCCGTTGTGATTCTCAGGCCCTCTGTGCCGGGGTTCACATGGGCATGGAGTGGTACGCAAATTTCCCAGGGTAGCCTTGTGATTGTCCTCACAGTGGGTCAGGGGGGTAAGTATTTAAGGTAGGTGCCCCCAAGTCCATCGGAGGGTCCTCCACAATGTAAATCCTGCTTAAAATGGCAGCCCAATTGGGGGATTCATGTCAGAATCCCTTGTAATCTCTGCCATACGTAAGTTTGCATGGCAAGGCAAATAGCTTCTGGGTGCTGCTCCTAAAACAGAAGTGATTCAGCTCTGACGGGGGAGCATAATCTCCCTAATGGAGAAGCCTGCCCAAGTTCTTTTACTTCAGCTCCTGAAGAGCAACAAGCTGCTGGTTTTGATACACTTAAAGATCTTCAGCTTCCACCTACTGACAGAAGGCAGCAGAGTCAGGAAACAGCTCCATTCATATAACATAGAACATAGAACAGTACAGCAAAGTACAGGCCCTTCGGCCCACGATGCTGTGCCGACCATTTATCCTTCTCTAACATCAACCTAACCTACATCCCTTCAATTTACTGCTGTCCATGTGCCTGTCCAAGAGTCGCTTAAATGTCCCCAATGACTCTGACTCCACCACCTCTGCTGGCAGTGCATGCCATGCATCCACCACTCTCTGTGTAAAGAAACTATCTTTGACATCTCCCCTATACCTTTCTCCAATCACCTTAAAATTATGTTCCCTCGTGACAGCCATTTCCGCCCTGGGGAAAAGTCTCTGGCTATCCACTCTATCCATGCCTCTCATCACCTTGTACACCTCTGTCAAGTCACCGCACTTCCTTCTTCGCTCCAATGAGAAAAGCCCCAGCTCCCTCAACCTTTCTTCATAAAACATGCCCTCCAGTCCAGGCAGCATCCTTCTGGAAGATTCTCTCAAAAACAGCATCCAGCAGGAACCAATCACTAACTGTTGCCAGGTGGAACACTGTCCCTGGCCAACCCATTGGTTGCCAGTTAACCAATCAAACTAAGTCCCTCCAAAACCGTTCCTCCATCAACGTATTGCTGAAGATTTTGGCTACTTCTTTTCCAAAATGCAAAGCCTGAGAATACAGATTCTGGCAAACAGGCTATTTTAAACTTTGAGTCCTTGGTTTCCTTCTCTCTACTTAAAGGCGCATCCCAATTATTGATCCATACATCAAAACAATAAAATAAAATAAATGGAAACAAAGGAATTAAACTGGAAGAACTCTTACATCCCTCCTTCCTTAGAGAGATGGAAAACCATTGCAAGGATGTTTCATCGCAAGGTTTGTGACACAAACCATAAAACACACATCCATTCATTCATCCCCACGACAGAGGTTTCCCCAGTTTTTGCACCTGCAACTTATCAGCACTTAAATTTGTGATAATGCATCTGCAACATATTGTCCTGTCCGGGAACATGCACAGATTTTACATGCAGTTTTCTTTGCTTGGATAATATCCACTTTTCCTTCAGCCACTCCATTTGAGATGCTATTCTCTCAAATGCCATGAAGAATGGCTCTACACCGTTTCCCTCAAATTTTGGTAGGGACTGAATAAACTTTAGCATGTCCCCACTAAGCACTGTTCTAGGGTTAGGCTCCCGTCTAGCTCTTGGCAGCTCTCCTTTAATTTTCATCGCTGCAAGCTGGAACTCTGTCTCTTTTGCTTCTTCCCCTGATTCCAGCTACCTCGTCTTTTTCCCACATCACCAGCATATCCATTTTTAAAAATTCCTTCTAATGCTCGAACTTCACCAAATTCTCTCCAAATCGGTTTCCCCACCAAAAAGAGCTTCTGAGGCTACACGATAGGGACTATTTCCTTGTGGTTTCTCATGGGCTTCTAACAGACCCAAGGAGTCAACTAATACATCTCTGCCGTCTTTAAGTGATACCTCTACTTTTCATTCACTTGCCAATTACATTAACTTGTCTTCCAGCGGGAAAGTGACAGGATATTGGGATAGATACAGATTTACTGGGTTTCTGAGAAAGGTAACTATGATTTGAAATCCTGATCATCTGGTGGGGTGCAGGGTAGGAGTCACTGGGAAGGGCTGACAAGCCTTCAGTCCAACTGCCCACACCATGTCCACAGTCAGTTTTGGAATCGTGTGTGGGAAATTCCTGGGCTTCTTTGAAAATTGCAACAGCTGTCCAGTCAGCTTCTCGGCCAAGGACACAAAAAAAGAGCTCTATCTATGCGGTATTAGAGGTATTATGGTACCTGATAGGCTGGAGCACTATTGGTGGAAACTGTATGCTTTCTATCGGTTAGGATATATGGTAGCTCCGCCCTGCTAGGCGGGGTATAAGAACCCGTGTCGCCCCAGTAGCCTTCATTCTGTACCTGAGCTGCTGGGGGAAACATCCAGCTTATTAAAGCCTTCAGTTGGACTACAACCTCGCTTTAGTGGTCATTGATCGTGCAACAATTTAATAAGCTAGCTTATTAAAAAAAAGAAAGGATGGAGCTCCGAATCAAGCCGGAGTGTCTTCAACTCAGCCCTCACGCGGCGAACTCAGCAACAATCTTTAAGCACTGGCTGGCGTGCTTTAAAGGGTATCTCGGGACGGCCGAAAACACACCCACGGTAGAGCAGAAAATGCAAGTCCTGCACTCAAGGGTGAGCCTGGAGATTTACACCCTCATCGAGGAAGCGGAAGACTTTGATGCAGCAATAGAACTGCTAAAAGGACATTATATTCGCCCGGTAAACCAGGTATACGCCCGGCACCTGCTTGCAACAAGGCGACAAACCCCTGGGGTAACGCTGGAAGAATTCGACCATGCACTCCTGGTGTTGGGGAGAAACTGCAGCTGCCCGCAAGTTTCGGCGAGCGAACACACTGAACTCTTGGTTCGGGACGCTTTTGTGGCAGGTATGCTATCCTCACAAATCCGCCAGTGACTGCTAGAAAAAGACACTCTGGGTCTCAAGGAGGCACGGGCCCTTGCATGCTCCCTGGACGTGGCCTCCAGTAACGCCCGGGCTTACGTTGCGGCCAGCGGTCGCCGCCATCTTCTTATTCCAGGGCCACGTGCGGACCCCGGGCGCCGCCATCTTGTACGACGGACGCCACGTTAGAGGGATGGGCACCGCCATTTTGTGCCACCAATGGGAGCTGCCATCTTGGATGAATCCCCAGGACCCCAGCTCGGCTGACCACGCACTGCCCGAAGAGAACTCTCAACTGCTGCAATTAGCCTCGGTGACCCTGGATCAGTCCCGGCCTCGAACACTCTCAACTGCTACAACGTCCGTATTTATCAACGGGCACGAGACGTCCTGCCTAATCGACTCTGAGAGCACGGAGTGCTTCATACACCCCGACGCGGTAAGGCGCTGTTCCCTCCTCATCCACCCTGTTAATCAAAAAATCTCCCTGGCCTCCGGTTCACACTCAGTGGAGATAAAGGGGTTTTGTGTAGCAAACCTCACAGTCCAGGGAAGGGAGTTCAAAAATTTCCATCTCTACGTCCTTCCCCACCTCTACGCGGCTACACTCCTGGGTTTAGACTTCCAGTGTAACCTCCAAAGTCTAACCTTCAAATTCGGCGGCCCTATACCCCCCCTTACTGTCTGCGGCCTCGCGACCCTTAAGGTCGACCCGCCTTCCCTGTTTGCAAACCTCACCCCGGATTGCAAACCCGTTGCCACCAGGAGCAGACGGTACAGTGCCCAGGACCGGATCTTCATTAGGTCAGAGGTCCAAAGGCTACTGAGGGAGGGGGTCATTGAAGCCAGGAACAGCCCCTGGAGAGCTCAAGTAGTGGTGGTAAAGACCGCGGAGAAGCATAGGATGATCATCGACTACAGTCAGACCATCAACAGGTTTACACAGCTGGACGCGTACCCTCTCCCCCGCATATCCGACCTGGTAAACAGGATCGGGCATTATAACGTCTTCTCCACGGTGGATCTCAAGTCCGCCTACCACCAGCTCCCCATCCGCACCAGTGACCGCAAATACACTGCCTTCGAGGCAGATGGGCGGCTCTATCACTTCTTAAGGGTTCCCTTCGGTGTCACCAACGGGGTCTCGGTCTTCCAGCGCGAGATGGACCGAATGGTTGACTGGTACGGTTTACGGGCAACATTCCCGTATCTCGATAATGTCAGCATCTGCGGCCACGACCAGCAGGACCACGACACCAACCTCCAAAAATTCCTCCAGACCGCAAAGATCCTTAACCTTACATATAACAAGGATAAATGCGTGTTTAGCACCGACCGCCTAGCCATCTTCGGCTACGTGGTGCGAAATGGAGTTATAGGCCCCGACCCTGAACGCATGCGCCCCCTTATGGAGTTCCCCCTCCCTCACTGCTCCAAGGCCCTGAAGTGCTGCCTCGGGTTTTTCAGCTATTACGCACAGTGGGTCCCCAACTACGCAGACAAAGCCCGACCCCTAATCCAGTCCACAACCTTTCCCTTGTCGACGGAGGCCCGCCAGGCCTTCAGCTGCATCAAAGCAGACATTGCAAAGGCGACGATGCACACCATCGACGAGTCCCTCCCCTTCCAGGTCGAGAGCGATGCGTCTGACGTAGCTCTGGCGGCTACCCTCAACCAAGCGGGCAGACCAGTGGCCTTCTTCTCACGTACCCTCCATGCTTCCAAAATCCGCCGCTTCTCAATCGAAAAGGCGGCCCAGGCCATAGTAGAAGCTGTGCGACATTGGAGGCTGGCCGGCAGGAGATTCACTCTCCTCACTGACCAACGGTCGGTGGCCTTCATGTTCGATAATGCACAGCGGGGCAAGATAAAAAACGACAAGATCTTGCGGTGGAGGATCGAACTCTCCACCTACAACTACGAGATCTTGTACCGTCCGGGGAAGCTAAATGAGCATCCTGACACCCTGTCCGGCGGCACATGTGCCACCGCACAAGTGGACCGCCTCCACGAGGACCTCTGCCACCCGGGGGTCACTCGCTTTTGCCATTTTGTCAAGACCCGCAACCTGCCCTACTCCATCGAGGAGGTCAGGACAGTCACCAGGGACTGCCAAATCTGCGCAGTGTGCAAACCGCACTTCTACCGGCCAGCGAGGGCGCACCTGATAAAGGCTTCCCGTTCCTTTGAACGCCTCAGCATGGACTTCAAAGGCCCCCTCCCCTCCACCGACCGCAACACGTACTTCCTGAACGTGATTGATGAGTACTCCTGTTCCCATTCGCCATCCCCTGCCCCGACATGACCGCAACCACCGTCATCAAGGCCCTCCATAGCATCTTTGCACTGTTCGGGTTCCCCGCTTACATACATAGTGATAGGGGGTCCTCCTTTATGAGCGACGAACTGCGTCAATTCCTGCTCAGCAAGGGCATCGCCTCGAGCAGGACAACCGGTTACAACCCCCGGGGTAATGGACAGGAAGAGAGGGAGAATGGAACGGTCTGGAAGACCTTCCTACTGGCCCTACGGTCCAGGAACCACCCAGTCTCCCGCTGGCAGGAAGTCCTCCTGGATGCCCTCCACTCCATCCGGTCACTGCTTTGTACCACCACCAACCAGACACCTCACGAACGTCTCCTTGTCTTCCCCAGGAAGTCCTCCTCTGGGACCTCACTCCCGACCTGGCTGGCAGCACCCGGACCCATCCTGCTCGAAAAACACGAGCGGGCGCACAAGTCGGACCCGTTGGTCGAGAGAGTCCATCTGCTCCATGCTAACCCGCAGTACGCCTACGTGGTGTACCCCGACGGCTGACAAGATATGGTCTCCCTACGAGACCTGGCGCCCGCCAGAGCCCCACGCACACCCCAGCCACCAGTCCCACCGTCCCCTCCACCGGGGCACCTTACAGGAGGATCGGTCCTTCCGCCGGCCCCGTCTAGGCCCCCCCCACCCACCGACGCACCCCGCAGGCGCTCCCTTCCCAGGTCAACCGTTTCCCCACCAGCGCCGTCTAGGGGTGCCGAAGCTGCCATGGAGATCAAAGCCACACTCCCGGAATCACAGACACCCGAGCCTCCACAGGAGTCACCACCGAAGCTCCGATGATCACAGAGGATGACCAGGGCCCCCGATCGACTGATTGCTTCATTTTAAATTGTAAACTGTAAACTGTAAATTTAAATCATCAATTGTAAATAGCTATCAGAATTGTAAATAGTTACAAAACGCTGTACAGAGGTATTACGGTACCTCCATAACTAATTCTACCATGTTGCCATGTTTGTAGTATCAGGCCACCAAACAGCCGGACTCTTTTTTAACAGGGGATGAATGTGGTATTAGAGGTATTACGGTACCTGATAGGCTGGAGCACCATTGGTGGAAACTGTATGCTTTCTATTGGTTAGGATGTATGGTAGCTCCGCCTTGCTAGGCGGGGTATAAGAGCCCGTGCCACCCCAGCAGCCTTCATTCTGTACCTGAGCTGCTGGGGGAAATATCTTGCTTATTAAAGCCTTCAGTTGGATTACAACCTCGCTTTAGTGGTCATTGATCATGCATCAATCTACACATTGTACAGCTCAGAAGAAACATGATTCACCTACTCAGTTCCTGCCAGGAAATAGGGAGAAAACTGCAGTGTCAGTGATGGTAACGTTGCCGATATATTACCTTTGCAAGTCGGGGTCTTTGCTGTCCATTGTCCAGAGATATTACACTCGAGCCAGTTTGTTCCAGATAACACAAACCCTTCAGGGCACCAAAAACCACATGTTGAGGTGTAGCTAAAGTTCCCAATGGGATGGGAACAGTTCATCGCCCCATGTTCAGGCCGTGTCAGTGTCTCGCATTTTTTAACTGAAATAGAAGTTTGCAGTTTGTAATTTAAAATCTGTCTTTTGCATGAATACCCAACTGCTGACTTGGCTCATTCCTGGCTACGAGGGGTTATCTTCTGAAGAAAGTGTTTGAGCAGGTTGGGCCTAAACCCAATGGAGGTTAGAAGAATGAGAGATGATCTTATTGAAACATAGAAGATCCTGAGGAAACTTGGAAGGATGAATGTTGGGAGGACCCACTTGTGGGCAAAACTACTCCTGGACAAAGTTTAAAAATAAAGGGTCACCCATTTAAAATGGAGATGAGGGGATTTCTTTTCTCTGAGAGGGTCAGTAGTCTGTAGAATCTGTTTCCTCAGGAGAGCAGTAGAGGCAAGATCATTGAATATATTCAATACAAAATAAGATTTGTTTATGAGAGGCAATGGCAGCAAGGACAGACAGGAAAATGGCATTGAGGCCATATTCAGATCAGCAATGATCGAATCAAGAAAGCAAAATACTGCAGATGCTGGAGTTTCGAAATAAAAACAGACTGGAGGTATATCTGGCAGCATCTGCATCATACCAGATGGTGGAATAGGCACCAAGGTGCAAATGGTCTACTCCTGCTCCTAATTCATATATTCGTATGTTGTTCCTGTTATGACATCCTGGGCTAGTGCATGGTCGATTCCAGCCACACTTGACCCAAAGTCGCAACAGCAGTGAAATTAGATGTAGCTAATTCAATGAGCTCTTTGCTTGAGTCCAGTAAGCTACAGCAACCAGGTTTGTAACTTTAACACAACAAAACCTTTTATTCTGAACAGTATCTTTACTTAAACAGACAGAGAATGTAACTGGGAGTACTGTGTCAGAGAATATTGGGTTGGATACAGATTTACTGGGTTTCTGAGAAAGGTAACTGTGATTTGAAATCCTGATCATCTGGTAGGGTGCAGGGTAGGAGTCATTGGGAAGGGCTGACAAGCCTTCAGTCCAGATGCCCACACCATGTCCACCAACCGTTTTGGAGTCATGTGTGGGAAATGCCTGGGCTTCTTCGAAGATTCCACCCAGCTCTCCAGTTGGCTTCGTGGCCAAGGACAGAGAAATTGAGCTCTTTCTACACATTGAGATGAAGCATGATTCACCTACTTAGTTCCTCCCAGGAAATAGGGAGAAACTGCAGTGTCAGTGATGGTAAGGTTGCCGATATATTACCTTTGCAAGTCGGGGTCTTTGCTGTCCATTGTCCAGAGATACTGCACTCCAGCCAGTTTGTTCCAGATAACACAAATCCTTCAGGGCACCAAAAACCACATGTTGAGGTGTAGCTAAAGTTCCCAATGGGATGGGAACAGTTTATCTCCCCATGTTCAGGCCGTGTCAGTGTCTCGCATGTTTTAACTGAAATAGAATTTGCAGTTTGTTATATAACATCAGTCTTTTGCATGAATACTCAACTGCTGACTTGGCTCATTCCTCGTTGCAAGGGGTTATCTTCTGAAGAAAGAGGTTGAGCAGGTTGGGCCTAAACCCACTGGAGGTTAGAAGAACGAGAGGTGACCTTATTGAAACATAGAAGATCCTGAGGAAACTTGGAAGGATGAATGTTGGGAGGACCCACTTGTGGGCAAAACTACTCCTGGACAATGTTTAAAAATAAAGGGTCACCCATTTAAAATGGAGATGAGGGGATTTCTTTTCTCTGAGAGGGTCAGTAGTCTGTAGAATCTGTTTCCTCAGGAGAACAGTAGAGGCAAGATCATTGAATATATTCAATACGAAATAAGATTCGTTTATGAGAGGCAATGGCAGCAAGGACAGACAGGAAAATGGCGTTGAGGCCATATTCAGATCAGCCATGATCGAATCATGAAAGCAAAATACTGCAGATGCTGGAGATCTGAAACAAAAACAGACTGGAAGTAGATCTGGCAGCATCTGCATCATACCAAATGGTGGAATAGGCACCAAGGTGCGAATAGTCTACTCCTGCTCCTAATTCATATATTCGTATGATGATCCTGTTACGACATCCTGGCCTAGTGCATGGTCGATTCCAGCCACACTTGACCCAAAGTCGCAACAGCAGTGAAATTAGGTATAGCTAATTCAATGAGCTCTTTGCTGGAGTCCAGTAAGCTACAGCAACCAGGTTTGTAACTTTAACACAACAAACCTTTTATTCTGAACAGTATCTTTACTTAAACAGACAGAGAATGTAACTGGGAGTACTGTGTCAGAGAATATTGGGATGGATACAGATATACTGGGTTTCTGAGAAAGGTAACTGTGATTTGATATCCTGATCATCTGGTAGGGTGCAGGGTAGGAGTCAGTGGGAACGGCTGACAAGCCGTCAGTCCAACTGCCCACACCATGTCCACCAACCGTTTTGGAGTCAAGTGTGGGAAATTCGTTGGCTTCTTTGAAAATTCCACCCTGCTGTCCAGTTGGCTTTGTGGCCGAGGATACAGAAATAGAGCTCTTTCTACACATTGAGAAGAAGCATGATGAGAAGAAGCATAATTCACCTACTTAGTTCGTCCCAGGAAATAGGGAGAAACTGCAGTGTCAGTGATGGTAAGGTTGCCGATATATTACCTTTGCAAGTCGGGGTCTTTGCTGTCCATTGTCCAGAGATATTACACTCGAGCCAGTTTGTTCCAGATAACACAAACCCTTCAGGGCACCAAAAACCACATGTTGAGGTGTAGCTAAAGTTCCCAATGGGATGGGAACAGTTCATCGCCCCATGTTCAGGCCGTGTCAGTGTCTCGCATTTTTTAACTGAAATAGAAGTTTGCAGTTTGTAATTTAAAATCTGTCTTTTGCATGAATACTCAACTGCTGACTTGGCTCATTCCTGGCTACGAGGGGTTATCTTCTGAAGAAAGTGTTTGAGCAGGTTGGGCCTAAACCCACTGGAGGTTAGAAGAATGAGAGAAGATCTTATTGAAACATAGAAGATCCTGAGGAAACTTGGAAGGATGAATGTTGGGAGGACCCACTTGTGGGCAAAACTACTCCTGGACAAAGTTTAAAAATAAAGGGTCACCCATTTAAAATGGAGATGAGGGGATTTCTTTTCTCTGAGATGGTCAGTAGTCTGTAGAATCTGTTTCCTCAGGAGAACAGTAGAGGCAAGATCATTGAATATATTCAATACGAAATAAGATTTGTTTATGAGAGGCAATGGCAGCAAGGACAGACAGGAAAATGGCGTTGAGGCCATATTCAGATCAGCCATGATCGAATCATGAAAGCAAAATACTGCAGATGCTGGAGTTTTGAAATAAAAACAGACTGGAAGTATATCTGGCAGCATCTGCATCATACCAAATGGTGGAATGAGCACCAAGGTGCAAATGGTCTACTCCTGCTCCTAATTCATATATTCGTATGTTGATCCTGTTACGACATCCTGGCCTAGTGCATGGTCGATTCCAGCCACACTTGACCCAGAGTCGCAACAGCAGTGAAATTAGGTGTAGCTAATTCACTGAGCTCTTTGCTTGAGTCCAGTAAGCTACAGCAACCAGGTTTGTAACTTTAACACAACAAAAACTTTTTATTCTGAACAGTATCTTTACTTAAACAGACAGAGAATGTAACTGTGAGTACTGTGTCAGAGAATATTGGGATGGATACAGATTTACTGGGTTTCTGAGAAAGGTAACTGTGATTTGAAATCCTGATCATCTGGTAGGGTGCAGGGTAGGAGTCATTGGGAAGGGCTGACAAGCCTTCAGTCCAGATGCCCACACCATGTCTACCGACAGTTTTGGAGTCATGTGTGGGAAATGCCTGGGCTTCTTCGAAGATTCCACCCAGCTCTGCAGTTGGCTTTGTGGCCGAGGACACAGAAATTGAGCTCTTTCTACACATTGAGATGAAGCATGATTCACCTACTTAGTTCCTCCCAGGAAATAGGGAGAAACTGGAGTGTCAGTGATGGTAAGGTTGCCGATATATTACCTTTGCAAGTCGGGGTCTTTGCTGTCCATTGTCCAGAGATATTACACTCGAGCCAGTTTGTTCCAGATAACACAAACCCTTCAGGGCACCAAAAACCACATGTTGAGGTGTAGCTAAAGTTCCCAATGGGATGGGAACAGTTCATCGCCCCATGTTCAGGCCGTGTCAGTGTCTCACATTTTTTAACTGAAATAGAAGTTTGCAGTTTGTAATTTAAAATCTGTCTTTTGCATGAATACCCAACTGCTGACTTGGCTCATTCCTGGCTACGAGGGGTTATCTTCTGAAGAAAGTGTTTGAGCAGGTTGGGCCTAAACCCACTGGAGGTTAGAAGAATGAGAGATGATCTTATTGAAACATAGAAGATCCTGAGGAAACTTGGAAGGATGAATGTTGGGAGGACCCACTTGTGGGCAAAACTACTCCTGGACAAAGTTTAAAAATAAAGGGTCACCCATTTAAAATGGAGATGAGGGGATTTCTTTTCTCTGAGAGGGTCAGTAGTCTGTAGAATCTGTTTCCTCAGGAGAGCAGTAGAGGCAAGATCATTGAATATATTCAATACAAAATAAGATTTGTTTATGAGAGGCAATGGCAGCAAGGACAGACAGGAAAATGGCGTTGAGGCCATATTCAGATCAGCCATGATCGAATCAAGAAAGCAAAATACTGCAGATGCTGGAGTTTTGAAATAAAAACAGACTGGAGGTATATCTGGCAGCATCTGCATCATACCAGATGGTGGAATAGTCACCAAGGTGCAAATGGTCTACTCCTGCTCCTAGTTCATATATTCGTATGTTGATCCTGTTATGACATCCTGGGCTAGTGCATGGTCGATTCCAGCCACACTTGACCCAAAGTCACAACATCAGTGAAATTAGATGTAGCTAATTCAATGAGCTCTTTGCTTGAGTCCAGTAAGCTACAGCAACCAGGTTTGTAACTTTAACACAACAAAACCTTTTATTCTGAACAGTATCTTTACTTAAACAGACAGAGAATGTAACTGGGAGTACTGTGTCAGAGAATATTGGGTTGGATACAGATTTACTGGGTTTCTGAGAAAGGTAACTGTGATTTGAAATCCTGATCATCTGGTAGGGTGCAGGGTAGGAGTCAGTGGGAAGGGCTGACAAGCCTTCAGTGCAGCTGCCCACACCATGTCCACCAACCGTTTTGGAGTCATGTGTGGGAAATGCCTGGGCTTCTTCGAAGATTCCACCCAGCTCTCCAGTTGGCTTCGTGGCCAAGGACAGAGAAATTGAGCTCTTTCTACACATTGAGATGAAGCATGATTCACCTACTTAGTTCCTCCCAGGAAATAGGGAGAAACTGCAGTGTCAGTGATGGTAAGGTTGCCGATATATTACCTTTGCAAGTCGGTGTCTTTGCTGTCCATTGTCCAGAGATACTGCACTCCAGCCAGTTTGTTCCAGATAACACAAATCCTTCAGGGCACCAAAAACCACATGTTGAGGTGTAGCTAAAGTTCCCAATGGGATGGGAACAGTTCATCTCCCCATGTTCAGGCCGTGTCAGTGTCTCGCATGTTTTAACTGAAATAGAATTTGCAGTTTGTTATATAACATCAGTCTTTTGCATGAATACTCAACTGCTGACGTGGCTCATTCCTCGTTGCAAGGGGTTATCTTCTGAAGAAAGAGGTTGAGCAGGTTGGGCCTAAACCCACTGGAGGTTAGAAGAACGAGAGGTGACCTTATTGAAACATAGAGGATTCTGAGGAAACTTGGAAGGATGAATGTTGGGTGGACCCACTTGTGGGCAAAACTACTCCTGGACAATGTTTAAAAATAAAGGGTCACCCATTTAAAATGGAGATGAGGGGATTTCTTTTCTCTGAGAGGGTCAGTAGTCTGTAGAATCTGTTTCCTCAGGAGAACAGTAGAGGCAAGATCATTGAATATATTCAATACGAAATAAGATTTGTTTATGAGAGGCAATGGCAGCAAGGACAGACAGGAAAATGGAGTTGAGGCCATATTCAGATCAGCCATGATCGAATCATGAAAGCAAAATACTGCAGATGCTGGAGATCTGAAACAAAAACAGACTGGAAGTAGATCTGGCAGCATCTGCATCATACCAAATGGTGGAATAGTCACCAAGGTGCAAATGGTCTACTCCTGCTCCTCGTTCATATATTCGTATGTTGATCCTGTTATGACATCCTGGGCTAGTGCATGGTCGATTCCAGCCACACTTGACCCAAAGTCACAACATCAGTGAAATTAGATGTAGCTAATTCAATGAGCTCTTTGCTTGAGTCCAGTAAGCTACAGCAACCAGGTTTGTAACTTTAACACAACAAAACCTTTTATTCTGAACAGTATCTTTACTTAAACAGACAGAGAATGTAACTGGGAGTACTGTGTCAGAGAATATTGGGTTGGATACAGATTTACTGGGTTTCTGAGAAAGGTAACTGTGATTTGAAATCCTGATCATCTGGTAGGGTGCAGGGTAGGAGTCAGTGGGAAGGGCTGACAAGCCTTCAGTGCAGCTGCCCACACCATGTCCACCAACCGTTTTGGAGTCATGTGTGGGAAATGCCTGGGCTTCTTCGAAGATTCCACCCAGCTCTCCAGTTGGCTTCGTGGCCAAGGACAGAGAAATTGAGCTCTTTCTACACATTGAGATGAAGCATGATTCACCTACTTAGTTCCTCCCAGGAAATAGGGAGAAACTGCAGTGTCAGTGATGGTAAGGTTGCCGATATATTACCTTTGCAAGTCGGTGTCTTTGCTGTCCATTGTCCAGAGATACTGCACTCCAGCCAGTTTGTTCCAGATAACACAAATCCTTCAGGGCACCAAAAACCACATGTTGAGGTGTAGCTAAAGTTCCCAATGGGATGGGAACAGTTCATCTCCCCATGTTCAGGCCGTGTCAGTGTCTCGCATGTTTTAACTGAAATAGAATTTGCAGTTTGTTATATAACATCAGTCTTTTGCATGAATACTCAACTGCTGACTTGGCTCATTCCTCGTTGCAAGGGGTTATCTTCTGAAGAAAGAGGTTGAGCAGGTTGGGCCTAAACCCACTGGAGGTTAGAAGAACGAGAGGTGACCTTATTGAAACATAGAGGATTCTGAGGAAACTTGGAAGGATGAATGTTGGGTGGACCCACTTGTGGGCAAAACTACTCCTGGACAATGTTTAAAAATAAAGGGTCACCCATTTAAAATGGAGATGAGGGGATTTCTTTTCTCTGAGAGGGTCAGTAGTCTGTAGAATCTGTTTCCTCAGGAGAACAGTAGAGGCAAGATCATTGAATATATTCAATACGAAATAAGATTCGTTTATGAGAGGCAATGGCAGCAAGGACAGACAGGAAAATGGAGTTGAGGCCATATTCAGATCAGCCATGATCGAATCATGAAAGCAAAATACTGCAGATGCTGGAGATCTGAAACAAAAACAGACTGGAAGTAGATCTGGCAGCATCTGCATCATACCAAATGGTGGAATAGGCACCAAGGTGCGAATAGTCTACTCCTGCTCCTAATTCATATATTCGTATGATGATCCTGTTACGACATCCTGGCCTAGTGCATGGTCGATTCCAGCCACACTTGACCCAAAGTCGCAACAGCAGTGAAATTAGGTATAGCTAATTCAATGAGCTCTTTGCTGGAGTCCAGTAAGCTACAGCAACCAGGTTTGTAACTTTAACACAACAAACCTTTTATTCTGAACAGTATCTTTACTTAAACAGACAGAGAATGTAACTGGGAGTACTGTGTCAGAGAATATTGGGATGGATACAGATATACTGGGTTTCTGAGAAAGGTAACTGTGATTTGATATCCTGATCATCTGGTAGGGTGCAGGGTAGGAGTCAGTGGGAAGGGCTGACAAGCCGTCAGTCCAACTGCCCACACCATGTCCACCAACCGTTTTGGAGTCAAGTGTGGGAAATTCGTTGGCTTCTTTGAAAATTCCACCCTGCTGTCCAGTTGGCTTTGTGGCCGAGGATACAGAAATAGAGCTCTTTCTACACATTGAGAAGAAGCATGATGAGAAGAAGCATAATTCACCTACTTAGTTCGTCCCAGGAAATAGGGAGAAACTGCAGTGTCAGTGATGGTAAGGTTGCCGATATATTACCTTTGCAAGTCGGGGTCTTTGCTGTCCATTGTCCAGAGATATTACACTCGAGCCAGTTTGTTCCAGATAACACAAACCCTTCAGGGCACCAAAAACCACATGTTGAGGTGTAGCTAAAGTTCCCAATGGGATGGGAACAGTTCATCGCCCCATGTTCAGGCCGTGTCAGTGTCTCGCATTTTTTAACTGAAATAGAAGTTTGCAGTTTGTAATTTAAAATCTGTCTTTTGCATGAATACTCAACTGCTGACTTGGCTCATTCCTGGCTACGAGGGGTTATCTTCTGAAGAAAGTGTTTGAGCAGGTTGGGCCTAAACCCACTGGAGGTTAGAAGAATGAGAGAAGATCTTATTGAAACATAGAAGATCCTGAGGAAACTTGGAAGGATGAATGTTGGGAGGACCCACTTGTGGGCAAAACTACTCCTGGACAAAGTTTAAAAATAAAGGGTCACCCATTTAAAATGGAGATGAGGGGATTTCTTTTCTCTGAGATGGTCAGTAGTCTGTAGAATCTGTTTCCTCAGGAGAACAGTAGAGGCAAGATCATTGAATATATTCAATACGAAATAAGATTTGTTTATGAGAGGCAATGGCAGCAAGGACAGACAGGAAAATGGCGTTGAGGCCATATTCAGATCAGCCATGATCGAATCATGAAAGCAAAATACTGCAGATGCTGGAGTTTTGAAATAAAAACAGACTGGAAGTATATCTGGCAGCATCTGCATCATACCAAATGGTGGAATGAGCACCAAGGTGCAAATGGTCTACTCCTGCTCCTAATTCATATATTCGTATGTTGATCCTGTTACGACATCCTGGCCTAGTGCATGGTCGATTCCAGCCACACTTGACCCAGAGTCGCAACAGCAGTGAAATTAGGTGTAGCTAATTCACTGAGCTCTTTGCTTGAGTCCAGTAAGCTACAGCAACCAGGTTTGTAACTTTAACACAACAAAAACTTTTTATTCTGAACAGTATCTTTACTTAAACAGACAGAGAATGTAACTGTGAGTACTGTGTCAGAGAATATTGGGATGGATACAGATTTACTGGGTTTCTGAGAAAGGTAACTGTGATTTGAAATCCTGATCATCTGGTAGGGTGCAGGGTAGGAGTCATTGGGAAGGGCTGACAAGCCTTCAGTCCAGATGCCCACACCATGTCTACCGACAGTTTTGGAGTCATGTGTGGGAAATGCCTGGGCTTCTTCGAAGATTCCACCCAGCTCTGCAGTTGGCTTTGTGGCCGAGGACACAGAAATTGAGCTCTTTCTACACATTGAGATGAAGCATGATTCACCTACTTAGTTCCTCCCAGGAAATAGGGAGAAACTGGAGTGTCAGTGATGGTAAGGTTGCCGATATATTACCTTTGCAAGTCGGGGTCTTTGCTGTCCATTGTCCAGAGATATTACACTCGAGCCAGTTTGTTCCAGATAACACAAACCCTTCAGGGCACCAAAAACCACATGTTGAGGTGTAGCTAAAGTTCCCAATGGGATGAGAACAGTTCATCGCCCCATGTTCAGGCCGTGTCAGTTTCTCGCATTTTTTAACTGAAATAGAAGTTTGCAGTTTGTAATTTAAAATCTGTCTTTTGCATGAATACCCAACTGCTGACTTGGCTCATTCCTGGCTACGAGGGGTTATCTTCTGAAGAAAGTGTTTGAGCAGGTTGGCCTAAACCCACTGGAGGTTAGAAGAATGAGAGATGATCTTATTGAAACATAGAAGATCCTGAGGAAACTTGGAAGGATGAATGTTGGGAGGACCCACTTGTGGGCAAAACTACTCCTGGACAAAGTTTAAAAATAAAGGGTCACCCATTTAAAATGGAGATGAGGAGATTTCGTTTCTCTGAGAGGGTCCGTAGTCTGTAGAATCTGTTTCCTCAGGAGAACAGTAGAGGCAAGATCATTGAATATATTCAATACGAAATAAGATTTGTTTATGAGAGGCAATGGCAGCAAGGACAGACAGGAAAATGGAGTTGAGGCCACATTCAGATCAGCCATGATCGAATCATGAAAGCAAAATACTGCAGATGCTGGAGTTTTGAAATGAAAACAGACTGGAAGTATATCTGGCAGCATCTGCATCATACCAAATGGTGGAATGGGCACCAAGGTGCAAAAGGTCTCCTCCTGCTCCTAATTCATGTATTCGTATGATGGTCCTGTTACGACATCCTGGCCTAGTGCATGGTCGATTCCAGCCACACTTGACCCAGAGTCGCAACAGCAGTGAAATTAGATGTAGCTAATTCACTGAGCTCTTTGCTTGAGTCCAGTAAGCTACAGCAACCTGGTTTGTAACTTTAACACAACAAAACCTTTTAATCTGAACAGTATCTTTACTTAAACAGACAGAGAATGTAACTGTGAGTACTGTGTCAGAGAATATTGGGATGGATACAGATTTACTGGGTTTCTGAGAAAGGTAACTGTGATTTGAAATCCTGATCATCTGGTAGGGTGCAGGGTAGGAGTCACTGGGAAGGGCTGACAAGCCTTCAGTCCAGATGCCCACACCCTGTCCACCGACAGTTTTGGAGTCATGTGTGGGAAATGCCTGGGCTTCTTCAAAGATTCCACCCAGCTCTCCAGTTGGCTTCGTGGCCGAGGACACAGAAATTGAGCTCTTTCTGTACATTGAGATGAAGCATGATTCATCTACTAAGTTCCTCCCAGGAAATAGGGAGAAACTGGAGTGTCAGTGATGGTAAGGTTGCCGATATATTACCTTTGCAAGTCGGGGTCTTTGCTGTCCATTGTCCAGAGATATTACACTCGAGCCAGTTTGTTCCAGATAACACAAACCCGTCAGGGCACCAAAAACCACATGTTGAGGTGTAGCTAAAGTTCCCAATGGGATGGGAACAGTTCATCGCCCCATGTTCAGGCCGTGTCAGTGTCTCGCATTTTTTAACTGAAATAGAAGTTTGCAGTTTGTTATATAATATCAGTCTTTTGCATGAGTACACAACTGCTGACTTGTCTCATTGCTGGCTGCAAGGGGTTATCTTCTGAAGAAAGGGTTAGAGCAGGTTGGGCCTAAACCCACTGGAGTTTCTAAGAATGAGAGGTGATCTTATTGAAACATGCTGGCCAGGATTCTCCTTCGGCCGACGGCGAAATCAGGAAGCGTGATTGGGCGGAGAGTCGTTTCCGACGCCGAAATCGCGGCAGGCGGCAGTTTCAAGTGAAATCGCAATTCTCCATTGCCTCAGCGGTGTCAATGCATTCCGGAACACATTGTCAGTAAAAGCCATTGGCCTATCATTAACGGGCAAGACCGGGTATTCTCCGGTGCCCCCGTGATTCTCCGCCTCTGATGGGCTGAATTCCCAACAGTGAGGCTCTTTGTGCTTTTAAAAATTGCGAAACCGGCATCGTGGTCGATGAGAGAGAGAGGGGCTAGGACACAGAGAGGCGCAACCGTGGGCTGCCGGGCCTGACACTGGCCGGCTGGCTTGGGGAAAACGGGCCCTGTGACCGGAGTAACCCCCCCTGACGTAATTGTGGCAGTATCCAGGGATGGACCGCCATTGCCGCGGCCTGCAAAGCAGCTATCTTGTTGCTAAACCCAATGACTGCCCTCCTTGGCCCCTGGCTCTGCAGAGTCAAATTGGCTGTATGGGTGTCCCCACCCCACCATCCCTGCACCCCAGCCACTCCCCTTCACCCACCTTCTGCCATACCACCACCCCCACCCAACCGGCTGACCCACCCAGGGCAACGGCCACGTTAGCCACTACAAGAGCACCAGGCAGGGGCCACAGAGTGAATCGCTGGCATGGGCAGCACCAGCTGATGGTACCTATGAAAACACGGACGAGCACCAGTGCCAGAGTACCCATGGTGTCCGCAGTGTCAACTGTTTAGCCCATTGGATCTGGTTGGGCACAAGGGTAGGAGCCATGCTAACATGTTGGCCTTTCACCCCTTGCAGACAATGGATATTGGAATACAACCAACAATGATGGCCTTCCTCCTAGTCGCCGCAGGCTGGGGGATGTCCTGTGGCTGTATGAGCTGGAGCTGTTCGAGGAGGAGGGAGCATGCAGCAGTGGAGCCTGCAGCAGCGGAACACGCAGCGAGGAACAGGAGACAGCCGCTCAGGATGGAGAGCCAGCCGCCCAACAGGCCAAGGCGGAGGAGGAGGTGAAAGGAGGAGCCGCATAAGGCCTCACGTGACATTCGAGGACCTGCAAGACCAGGCACGCCGTCGAAGACTCCGGCTGAGCAGAGAGACACTGCGACATACCTGCCAGATGGTAGCCCACCTGGCACCGTGGGGGTATGGGGCAGGACACCCACTCCCAGTGGCCGTCAAGGTGACAGTCACCCTGGATGTTTATGTCACGGGCTCCTTCTCGGCGCTGATTGGGGACCTGTCTGTGACCTCACAGAATTCGGTGCACTGGTGCACCGTGCTGTCATGGAGGTCTATATGCCCAGTCGGCACAATATGTCCATTTCAATGTAGACCAAGCCCACCAGGGTGTCCGGGCAGTCGGGTTTGCCACCATCGCCGAGATGCCCCGGATCCAGGGGGTGATCGACTGGATGCATGTCGCTCTACGAGCACCTGCAGATGACAGGCCACTCTTCACAAACCGAAAGGGCTTCCACTCGATGAATGTGCAGCTGGTGTGTGACCATCAGTTGGGTGGGAAGGCGGGGAGCTCAGCCACCCACAATGTCCGCCCATTCCCCTCCCCCCCGACACCCGTTCTCTGGCCTGCCCAGACCAGCCCACCTCTCAGCACCGAGGCAGGTTGTAACAGTGTTAACAGGTATTTAATATGCACAAATATTTACAGATACATGCCCTAGCCCCTCTACCTAAACTGTGCCCTGCACCCATGCCAACTTAACTGGTGTCCAACCTGCTGGCCTTACGAGCCCGAACGCTATGCCTAGGCAGGTCCCCAGACAGTACATCAGGAGTGGAGGCGGCCTGCTGTGATTCTCGCCCTGCCACCTGGGTCCCCGTTGGCGGGCAACTTCTGGGGCGACCGGGCTTGGATGGGTCCGGCTGATGCTCGGGTGTCTCATGTGGCGTGGTGCCACCCTGTTCTGCCCACTGCCCAACAGATGCTCCAGGGACAGGAAGGGGGGGGGGAGTCTGAGGCGCTGCGTCGTTCCGGCACCTCCCCTGCAGGAGTCACCGGTACAGGCTGCACGTTCTCCCCGTGTGTGCGTGGGTTTCCTCCGGGTGCTCCGGTTTCCTCCCACAGTCCAAAGATGTGCAGGTTAGGTGGATTGGCCATGATAAATTGCCCTTAAGTGTCCAAAATTGCCCTTATTGTTGGGTGGGGTTACTGGGTTATGGGGATAGGGTGGGGGTGTGGGTGCTCTTTCCAAGAGCCGATGCAGACTCGATGGGCCGAATGGCCTCCTTCTGCACTGTAAATTCTATGATTACTTCCTCCTTCCTCGGGGTGCCCGATATCCCCCAGGCTACTCCATGGGACGGGGGTGCGAGTGGAGCTATCCCTTGAGACTCCCCTACCACCTGGCGCTGCCAGTCCTGGAGGCTTGCTCTGGTCTCAGCCAGGGTCTGCATACTCACAGCCGTGGAGCACAGAGAGTGAACCATCGCCATCTGGGACTACGCCACACCACCCATTGACTGTGCCTCCATTTTCTGGGCCTGTGTCACATCAGCCAGTGACTGTGCCATCTCCCTCTGGGACTGGGCCACCTCCCTCTGGGTCTGTGCCACGTCAGCCATGGCCTGCTGTGACTGGGCGATGCTCAGGAGCGCAGCTGCAATTTCTAGGTGGCTCTGGCACATGTCTGCCTGTGAGGCAGCAATCCTGTCCTAGACCTTGCCCCAGACCTTGGACATGCTGATCCATAGCCAAAGCCCTCGCCCCCCCCAATACCTCTGATTAGTTTTGACTTCTTATCGGATACTGGAAGGGATTCTGTCGCAAGATTCACGTGTACTGCACATCCTCACCAAACGTTGTTCTTCCTTCATGTCCGTAGCTCAAGAAAGTGCCAGCTATGACAAGATGTTTTCCTTGTGTATAAATGAGATTGAAGTCGAGCGAGAGTTCAGTCTCCTTCAACAATCTCTCCCGAACTTTGTCATTGCTAATCCCGAACACAATTTGATCGCGGATCATCGATGCTTGCAAAGATGCAAAGTTACATGTCTGAGCCTTTAACCCCAAGTCTGTTAAAAGCTGTCGAATGATTCATCTGCCTGCTGTGTACACGTGCGAAAAATATACTGGTCGAATGTTTCGGGTTTTTTGGTGTGCAGTGGCGGTCGAATTTTTTTATGGCTTCATCAAAGTTATTTTTATCAGCTTTATTACCGAATAGAAAGAGCCCAAAAGTCCGTTTCTGTCGGGAGCTGCCGAACGTGCAACTTAGCTCCGCATAGCCGCAACCGGAAGTCTGGGAGCAGATAGTGTTGACTAATTCAAAGCAAATTAGTGACATTTTGTTCAAAAAATAATATTTTGGCTGTCGTGTATTAGTAATTTGAGATATAATAGAACATTGATCTGGTCTGAAATGGGGCTGAATTCTCTGTAGCCCGAAGCCGAAATTTTCATCGGCAATCGGCCGGAGAATGGATTTCATCGCCGGAATCGGTGCCGGCGGCAGTTTGGCGCTGGTCCGCCATGCTACCTCCAATCCGGTGTCGTCATGTCACATGCCGCGAGCCCTTTCAACGGTGTTGGTGCGTCTTCGGCCGGCCCACCTACGATGTTCCTCCTCCGATGGGCCGAGTTCCCGACAGTGCGGACTACATGTGGTCCCAGCGGTCGGGAACCCAGCGTGCTGACTGCGGACAGTGCCCAGAGCTGCCACACTCGTGGATCCGTGCCGCTGGCCGGGTGGGTTTCTGCTCGGGCTGGGGGGACTGGTGGGGGGCTGGCCAGGGGGTAGACTAAGGGGTGACGGTTGGCGGGTTAGGGTTCGTGCACGCCAGGCGCCATGTTATACGGCGCGACCAGTGCAGGTCGTCAGCCCTGCACATGCATGACCCGGCCATTCTCCGGCCCTTTTCGGCACAATCCACGGAAGTTTCACGTGGCACCGGTGCTAGCCCCTCACCAGTATCGGGATCGTGGGGGGGTTCGTGCCGATTTTCCTGTTGTGAACCTCCCGTGGATTCTCCTTTCGCGCTGGCACTTAGCCGCAGAAACGGAGAATCCAACCCCTGGTTTTCGCCATTATCTTGTGTATACATTGCCTGGAGAGCTTTGGTGGCTGGCCAGTGGATTGATGCTGCTTGAATGGCTGCTTGAATTTGGCAGCCTCTGCAGAGGATCTATGTCATCTGTATGCAGCACGGAGGCTCATGAAAATAACAGATTGAATGATGCCGGGGTGGAATCCTCCCCCAAGATTTCAAGAGGTGGGACTCTCCAGACTCCCAGCCACATGTTTCCCAGCGGTGGGAAACAGTACGCCGCACGCTGTATCCATCGGCCCGGGGAGAGCCGATCCACGGGCAGGGAGGGCTTCACTCGGGGCTGGGGGCACTGCTGGGGGGCGGTCCGGGGCACGCGAGCAGCTGAAGGGGGGCACTATTTCTGCGGTCCAGGTCCGCAGGTTGCGTCTGCCATGAAGCACGGCGTGACTGCTGCAGGCCGCCACCGTGCGCATGCGCGGCCACAGACCCGCCATTGCTCCGGGCCGTATCGGCAGCTGACTGGCTGCTGCCCCCCTCCCCCTGGAGCAGGGAATTTGTAGTCGTTTAGCGCCAGTTTTCCTGGCGTAAAACACCACCGTTTTCACACCGGGACTTAGTCTCCCAAACGGAGAATCCAGCCCAACATTTTTAAATGACGATTTAAATATGCTAATCAGGATCACGCCATCGCTGGGCAAGAAGCAGATTACTTCGGGCCACAGTGATGGGGAGAATCCCGAAGAACATGCTCTGGCCCCTCCCGCGATTTGCAGGTCTGTGCATGAGGGCGTGGGGCTGGAAATAGTGACCCCGGACTGAGACATGTGGATCGCAAAGCAGAAATTTAAAAACATAGAAAACATAAATGACATTTAAATCATTGGACAGGAAGCTAGATAAAGATTGGAACATATACATGGAAATGAGGAAAAAATATAAAAAAGAAAAGCAGATTAAAATTATTTTAAATAAATACAATTTTTAAACATGCATCATTTATTTTCTTCTGAAGGAATCCATAAAATAAAATTTCAGGTCAAATAGATTGTTCAGTAATAATTACTGTGCTGTTAAAAACTCAGTTACTCCTTTTCTGCTTTGGAGTCAGAATAGTGGAACCTGAGTTCACATCATCACAGTGATCTCTGGATAGATTCCATTGGTATAGATAACAATAACACACCATGCAAAGGAGCAGCAGGCTATCACTGACCACAACCCTTCAATTTCCACATATGCTGATGCCTGAAGGTATTTTACCCTGTAATAAGCAACAACATATTGTATCATACCAATACCAGGGTGATAGAAGGCAAGCTATTTGGATTTCGGTCTTTTGTCATCTAGCGATCATATGTTTTTACTATATAAGCTTCAGCTGTGTTACATGGATGTAACAATTACAGCAGTTTGTATTTATCCCTTAAGGCAGTAATCCAGTAAATGAGACATAACAGGGCCATTGGCAAAAGTAAAATAAGGAATCCTGGCTTCTCAATGTACAGGTATACAAGGAATAATATTTCATATTTGTATATGTGTTAGCAATAATTTATTACATTTTACTTCCATTTTTTGTAACATGAGTGCCATTTCTGCACATGTACACCTCATATCCATGAGAATTAAACAATAATAACTGTCTATATCTGATTTACACTGTTGCCACTGATGACAGCCTGAACTCCCATAGCAGGACAGCAAACTAATGAGGCCCATCTAAAGAGGTGGCAATCCCATCGCTACATTACCAGTGCCACCTCCAATGTTGGTGTCTCTTCTGGCAACCAGTGACTCAGTAAATCAACCTGGTGAGACAGCTCGATAATGCCAGCATACCTGACCAGATAATTAAATCAGAAAAGAGGACTTATAAACAACAACACATGTTGCAGTGCTATTGCAATGTAAATGTACATTTGTGATTAAAATTAGACTTACTATACAGTACCAATATCCTTAGAAATTTTGCAATCTCAAAGCAGTTTTGGAACATAAACAGTATTCAAAACTGAAAGGTACCTTCACAGGAGGGTATCTGTTTTGTCCATTGTCCAGAAGCTCCACATTGAACACTGTCTGATCCATTTAATGTAAAGCCCTCTTCACAGGTGAAGTTGCATGTTGCATTGTAACTGAAGCGTCCAAAGGAATGGGAGCAGCTCATATTCCCTTTCTCAGGATTCTCCAGGCTTGCGCATTTTGCCGCTGGAAAAACAATTCTTCAATTTTGACAGTTTAAGACTCATGCTGGCAATAACTAAATTATGCTGTAGCAGAAGAATTGATTGAAATGCAATATCTGGTTATCATAGGTCTGGATGGCATAGGATCAGTTTTGTTGTGTGGTTGAGGCCCAGACGGGCGTTTTGGGGATTGTCCAATTTCCCAAAGTATGCTGTTCGAGTCTGTAGTTTCTCAAAACTATTTCTCTTTAGTTACAGCAAATATTTACCCTTTTGAGCTTCTACACGAGGTTGGAGCATCTCCTCTTTCCAGATCTCTCTTACTTCACAAGGTCCCATGTAAGATATTAGCAGGTGAAGCGCAAGGGATTGGGGGTAGTGTATTGAGATGGATAGAAAACTGGTTGGTAGACAGGAAACAAAGAGTAGGAATAAACAGGTCTTTTTCCAAATAACAGGCAGTGACTAGTAGGGTACCGCAGGGATCAGGGATCGGATCCCAGCGATTAACAATGTATATTAATGATTTGGATGAGGGAGCTAAATGTAATATCTATAAACTTGCAGATGACACAAAGCTGGGTGGAAGGGCGAGTTGTGTAGAGGATGCTTCAGTGTGATTTGGACAAGTTGAGTGAGTGGGCAAATGAATAGCAGAAGTGGTATAATGTGGATAAATGTAAGGCTGTCCACTTTGAACAGGAAATCAGGTTATTATCTGAATGGCTATAGATTAAGAGAGGGGAATGTGCAACGAGACCTGGGTGTCCTTGTACACTAGGTTAAACACGCAGGTGCAGCAGGCGGTGAAGAAGGCAAATAATGGCTGGAATTCGCTGGCCATTGGGACTCTCTGTTCCCGCTGGCAGCTCACCCCAGCTGCGGGTTTCTCGGTGGCGTGGCTTCAATGGGAAATCCCACTGACAAACAGCATGAGTAGAGAATTCTGCCACCAGCAAATGGCACACTGCTGAGAAACATGCGGCTGGGGGACAGGAAAATCCATAATAATAATAATCTTTATTAGTGTCACAAGTAGGCTTACATTAACACGGCAATGAAGTTACCATGAAAATCCCCTCGTCGCCACACTCCTGCACCTGTTCGGGTACACTAAGGGAGAATTCAGAATGTCCAATTGATCTAACAAGCACATTTTTGGGATTTGTGGGAGGAAACCGGAGCACCCGGGGGAAACCCACGCAGACACGAGGCGAACGGCACATTCCGCACAGATAGTGATCCAAGCTGGAAATCCAACTCGGGTCCCTGGCGCTGCAAAATAATAGTGCTAACCACTGTTATCCATCCCAGTATGCCGGTGTTCATAGCGAGAGGATTCGAGTACAGGAGCAGGGGTGTCTTGCTGCAATTATACAGAGCATTGGTGAGTCCACACCTGGAATATTGTGTGCTGGTCTCCTTATCTGAGGGATTGAAGTGAAGGTTTACCAGACTGATTCCAGGGCTGGCGGGACGGATGTAGGAGAAAGGAGTGAGTCAGTGAGGATTACATTTTCTGGAGTTCAGAAGAATGAGGGGATACGTCATAGAAACCTAGAAAATTCTAACAGGACTAGACAGTGTAGATGCAGAAGGGATGTTCCTGATGGCAGGGGAGTCCAGAACCAGTCGTCACATTCTGAAGATACGGGATAGACCATTTAGGACTTGGATGAGGAGAGATTTCTTCACCCAGAGAGGGACGAACCTATGGAATTTTCTACCACAGAAAGCAATTGCGACCAAAACATTGTATGATGTCAAGAAGCAGTTAGATATAGCTGGGGCTAAAGGGATCAAAGGTTATGGGGGAAAGCCAGGACCAGGTCATTGAGTTGCATGATCAACCATGATAATGAATGGTGGAGCAGGCTCGAAGGATAGAATGGCCTTATCCTGCTCCTAGTATCTATGTTTCTATGTTTCTCAGTCATTATTACATCTGTATTATGTATGCTTCTGATGTTAATAGTTTACTTCACAAGATCTATTTCTACTTTGACTGTCAAGAAGAACAAACTGTATGAAGGGAATTGATATTCAAGAGACAGCAGCTAATGGTACTAGTTATATTCCATAAGGGATTAATATCACTAACTCATTAAGCACACATTGATACAGAAAGTTGGACCTTAGGGTCGGTGACAGCATCTGTTAGCCATGGATGTCAACAGTGCTTAAATAATACATTGCCAAGTATGATACATGTTTGACTCTTTGCAGTTCTCAGAGTAAGAAACAATTACTACCGCAGGAGATTGTGACTAGCTCTTGGTCAAAGTTTGGGAATGACATTTTCCTATTTGCTCTTAGAATATGAATGTCACTGGTTAGGCCAACATTTATTGTCCATCCTAATTGCCCTCGAGAAGATATTGATCACCTGCCTCTTGAACCATTGTTGCCCATATGGTGTAGGTATGCCTACAGTGCTGTTAGGGATTGCATTCCAGAATTTTGATCCAGCAACCCAGGAGGAATGGTAATATATTTCTAAGTCAGGATGGTGTGTGACTTGGAGGAGTCCTTGCAGGTGGTGTGCTCCCATGTATTTGTTGTCCTTGTTGTTCTAGATGGTAGAGGTCACAGGATTAGAATTTGCTGTTGAAGTTGGCTTGTCAAGTTGCTACAGTGCATCTTGTATATGGTACACACGGCTGCCACTGTGTACTGGTGGTGGAGTGAGTTTATGTTTAAGGTGGCAGGTGGAATTCTGAACAAATGGGTTGCTTGGTCCCAGATGTTGTCGGACATCTTGAATGTTACTGGAGCTGTACTCATCCAGGCACTCTACCACACTCCTGAATTGTGTCTTGTAAATGGTGGACAAGCTTGGTCCACCTTGGTCCAGAGTCAGGAGGTGAATTAGTCGCTGCAGAATTCCCAGCCCCTGACCTGCTCTTGTAGCCAAGATGTTTAGGAGACTGGTCTGTGCAGTTTCTAGACAATGGTAACTGTAAAGATGTTAATGGTGTTGGATTCAGTGATGGTAATGTCATTGAAGGCAAGGGAAGGTGGTCAGATTTTCTCTTGTCCGGCGTCTATTCGGGTTAATGGCACTTGCCATTTATTAGCTCAATCCTGATTTGCCGTGGGACCATTTCAGTAGTTCAAAATGATACTAAACACCATGCAATCATCAATGCACATCCCGACTTCTCACCTTGGGCGTCATTCTCCGACCCCCCAGCGGGTCGGAGAATGGCCGTTGGCCGCCGTGAATCCCGCCCCCGCCGGTTGCCGAAGTCTCCGGTACCGGAGATTGGGCGGGGGTGGGAATCGGGCCGCGCCGGTTGGCGGGCCCCCCGCTCGATTCTCCGGCCCGGATGGGCCGAAGTCCCGCCAATAAATTGCCTGTCCCGCCGGCGTAAATTAGAGTTGCTATTTACCGGCGGGACAAGGCGGCGCGGGCGGGCTCCGGGGTCCTGGGGGGGGCGCGGGGCGTTCTGACCCCGGGGGGTGCCCCCACGGTGGCCTGGCCCGCGATCGGGGCCCATCCGATCCGCGGGCGGGCCTGTGCCGTGGGGACACTCTTTCCCTTCAGCCTCCGCAACGGCCTCCACCATGGCGGAGGCGGAAGAGACTCTCCCCACTGCGCATGCGCGGGAAACTGTCAGTGGCCGCTGACGCTCCCGCGCATGCGCCGCCCCGAATGTCATTTCCGCGCCAGCTGGCGGGGCAACAAACGCCGTTTCCGCCAGCTGGCGGGGCGGAAATCCCTCCGGTGCCGGCCTAGCCCCTCAATGTTGGGGCTCGGCCCCCAAAGATGCGGAGCATTCCGCACCTTTGGGGCGGCGCGATGCCCATCTGATTGGCGCCGTTTTGGGCGCCAGTCGGCGGACATCGCGCTGTTGGGGGAGAATTTCGCCCCTTACGTTATTGAAGCAACTGAAGGCTAGTTGGTTCAAGACACTACCCTGAGGAACTTCAACAGAGATGGTCTGGGACTGAGATGCTGGACCTCTGACAACCACAAAGATCTTCCTTTGCATCAGGTATGACTCCAACCAGTAATTTGTTTTGCTCCTGATTGCCATGGACCTCAGTTTTGTTCGGGTTCCATGATGCCACACTTGGTCAAATGCTGCCTTGATGTCACTTCATTCACTTCTGGAATTTACTTTCCATCATTTTGTTAATGAATGAGAGTAAACTGATAGGGATATTAATCGACCATATTGGTTGTGCCCTGTTTTTGTAGACATGCTATATGTGGGCACTTCGCCACCTTGTTGGGTAAATGCCCGTGTTGTCGCTGTATGAGTAGCTAAGGGCACAGATAGTTCTGGAGCACAGGTCTTGCGCACGACAGCTGGGATGTTGCTTGAGACATATTGTGCGCTACAAACAACCCCACACTTTGGCTGGGATGTACTGGTCTCAGCACAGCAGGTCCCGCTCCGATGGACGTGGCAGGCCATTCAAAATTCCATTCACTTGGCTGGGACTGGAACATCACGCCGGAGGAAAGGATTGCGCCTATGTATACTCTTATGAGAAAACAATAATCAGTAAATTAAAAAGAAATTAGAGGGGTGACACTGGAACTAAAATAAAATATCAAAAGGAAACTTAGAAAGGTCATTCATGGGGGTGATGATGCATCTCAGCCCCTGTGGTGCCCACCAGTCATGGAGAACCTGAAGTATGCTGGTGGACACCAAATGCTCCATCTCCAGGGCCCCTTGCGCAAACGTAGCCACAGTAAAGGGACAGACAGTAAGGACAGATGACCACCCCCCACCGCCCCCGCCCCGCCCCCGCCCTCCCCCCCCCCAGTATGAATTTGTGCCTTTGCCAAAGAAACAAAAACAAAGTGGGAGAAAGTCTTGCTTCATGTTTCATGAAACAACTACTGTTAATAGAAAAGAATGATTCCAGATTTTGTCATACCTTCACAGCTGGGGACCTGTGCTGTCCATTCACCAGAGGCTTGACACTGTAGATTGCCCGATCCCTGAAGTACAAACCCCTCATTGCAGCTGAAGGCACAATTTGAGTTGTAATTGAAGTCTCCAAAGGGACTTCTGCATTGCATGATACCTCGGTTAGGAATCTTCAGTAAATTGCATTGAACAGCTAAAACATGAATTCATACATTTGTCAGATTGATGAATGAAATCCATTGTAGATCAAACATTTTTGGGCGATAATGTAATTACAATTATTTTTACTTTAGCTCATTTAGTGGAAGACATCAGATGCTAGCTCCATTTGTTACATTAGTGGCTAAATACATCCTACAGTGTGGCTCAGAACTGCACTGACCAGAAAGATTTCAGTTTGAATTCTTATTGTGTGCTGGGTTAGCTGATTTCAGCTAAATACAATTAACCATTTGAAGCAATACAATTGGTGTCAGCATTTCTGGACTAGGGAGGAGAATAGAATCAGCTAGTTTTCACACTCTTGTTCTCTATTGAGTGACAGCTGCTGGGAAGAACATCTGTGGGGCTATCAGGAGAGAACAGGGGTAGATCTGGCTATCATTGCCTCTGTAGCCGAACACATGGAGATTTCAATGCGATATCCAAAGGTTGTCATGTCCATAGAATTGTACGGAGATTGAGGCAGCACGGTGGCGCAGTGGGTAGCACTGCTGCCTCACAGCGCCGAAGACCCGGGTTCAATCCCGGCCCCGGGTCACTGCCCATATGGAGTTTGCACATTCTCCCTGTGTCTGTGTGGGTCTCACCCCCACAAACCAAAATGATGTGCAGGGTTGGTGAATTGGCCATGCTAAATTGGCCCCTTAATTGGAAAAAAAGAATTGGGTACTCTAAATTTATAAGAAGGAAAACAAAAGAATTATATGGAGATGGGAAAAAGTTGGGGGAAGAGTCATTAGGAGAATCAAATCCATGCTGGTTAACAACAGGACTGACCTATCACATAATTGCTGTAATCAAAATGAATATTTGACTGAATCATTGCTCTATTACAATAGCTTATCAGTTTATCCTTTTAAACCTTGTCTATGGAGAGAGGCAGTGTTGCAGTGGCGAAGTCGCATTGTTACTAGACCACAGTAATCCAGAGACCCAGGGTACTGCTCTGGGGACCCAGGTTCAAATCTTAACATGGCAGATGGGGAAATTAGAATTAAAAAATCTGGAGAGAATGTCGCTTCCTCCACTGGAGCCAGTTGTCACTATTCAAGTTTAGACTACAATGCAGTGAACTTTATGATATTGTCATATGAAAATGTACAATTAACTTAACTGATGAGGTTAAGAAATTACTGTTCACTAGTGATTCTGCTATCAGTTCATGACTAGTCCCCAATAATAAATGTAGATAACTGCTTAGCAATAATTTGAGAAACGGATTTTTAAAATTTTCTTAAAAGCTGTTTATCAATGGGGTAGTTTTAGTATTTTTCTTTCTGATTTCTGGCAACACCACATCAAGGTCAGGAGAAGAGAGCAATTTTATTTTTAAGATAAATTACTAAACATAACCGTTCAGTTATTCACTGTACCTTTGCAAATGGGTGTCTTTGAAGTCCATTGCCCCGAAGCTTCACAATGGAGCCTTTCGGATCCCTGCAAGATAAACCCAGCCTTGCAGACAAAATCACATCTTGAGCTGTAACTAAAAGGTCTAAAGGGGTCAGAGCAGTTGATGAGGAGGCCGTGAGGAATCTTCAGTTCGCTGCAATTCACAGCTGCAAAGAGAAGTTTGCAAGAATTAATCTGTACCAAATAAGTAAGTCAAAACATTTTCAAATGTTATTGCAGAGAACTTTGTAACGGGCTGCAATGGAAATCAAGGATCAGATCGCCATAGAATGGTTACACAACAGAAGAAAGCCATTCGGCTCAGTATCATGTTTTTTAAAAATTCAGTGTGCTGGTAAATTGTATGGGTTAGTCATTAACTGGGGTCATAGACAAACAGAACTTGTTGCAGGATGGGATGCAAATGGTTGATGTTATAACCCCAATGGAGGTCCCGGGATCAGGACAATACGATTTGCCGTGACACCCCGGAATATGAACTTCCCTTTTAGGACAGGCAGACCTTCCCCTTTGAGGGGGTGGGGTTTCCCCTTTACAAGCAGAGCCTCAGTTGTATAAAAACCCCAGCCTAGCGGCGGGTTGAGGAAGGAGACGTGGGGATGTGAATAGTATCGAAATAAACCTTGTTCTGTAATTTCTACTTCCGTCTATGTGTTCTGCCTACCGCGGATTCAACCCTGGTGACGAGGATTCAGTGGAGCTGCCATCGACACTGGTTGCTACGCGGCCAGCCCAACTCACCTAGACTTCGGCAGACCCCACTACTAACCACCAAAATGCCACATAGGAAAGCTGGAACCTTTTGATGCAGATACAGACGATTGGACAATGGGTGGGATTTCTCCGACCCCACGCCGGGTCGGAGAATCGCCGGGGGCTGGCGTGAATCCCGCCCCCGCCGTGTCCGGAAGTCTCCGCCACCAGAGATTCGGCAGGGGCGGGAATCGTACCGCGCCGGTCGGCGGGCTCACCCCCGCCGATTCTCCGGCCCGCGATGGGCCGAAGTTCCGCTGCTGGAATGCCTGTCCCGCCAGCGTGGATCAAACCACCTTTTGAATGGCGAGACAAGGCGGCGCGGGCAGGCTCCGGGGTCCTGGGGGGGGGGGGGGTGCGGGGCGATCTGGCCCCGGGGGGGTGCCCCCACGGTGGCCTGGCCTGCGATCTGGGCCCACCGATCTGCGGGCGGGTCTGTGCCGTGGGGGCACTCTTTTTCTTCCCCCTTTGCCATGGTCTTCACTATGGCAGAGGCGGAAGAGAGCCCCCTCCCCTGCGCATGCGCGGGGATGACGTCAGCAGTCGTTGACGCTCCCGTGCATGTGTCGCCCGGCGAAGACCTTTCGGCCCCGGCTGGCGTGGCGCCAGAGGCCTTTCCCGCCAGCCGGCGGACGCAAACCACTCCGGCGCGGGCCTAGCCCCTTAAGGTGAGGGCTTGGCCCCTAAAGGTGTGGAGACTTCCGCACCTTTGGGGCGGCCCGACGTTGCAGTAATTCCTGCCACTCCATTACGCCGGAACCCCCCCGCCCCACCGGGTAGGGGAGAATCCCGCCCAATATGTTGAACGCATGGCAATATTTTTCGAACACTGATATTTCTGATGGTTTGCAGAGGGCCCACCTATAGTGTGATAAGGAGCTTGACTCACCCGGATGCCCCAGAATCCCAGTCGTTCGCCGCCCTGGTGACCTTGGGGGAGCATTTCAACCCAAAACCACCGCTCATCGTACGCTGTGTCCGGTTCCACACGGCTGCTCAGGCCCAAGCCGAGTCAATGCGTGACTTCCTGGCTCGCCTCCGGAAACTGGCTGCGACTTGCGAATTCAGAGTGGCACTGAATGAGTGACACTGCAAACCTTCCTCTGGTGGTGGTCCATGGGAGCTGTCCGAGCTTGTTGAAGAAGGGGAAACATTGGGAGTGGGGCCAAGAGCAGCAAGCGGCTTTCGTCAAGGTGAAACAACAACTCTCCTCGCCAAGACTGCTAACCCATTTCGACCCATCCCAGTCAACCCTGTTGACCTGCGATGCTTCTCTGTATGATGTCGGGGACCTGCTGGTCTATGAAATGGATGACGGATCTGAACGTCCCATTCCCTTTGCCTCAAGAATGTTGGCTGGTGCGGAGAAGCGGTATGCCCAGATTGCGAAGGATTGTTGTATTCGGGGGTCAAGAAATTCCATCAATAGGTATATGGGCATTGCTTCACCATTATAGCATCATAGAATTTACAGGGCAGAAGGAGGCCATTTGGCCCATCGAGTCTGCACCAGCCCCTGGAAACAGCACCCTACTCAGGCCCACAACTCCACCTTATTCCGCAACGCAGTAACCCCACCTAACCTTTTTGGACACTAAGGGCAAGTTAGCATAGCCAATCCACCTAACATGTACATCTTTGGACTGGGGGAGGAAATCGGAGACCCGTAGGAAACCCACGTAGACACAGGAGGAATGTACGGTCTCCACACAGACAGTGACCCAAGCCGAGAATCGAACCCAGGTCCCTGGCACTCTCATGGACCACAAGCCCTCCTAGGGTGCTTGAAGGAGGACCAGGCAATTTCCCCCCATTGCGTCCGCCCGCATCCAGTGCTGGACATCGCTGCTCACAGCGTCTAACTATGTGTTGGAGCACCTCTCCGAGGTAAAGATTCCCCACGCTGACGCATTAAGTCATCTTCCCCTGCTGACCAGGCCACCTACACCAGAGACAGCCGGCGAGGTCATTACCGCTCTCCATTTTATGGATTTGTTCCCAGTCATGCATCCATGGGTGGACCCAGACTGACCCTTAGCTATCCCGAGTCTGTCACATGGTGCAGTATAGGGCTCAGCACAGGATTTCATAGAATTTACAGTGCAGAAGGAGGCCATTTGGCCCATCGAGTCTGCACCGGCTCTTGGAAAGAGCACCCCACCCAAGGTCAACACCTCCACCCTATCCCCACAACCCAGTAACCCCACCCAACACTAAGGGCAATTTTGGATACTTAAGGGCAATTTATCATGGCCAATCCACCTAACCTGCACATCTTTGGACTGTGGGAGGAAACCGGAGCACCCGGAGGAAACCCACGCACACACGGGGAGGATGTGCAGACTCTGCACAGACAGTGACCCAAGCTGGAATCGAACCTGGGACCCTGGAGCTGTGAAGCAATTGTGCTATCCACAATGCTACCGTGCTGCCCGATTGTACCACAGGACCTAAAGGCCTACACCACAATGATGCAGGAGCTTAGCATAGAGGACATCATGCTCCTTTGGGGGACCAATATGGTGGCCCCCAAACATGGACGTGCCCCACTCCTGACGAATCTCCACAGTGGTCATCCTGGTGTGTCCAAATTGAAAATGTTAGCTCGAAACTACGTCTGGTGGCCCAGAATCAATGCGGACATTGAGCAGGTGGCCCAACACTTAGTCCAATGTCAGACACATCAGAAGTTGCCTCCTGCAGCCCGCTCCACCCATGGAAATGGCCAAGCCATCCATGGTCTCACCTCCCTATAGATTTTGCAGCCCCTTTTCAACGGGCAATGTTCCTCGCCCTAGTCGATACTCACTCTAAGTAGATGGAGGTCTTCAAGGTACAGGCGACGACGACCCGGATCACCATAGAGAAACTCCAGCACATTTACAGCACGCAGACCGTATCCGAAGTGCTCGTCTCGGATAATGTTACAACATTTACGAGTGCGGAATTTGCTGTATTCATGTCTGCCAGCGGGGTCACGTGAGGACCGCCCCATACTACCCAGCTTCGAATGGGTTGGCTGAGTGGGCAGTGCAAACTTTTAAGCTCGGCATGAATAAACAAACATCGGGATCCTGTTCTTTATTCTGCAAACAGACAACCCCGTATGCCATGACTGGCATCGCACCAGCCAAGATGTTGGTGGGTCGCCACCTCCGCACCCGTTTGAGTCTCGTTCTTCCGGATTTTGGCGGACAGGTCCGCCGTGTTCAGGGCCGAACCGAGGCAGACACGGGTCACCACAGGCCATTGTGTGAGTTCACACTGGGAGACGCAGTAGACGTCTGGAACTTCGGCAGAGGGGCCGCTTGGATCCCAGGTGTCACGTTGGCAAAAACAGGTCCTGTTTCTTACCAAATACAAAACAGGGCCGTGGGTCTAAACGCCACATGCTCCGAAGCCGCGTGCGGATACTCCCACCGTACAGGCCGTTGATTCGGACGTCTCGTCTCCACCACTGCCCCGGCACTCCTGTTGGCTCCGCCGGTTGCCGAGGATTCAGCGGTGATTTCTGGGGATACTGAGATGCCAGACGAAGAAATACTTAGCTCCGTCTCGGAAACCGCGATGGACATTCTGCCACCACTGGAGGTGCCCGTGCCGGCTCTTGTGGCCATGCCAGCGTTGCCGTCACTGCCCAGACTCTCGTCACGTAAACGTTACTCCCCGGTCGATATACGCCGCCTGAAGCCGCGAGGTTGGCGCCTGCACGCCATCCCGGCCTAACTGCAGGTCGGGGAAGGAGACCCTGAGGGGAGTGGGGGAGTATTGTAATTGCATCAAAATAAACCGTGTTCTGTAATTTCTACTTTTGTCTATTCGTTCTGCCTCCTGCAGATTCAACAGTTGAATTTTGGAGCATGAGGAATGATAGACCAGTAAGATGGACATTTGAAAATTGAGTCTGGAGCTGACATAAGGGCTGGAATTCCTGGCTCCACTGCGTCAGGTTTCTCCATGACCGATGCAGTGAGTCATTCAATTCTCAGTTGACTTCAACAGGACCAGAAGATCTTGCTGGCGGGAAGGACCGGAATATCCCAACCAAGGTTTTCCCTCGTGATCGGGCTGGTGGAGGCCAGACCTGATTAATGTTATAGAGGTAATAGTAAGTGATGTTGATGATGGAGAGCACATGCAGTTTGAAGCTCAGCTAGGTTCAACAGGATGCTGAAGTTTCCCACAATCTGTTTAAACCAGACAAAGTAATGAAGGGAATAGAATCAGTATCAAGACACCATCATAGCTTATGGTGGAGTTCAATAATGGTGGTTTCTGTCTTTCTGATATTTGACTGAAAAACATTCTAGTTCATTCTTAGCTTAATGTATAACACAACATAGCACAGCAGTGATCATGGGGTTGACAGAAATGAGAGAGGTGTCATCAACAAAGCAACTTGTATTTATAAAGCACAGATAATGTAGTAAAACATCCCACGGTGCTTCAAATTAGCACTATAAAAATTATTTATTATGAATCTACATAAGGAGACCTTACGGCATATAACCAAAACTGGGTCATAGAGTCAGGAGCATCCTAAAGGATGCATGAGATGAAGAGAGGTTTAGGAATGGGAATTCTAGAGCTCAGGCCTCTCAACTGAAGGAACTGCCTTCAATGGTGGAAAGTTAAAATTCGGGGATCCTCAGGAATTGTAGGAGCACAGAAACTGGGCAGCACGGTCGCATAGTGGTTAGCACTGTTGCTTCACAGCGCCAGGGTCGCAGGTTTGATTCCTGGTTTGGGTCCGTGTCTGTGCGGAGTCTGCACGTTCTCCCCGTGTCTGTGTGTGTTTCCTCCGGGTGCTCCAGTTTCCTCCCACAAGACCCGAAAGAAGGTGCTGTTAGGTAATTTGGACATTCTGAATTCTCCCTCTGTGTACTCGAACAGGTGCTGGAATGTGGCGACTAGGGGCTTTTCACAGTAACTTCATTGCAGTGTTAATGTAAGCCTACTTGTGACAATAATATTATTATTATCTTATCTGATTTTAAGGCTGGAGGAGATTACAAAGATAGAGCCATGAAGGGATTTTAAAATGAGGATGAGAATTTTGAAATCAAAGTAGGTCAGTAGGTCAATGTAGCCAGGGATGAAGGGAGAATGTGACTTGGTACAAGGTAAAGCAGCAGGGTTTTAGATGATCTCAAATTTACACAAGGTGCGTTGGAATAGTCAAGTTTAGAGGTAGCAAAGGCACGGGTGAAGGTTTCAGTAACAAATGAGCTGAAACAGGGGCAAAGTCAAGTGATATTATGGAGGTGAAAATAGACTATTTAGTGACTGCAAAAGGAGGCCATTTGATCCCTCAAGTCTGCAGCAACCCTCTGAAAGAGCACTCTGCCTAGGCCCCTCCCCCACTTTATCCCCGTAACCCCACACGTTGACCAAGGCCAATCCACCTAACCTGTACATGAGGAAGCCGGAGTACCCAGAGGAAACCCACACAGACCTGGGGACAAAGTGCAAACTCCACACAGACAGTCACCCAGAGCCAGAATTGAACCGGGATCCCTGCCGCTGTGAGGCAGCAGTGCTAACCACTGGGCCACCCTGTCGCCCTTTTGGTCAGAAGCTCGTCTTAGCTTCAAATATGACAAGTAGGTTGAAATTGTCTGGTTCAGCCTGAGACAATTTCTGCGGGAGGGAGAAAGTCAGTGAGTTAGGGAATGGGTTTTGTGTCAGGACTGGAAGCAATGACTTCTGCTTTCCTGATATTTGGTTGAAGGAAATTTTTGCACATCCATTTTTGGATGTCAGCAAGCATAAGTTAGAGACATTGGAATGAGCCAAGTGAGATGGTGATGAGGTGGCGGTCATCGGTGTACATGTGAAAAACTAAAGTTTCATTTTCAGGTGATGTCACAAAGGGGCAGCGTGTAGATGAGAAACAGAAGGAGACCAAAGATGGATCCTTGGTAAACACTAGAGTTAATAGCTTTGACAAAGCGTCATCCAGACTCAAAATGTTAGCTCCCTTCTCTCTCCCCAGACGTTGTCAGACCTGCTGCAGTTGTCCAGTATTTTCTGTTTTTGTAGAAGAGTTAACAGTATTCGGAACAGGAAGTGAAAATATTGCAAATAATCCTCTGGCTATGACATAATAGAAAAGGGAGAAGAGATAGTTTAGCCGTTGGTATTGAACAGCAATACCATTACAGAGTTTCCACCATGAACATCTTTGGGGTTACCATTAACCAGAAACTTAACCTGACGAGCCACATTAATACTGTTGCTCGAACAAGTCAGAGGCTGGGTATTCTACAGCGAGTAACTCACCCCTTATTCCCCAAAACCTGCCCACGATCTTCAAGGCACAAATCTGGAGTGAGATGGAATGCTCTCCACTTGCCTGATTGATTGCAGCTTTAACCATTCTCAAAAAGCTTGATATGATTCAGGACAAAGCAGTTCACTTGATCACAACCCTATCCAACACATCTGACTTCCTTGGCAGATTTTCCAAATCCATGAACCTCTACCATTTAGAAGGATAAAGGCAGCAGATGCATGGGAACACTATTACCACCATGTTCCCTCCAAGCCACACACCATTCTGACTTGGCCCTATATTGATATTCCTTCTGGGTCAAACCACATCGGACACCAAATGAACTGCAGCAGCTCGTGAAAGTAACTCGTCACCATCTGCTAAAGTGCAATTTGCGATCACCAATAAATGTTGGCCATGGCAGCAACATGCCCATTCCATCAACAAATATAAAGGAGCAGGCAATTGCAGATCACCCAGCTGGTCAATGTTCGAGGAGGATGATGTGGTCAACCATGTCTAAAGCTGCAGACAGGTGATGAATGACAAGAAGAGGTAGGTGGGCTCGATTGAACTAAATGGGAATGAAGTCTCACAGTGAGCATGTTTAGCCACGTTTTTCCTGGTGCTTGCAGTGCCGAGAAACACATGTCTATTCAAACACATCTTGCATTGAATAAGGGGCCTCAGCGGGGAATGCGCGGCCAAAGCTGCACATAGCCCCATTTTGTACAATGGGAGCTCCGCTCGCCGGAATTCCAGGAATATGAATGGCATCCCAATCCCTGAACCTACCCCCCGCCCCAGCCTGAACGCATTATGCGAGGGTCCCCAGCAGCCCCCACCACACCCATCCATGGCACCCCAGACCAAATCACACTCATATACAAAATGCCACTTGGCACCTTCACAGTGCCAACTGGCAGTGCCAATGCCAGCTGTGCAGCGTCACAAAACTGCCAGGGTGTGAGGCTGGCACCAACAGGGCCAGGGCACTACCCTGCCCAAAGGGCATGCAGCTGGGGGCCTCCAATTCCCTAGGAGACCCCCACAATGCCATTCCGTCAGATCCCCGTTTGTGGGGACCAGTGCTGAATGGCGCTCGCCTAAGGTCTCCAAGTCACAAAAGATGAATCCCAAAGCCTCAGGTACCTTGGGAATCTGCACATTAGAGTAAGGCTGTCTTGCTCTAATATGCAGATTTACCAAAAAGAGATCCCGCCCACAATGGGTGGGATTTACATTGCAATGTCTCGCAAAATCGTGCTGGATCTCGTGAGACATTGCGAGCTGGGTAGATCCTGGGAGCGGGGTTTCCCGGCTTTTATCAGCCGCCCTGCACCACGGCGAGCTTCTTTTCGGGAGCACCGTTGCCATTGGATCTCGCCCTTTATCTTTGTCACAGAAACAAAGGATGTCATTTGTGTTTTTGTTGATATTATGGTAGGAACAGAAATCAGATGGAGAGATTCAAACGTGAAGCTCTGGGAATGGTGGTCATGGATATGGGCGGTGACAACACGCTCCAGAACATTGGAGAGGAAAAAGAATTTGGAGTGGTCATTTGAAAGGGCAGTCATGAAAGAGCTGATGAGGGCGGCAGGGTGGCATAGTAGTTAGCGCTGCTACCTCACAGCGCCAGAGACCCGGGTTCGATTCCGACTTCGGGTGACTGTGTGGGGTTCCACATTCTCGCCGTGTGTGCGCGGGCTTCTTTAGGGTGCTTTGATTTCCTCCCACAATCCAAAGATGTGCAGGTTAGGTGGATTAGCCATGCTAAATTGCCCCTTCGGGTGAGGTTGCAGGAATAGGGAAGGGGCCTGGGCTTAGGTTGGGTGCTCTTTTGAAGGGTCGGTGCAGACTCAATGGGCCGAATGGCCTCCTTCTGCACTGTAGGGATTCTATGGCAGATTTGAATGAGAGAGGACAGTGCCTGAAGAGAGAGACGTGTTGACATGGCAGGCAGGAAAGGAAATTGATTTTGGTGGGTCAAGGAAGCAGGAAGTGAATCTCACAGGAAATATGAGATTTTAGAGCTCAGGCAGATACAGCTGCCAGAAATGGGCTTTGAATCTCATAGAGTCAAATACCTTGCCAGTACTCAAAATCAGTGTTAAAACATGAAGAACAATCTCTTGGGCAAGATAACCAAATGTTGCTGGTGGGAAAATGAAAGACCAGAAACGGATTCAAAGCAAATACACTCAGAATCTGAGAAACAGGATGTGAGTTCCCATCACTTCTACTGTATCTTTTTTTATTTCCTATTTCCAATATTGTCCTTCAATTAGTTTGGTGTCATGTAACCATTCACAGGTATCTTTCACTACAGACAGATCAAAGCTAAAACGCTTCTACTCACACAGTACCTTCACATGTTGGCTTTTGTGCTGTCCACTGTCCAGAAACTTTACATTGGATCCTGCTCAGTCCATTTAATGTAAATCCTTCATTGCAGCTAAAGTCACAAGTTGAGTTGTAATGGAAGTCTGCAATGGGGTGGGTGCAACTCATGTTGCCATAGTCAGGCAATGTCAAGGTTTCACACACCTGGACTGCAACAGAAAAACGTGAATGCTTTTCAGGAAATTCTTTCCTTGAAAAATGGCAAAGTAACAATGAATTCCCTTTTTAGGAAGATTAAAATGGCTGTATTATAAAATAAAGGCATACCTTTGCAGGTGGGGGTCCGGTCTGTCCATTGGCCAGAGGCTAGACATTGGACTCTGTCTGATCCATGCACAACGTACCCTTCTCTACAGCCAAAGGTGCAGGTTGAGTTGTAACTGAAGCGTCCAAGTGGACCGAAGCACTTCATAACATCCTTACTGGGAACTTCCAACCACATGCATTGCTTGACTGAAAGTTATACGCAAATATCAAACAGTGTTGGCACAGAGAGTTCAGCAATTAAGCACTACTTGGTATCTTTCAAAGAATTCTTACTAAAGAAGGAATTGTGATCCCTTTAGGCTTCCAGTGAGGAATACTATAGTGGAGAATGGAACAGGGTTTCCAAATTAGCATCAAGAATGCCCAGGCTAGGGGTGTACAGTTTTCTTGTGAGGAAAATGTCCCTCTGTTGTGCTCCAGTAATGTGCTTTAACAAAGAAAATATTCCACAATAATCTCAGAAGAGAATGATTGGGCTGCACTGTTGCCATATTTCATGGCCTTTTGCTATTTATATGCAGCAGTGTTCCTTGATGCAGCAAAGACTGTCCAGAGTAAATATTCAAAACATGAACCTTTGTTGTGTACCTTTGCACTGTGGAAGAGGATCTGTCCAATCTGCTGAAGCTGTACATTTAAGCGTCTTCTTTTCAGGTATTTCATATCCTTCTACACAGTTAAAGTCGCATAATGAATTGTAACTGAAATTTCCGTAAGGGTGGGAACAATTCATAAGGCCTCGGTCAGATGCCTCCAGTCTCATGCACTTAATCACTAAAAATAATAATATCAACATTATTTGAGAGAGAAGGATTAGAAAGAGCTATGAAACACAGTACATATATTAAATGTACACCAAATGTATATTTCTCTTCTAAAAATGTGCTAGCTATTGTTACATTACTTGCTTTAATATGTTGTTACTCTTTACTTTACTTCCAGAATGGTCTGATGGTTCGATTTCAAAGAAACTACCAATCTTCAATTCAAAGCAAAATAGGTTTAATGAATAACAAATTAAATACTAATGAGATTGTTCACTCTTACAGAACTATGACTGGTGATAAAGTAAATCAGAATAAGTATTAACTATATTTAACTACAAGTACTAACTATGCTATAACTCTCTCTCTAACTGCTATCTAGTCACTCCTGGTTCGAAGAGGACCAAGATCCTTTGAGATCCCATATGTATCCATGAATCTAGTGCTGCCATCTAATGGTTGTCTTACACTATGATGTGGTTGTTAACTCTTTGTATACCAGCATATATACATATCACTACAGCTATTTCATAGTTATCTCTTAAATTTACATTGAAACAAAACAGTAAATACTGGAAATACAGAACAGGTCAGTCAAAATCTGCAAAGGTAGGAAGCAGCTTAATATCTTGAGTGTTCAGATATGAGACAAGGTATCAAGTCTGAAATATTGATGTACTTTATCTTCACAGATACTGGCTGGCCTGCTGTATAGTTCCACTAGGTTTTGTTTTATTTCCAGCACCTACATTTAAAAAAAAATTTATACAAAAAATTGTTTGTAGAATTAAAAATAACTCATGGGAATAATAACTTCAACCCCCAAAATATATCAAAAGAGAAAGGAAAGGTGGAATTGCAAAAATGGAAACAACACTATGGTCCTTATAGCTATATGGAATCCACACTGTGCACCATGAGCTGAATTTTATGAGGGGCGTATCCACCCCCCCCCCCCCCCCCCACCTCTCCATTAGAAAAGTCGCTCACAAACCAACCCATTTTAAATAAGGTTGCCTCACAGCGTTAACTTGGGGCGGTCTTAATAAGCAGAGAATGGGACCACCCCTCAGCGCAAAGAAGTCTTGTCCTTGCGAACTGCTGGCTAATCTGATTGGCTGGTAATTCTTGCCATCTCAGCAATGCCAGTACTCCCACGAAGAAGATCATGGCGACTGGACATATGAAAATATAGGGGCTGTTTAGCACAGGGCTAAATCGCTGGCTTTGAAAGAAGACTAAGGCAGCCAGCAGCACGGTTCAATTCCCGTACCAGCCTCCCCGAACAGGCGACGGAATGTGGCGACCAGGGGCTTTTCACAGTAACTTCATTTGAAGCCTATTTGTGACAATAAGCCATTTTCATTTCATTTCATTTCATTGCCAGCTCTATCAGGCCCGGCCCACCAGCGTGGCAGCAGAAACCACCCCCCCAAAGTCTCTGCGCACAGAGTGCCACAGAATCTGGAGAGAAAACTTGGCTGTGCAGCTGGAGAGCTACATGCGGGTTTCCTTACTGAAACCGACAATCAGACAAAATAGCCTAAGATTCTGCCTGGTGTGTCAGTAGCCCATCACCTTCCCACCTACCCCAACCCGACCTCCATAATACGAGAAATGGTAAGATGCCCAATAGTCTACTAACCCTTAGGCCAATTGAGACATTTAAGTGGCCTATTAATGGTCACTTTAGGGCCTCAATCTGCCTCCACTGCCATAATATGCTGGAAATTGGAATGTGGGTGAGAGTGGAAGCTGACGGTAGCACAGTAGCATGGTGGTTAGCACAATTGCTCCACAGCTCCAGGGTCCCAGGTTTGATTCCCGGCTTGGGTCACTGTCTGTGCGGAGTCTGCACGTTCTCCCCGTATGTGCGTGGGTTCCCTCCGGGTGCTCCAGTTACTTCACACAGTCCAAAGATGTGCAGGTTAGGTGGATTGGCCATGCTAAATTGCCCTTAGTGTCTAAAATTGCCCTTAGTGTTGGGTGGGGTTACTGGGTTACGGGGATAGGGTAGAGGTTTGGGTTTGGGTAGAGTGCGCTTTCAAAGAGCCGGTGCAGACTCGATGGGCCGAATGGCCTCCTTCTGCACTGTAAATTCTATGATTCTATGACAGGAGGGAGGGGTGGTATATCCTTTTGGGGGCGGGGATTCCTTGTGCATATTGGGGCACTCCCCCACCCCTATTAAACACATACCCCTGCTTTGCGCCTCCCTATTTCACCTCCAAAATCCAAACCCCCACCCCTTCACAGTAACTTCATTGAAGCCAACATGTGACAATAAGCGATTATTATTTCGAGGGTGGCTAAATCCAATTGAGGGTGGAATATTTTTTCCAAAAGTTGTTCTCGCCATTTGAACAAATCAAAGAAACAAGAGAAAAGCTGCAACCAGGACCAAAAGTGACAGCAACCCTATCTGGTCTCTCACAATTGATAGAACTCAAAAGTGGCTGTCTTAAATCCCCAGTTAAAAAGGGTAGATAAAAGAAACAACAGCAAAATGGTGAATTTATGCTAATATGTACCAATAACGTTATTATATCATTACGTGCTTATATACCTGCATCTGACCACAATCTGGTGAGGCTACCAGCTTCATAAAAGTCCAGATCACTTCATAATGCACCACATGCAAACCCAACTAGTATTCAGCAGTTAATTTTGCAATTCCCACCAGTTATGCTATTATCTCAGGTCGTTGCAGTTCTGTATTTACACATTCTGTTCTTAGCCTGATTGTGTGTATTTTATGTTCATGTTTTCAAAACTTGTTTATGCCTTCTTTCAAAACATTGTACAAAGGGCTCACCTTTTTCACAATTGTCTCCATAAAATCCTTCATGGCAGTTACATTTATAGTAACCAATAGTTTCCACACATTCTCCATGACCACTGCAAGAATCAGGATAGCATGAAGCTGTGGAAAGATTACACAGACATATTTTTTGTAATTACTTCATGCATCAAATATAATTCAACACTAATAAAGACTTTAACGCTCAGTTTATCACAAAATGACAAGATAACAGGTGAGAAAGACTATGGGCGGGATTCTCCGAGCCCACGGCAGGTTGGAAAATTGGCGGGAGCAGAGGAGATCCCACCACGCCGCTTCGACGCCGGGATAATCAGCGGCAATTGCGCACGCGCGGTTGCCGCGGCGCCGGTCGGGTGCTGCTGAAATAGGCCCCCGCGGCGATTCTCCGCGGGTGATGGGCCGAACTCCCGCCGAGTCCCGCCGCCGTGGTTTCAACCTGGTACCACCTGGCGGGAGCTCAGACCCGCGGCCGCTATGGCCGTCCTGGTGGGGAGGTGGGGGGATCTGACTCCGGGGGGCCTTCGCGGGGTCCAGGCCGCGATCGGGGGCTTTCGATCGGCGGGCAGCCGCGATCTGAAGAGGGCCTACCTCCTTCCGCGCGGCCCGCTGTAAGTTCCCCGACATGTTGCTCTGCGCTGGCGTGGAGTCGGCAACCATGCGCATGCGCCGGCATGGAGATGTGCTAGCCCCTTGAACGGCCATGAATTGCTGGGCCAGGAGGCCCGTTGACACCGGCGTGCACCATTCTGGAGTTTACGCCAGCATCAACACTTGGCAGGGATTTCGGCCCAACTTGTCCATGCCTCCCAGTTTCTGTCACTAAGCTAGTCCCACTTTGGCCCATATCCCACTATCACCACCCTGCCCATGTAACTGTCTATAGAGTCATAGATGTTCACAGCGCGTCTAAGTGCTGACGCCAACGGAGGATCTGTGGAGTTCCACGACAGAAAATTCGACGCCACATCCGTGCAGATTTCGCTACCGGTGTGGGGTTGGCACCGGCACTGCGCGAAACACCTACGGAACACTTGTAAAACAGTGGGAGAATCGCCGTGTCTATGCTGGACATGCACAAGGCTGACAGCTGCAGCCGCGCGTAGACCACAGATCTCCCACACACGCACCGATCGCGCCCCAAAAGATGGCACCGGTTGTGCTGGGCTGCGTACCCGTCCACCCCGGCCTCTCAGCCCACCTCCTGGCCACCCCCCACTACTCCCCCCAGCCCTGGCAGAAGCCCCCAAGCCAGCGGCACGACTGTCGGCGAAGTATGGCAATGCTGGACACTGTCTGTATACCCTCTCTCCCTCTCCACAGCCGCCATGCCAGGCTCACAACCATTGAGACCGCATGTGGACCATGCCATCTGGAGCTCGGCCCATCGGAGGCAGAGCATCGCTAGCATAGGGTACTTTGCTGGCCGGCTCTCATCATGAGTTGCTGGCCACAATAGCGAGCTTGCACGGTTACTTACACTGCCCCATGTCCCCTCATGTTCACCCACAGCCTCTGGTCGGGTGACCTTTCCCTTCACTCCATCAGTCATGGTGAGTCTCATGTTCTGGTGACAGTGGACAGCCTTGTGCAGCCCCATTGTCGCGAGGCTCATGCCCTGCCTATGACTGCCTCTTCCCCAGAACCATGCTTGGATATTGAACCTGGGGGAAAGCTGGTTCTCATTGATGATGACCGTTGACAGGAGGCTCAAGGCTAGCAGGAATGTGAGAGAACAGAGGTGCTCTTGGAGGTGAAGAAGGATGCCAGGTGGATGATCAGGATTGAACATCACGTCACGTTCCCCTGTGAAGTAGCAACACTCCAAACAGCAGGGCAGCCACTAAACAACCTGGGACTTTAACAACTATTTGTAGCCCCATTCCCCTCACCCCCACCCTGTAAAAGTAAAAATGGGAAAATATGTCATTTGAAACATGGAAGTCTGGCAATACCTGACCTAAGGTAGGTGAGAGAATGCAGGTAAAAATCCAACAAAGGGTTAACAGCAGCTGCAAAAGAAGGTTTTGAAATGCAGATAGCCTTTATTAAACAGGTGTTAAGAAAACAGCTTGTGACTATTCAAGCTGCAAAACTGATGCATGTCTTTTAAGTCACAGCACATTGAACTTATGGTTATGTGGAAAAAAGCAATATTTTGCACCTTCTTTGAAGTTAATCATTTTAGTAAGCAGCTAAAATAGAATTGCTAGGATCTGCAGTTGAATTGGGTGACAAATGTTTAGGTGTGAAATTCTGCTGACACCAGGTGAATATGGGAAGCTGGGGACAACATGTCCATGAGAACACAGGTTAACCCCAAATCGGAGTCAGAGTTCTGACAAGCTAAGGGCAATATTTGGTATTAAAGCAACTTTAGAAGTGACAGGAACCAGATGTAACACCACTCTGGGATCAAAGCACTTTTGAACATCACAAGGGAAACAATGTAATCAGAGTTCGATGAGCTGAAGTCATGCTCAACATGAATACATAGTCGTGTTAGAAATAATTCAGATTAAAGGTACCTTGTACAATCAAGAGTAAAATAAAGTTACTTTACGATAATGTCATATGAACTTAATAACTGGTAGAAGGAGAATATAAATCCTTAAAACAGGGAAAGCCAGCAGAGTCAGCTCTCATAGCTGCCCTCGGTCATGGGAAGGATAGAGCACAGAAACCGAGCGGAACAGCGAATCCATCTGAGGAAGACCTAAAGCTAAAGATGAGGGAGTCAGCTCTCATAGCTGCCCTCGGTCCTGGGAAGGATAGAGCACAGAAACCGAGTGGAACAGTAATCCATCTGAGGAAGACCAAAAGCTAAAGAAGAGAGATTGTCAAGGTGGACCTGAAGGTCTTTTCAACCAACCAGGAGAATCCAGAAGCAAGATCTTTTTACTTTTCTGTAAAGACAGTGATTGCATCTTTTAAAAGAAAAAAACATAATAACAAAATAACTTGAAAGTTTTAACCTGAAACCTGGTTATTACAAAGTCTACTTTACTTACTTAGCAATGTGGGACCCAGGACCGATGCTACTAAGTGGTAAGTAGATAAAATTATTCTATGAAGATATGGGTTATCCCAGGGGATAACTTGAAAATATAGATTGACCCGAATAGCACCCACCTAAATCTGCATAGGAGTCAGGGAGTGAGAATCCCTGTTCACCATTTAGAATTTCTTATTGACCCTTTTTGATATAGGGGGAATTCTAAGAATAGTGGTGAGTTTTTTACTTCATGGCGCCCAGCGTGGAGGCCTAGAATATTAGAAGCTTCTAGGTAAAGCGAGGCTAGAATATCAGAAGTTTCTAACCAACACAGGGGCTAGAATATTAGAAGTTTCTAGTTCCCAAACAATGGTTAGAATATTAGAGGTTTCTAACCGGCACAAAGGCTAGAATATTAGAAGTTTCTAGTCTATGTGTGAGTCAAACTTTACCTGCCGAGTTTAGTTTGGAAAGTCATGTGTGATTGGCTTTTGTAAGGATATTCTGTGGATTGGGGGGTCATAAAACTCAGGCTCTGTGTGAAAATCAGTAGACTAGAAGGTACTGACCCTGAGAAAAAGTCTGCAAGACATCTTGGCGACAGCACTAAAAATCTTGCATCCATTACTGGCAAAAGGAGGACAAAAAATAAATCATCCTTACAGTGAGGCAAATTGTGAGGGAAAGCCTAGAGAAATTGGGACGCCTAGAAATCTTTAGAGACCAATAACCAATCAACCCTTAACTAAAACAGGAAGGTAGTGCCTTTGTACCCTTGGATAGGGCCCAGAAAGGGTACTTATATCTTAATTTCAGAGTCGACCTGAAATGGACAACCAGGAACAGAAGTTAGAAATCCAAAAAATAGCAATTAGAATAATGCTCTTGCTCTGAAACACGGTCAAGAGAGTTGAAGCAATTAAACAAGAGTGGAAAAGGTTAATAGAGGCAAAAAAAAACCTGGATAAGAGAGACTTATCAGAACGGGACGGTCTCAATTTTTGTTAGATTATCTAAAACCCTACAGAATAGAGGTCCAAGATCTCAGTGGATAAATGAGTTTAATAAGGATTTGTGAAGCCTTACAGAGTAGAGATCCAAGATCTGAGTGGATGAATGAGTGTGTGTATGTTTACTAAGGCTTGAGAATTTCCTTTGGTGTTTGTAGTTTTTAAAATGTTGTATTTTGCAAAACCGAGTTTCACATCAATTAGAAGTTATAAATGGCAGGCAGAAATGTGATCAGTATTATGAGGTAGTAAATCAGTATGTTCAGAACTAAATTGGTCTTAGCCTAAACACAAAAACAAGTTTTTACTCGGGAACAGTCAGAGCTGCTTGCAGTAAATTACTTTGAAACTAATGTGTTGAAATTGACATGGCACAGCTACACCAGGGTCTTAGTGCCCGATGATCACAAGGTATTCAGAAGCAGGAAAAATGATGTTTAGAATGTTAAATAGATGGTAGAAGAAGCTTTAGGGAATAAGGATATTAGACCAGAAATTAGATTAGGAGAATTACTTGCAGTATCAGGAAATGAGAATCTGATGGCAAGGAAAGATTTAATAAAAATAGATGCAGGAAAAATTAGGATATTAAAACAAATTGATATCACAGAAGAAGTTTGGATGAAGCTACCAACTAAAACCACAGGCAAAGTAATCAGTGAAGCTGTAAAAGGTAAAGACAAGATCGTTCAGAATCTGGGTAAACATACAGTTGAATTGGAGAAGTATGGCGTCTGGAGCAAAATAAATTGTATCAGAACTGAAACATCTGACCCAATTGAATAATAACAGAGGGGTTATGATAATCCATAGGCAACCCATCGGCAGCAAATGAAGAAACTTAATCAGTAAGGAATTGAGAATATGGGATGATAGATCAAGGGCTGTTATTAATGGACCTCAGTTTTAAATGATTCATTGTGAACATTAGGAAACATTGTGTCGAGGATGTAGTGCATTTTGTAGCCCAATTGTTTGGGCAGGGAGTAGTCATATGAAACTTAGGAGAATGGCAGATACAGAGTATTCAGGCGATTTGATACTGCATTTGGAACAACAGAGATGGGGAAATGCTGCGGCTCCCAGGGAAATTGTGGGGAATTCAGTTTTGCCACGATTGTTTTGTAAAATATCAGGCAACACTAATGATTAAAGTTTGTGACCACAAGACAGATTTTGACCCTGGGAGGTGTAATTGAATATGGGATGGTATGATAATGACAAATTGTAATTACTGCAGAGAAAACCTAGCTGACGACGATGTAATTCTGAAAGGATGTGCAGGATTGTGGAGAAGTGACAAATTTATAGTCCCAATTAGTGAGGGAGTGCATAGTTTAAAAGATGTTGGGATGACCCGAGGACGTAAAATTAGCTTAACAGTGTTTAGAGACTGAATCACCACAATGATGCCATGCCACAGGATAGGTCATATCCCCAAACCAATTGGACAAGGGAAAAAGGAATGTTTGGTTATGAGGGTCAGGGGATTACTGCACTCACTATTATTATGTAATGAAGTAGAGTGGGAAGACAGTGAATTAAAACCCGTTAGCAGCATTGATAAGACAGATGATAAAGTTAAAATGTCATGTTCGGAACTCACCTTTCATAAAGATCTGGTCATAATAAAAAATAAAAAAATTGAAGTAAAAGCAGCAGCAATACCCAAAATGTATCAGGGTAAAGTTTTGACCAGATTGGACCACTGAGCGAGCAAAAGAGGAGGAGTTTGAGATTCGTTGAATCTCACTCAGGGGTGCAATGACAGAAGGAGGAGGCTTAACAGGCCTTAATTGTATGATGTACATAAATGATAAGGAAAACAAACCAGTTAAAAAAGAAAAAGAAAAGAAATGATGGTAAAGGAAATCCGGAAGTCCTGGAGAGGGCATTTCTAGGGGCTGTTTAGCACAGGGCTAAATAGCTGGCTTTTAAAGCAGATCAAGGCAGGCCAGCAGCACGGTTCAATTCCCGTAACAGCCTCCCCGAACAGGCGCCGGAATGTGGCGACTAGGGGCTTTTCACAGTAACTTCATTGAAGCCTACTTGTGACAATGAGTGATTTTCATTTCATTTCATTTCATTTCATTTCTGGAGTATCCAAACAAAAATAGAATATACAAATTAAAGAATAGGACCCTCTCCACCCTTCACCTGTCCATTTGATTTTTCAGATGGAAAAAATAATACAGACATACTTGTTCGGACGAAGAAAGAGGATTACACTCCAGAGAAAAATAAGGATCAAGTATGAAAATGAAGGGAAAAAGCTAGGACTAGGAGTAGGCTAATGGGTTAAAATGTGGGGAGCACTTACAAGCAGCCTGGAATACGTATCAGATAAATTAAAGATTTTTAGACTGTATTCAGGGAAAACTAACGATACTCAATGGGACCCCAAGAAAGGGCAAGTTAAGATAGGAAATGCGTTACAAAACAAAACCACAAGTAGGAGTAATAGTCGCTGCACTGCTCTGGAAATTGGGAATTTTTAAATTAAGTCAAAACTTATGTTGCAAATGTTACAATAAAATTACTCAACAGAAAGAACGAAAAATGATACAATTGTCTACATATTTGATAGAATTAAATGACAGAGCCCGGAGGAAAACTTTACGGGTTAGAAACAAATCAAAATATCAAATTATTACAGAGCAGTGAAACCTTCGGTCACACATCTCTAACTGGATATGTGTCCTGGACATCAACTGATGGATGATCTGCGGTCTCCACGGGCCACGTACTACGCGGTGGAGTTATTAAGGGTCTCGGCAGACACTAGCGACTGATCAGGACCCCCCACATGCTAAATGACAATAGTTTAAAAAAATTTGCAGCTTGATGCCACGGCGGGAAATTTATAACCAATGCAGCAAATAATATTGCACTGGAGAGCTGTAATAGTTATTAAGGAAGAAATGTCATGGATATTGTCAGAGATTGTGATATATGTATGAGAAAGGGACTTAACATAGCTTGGCATAGAGATGTCCAATTGATAAGGAATGAATGCTGGAATTTTGTAGTTTATTTTAGTAAGAGGGAGGTTTAAAGCGCACTAAATTAAAATAGGTGGCAGATAGTTGAGTGATACAACAATTAGGATAGGATTAGATGATGTTGGACCATAACTCATGATAAAGAGAAGAGTGAGGTCTACAGATACAATTGATAAGCTTCTAGCCAAAAGGAGCAGAACAGAATCTGACAGAGTTAAATAGAGATTGAGAAAGTAGGCAAGCCATAGCATAAGATGAACCAGCACGAGGATTTCTGTATGTATGATAATGGGGGTATGTGTGCCGTTCAAGAACTTGATAAGCAATCACCAAGGGTGAGGAATTTTCTAAACTGTGTGAATGTTTTAATAGAGGGGGTAAACATGGGATAAATAAACAAAATATAATAGTGGTAGTCTAGTGTGTTTTCTTGATTTAACTGCACGCAACATCACAAATAATATTGATGTTGTTAACATGCCATATTTTGTATGCAATAACTATTGGTCCCAAATGCTGGCTCATAATGCACTCGGATAGAGCCACGAAGGGATGTGTCGATATTGTACTTTATCTTTTAGTGTTGAAATTGTGATAACTGCTGAAAATATGTAAAGTTGTAACACACAAACAATTTGTGTGGTTAGGTAATGAGCAATGTGCTAAGATAAGACTTTTTTTTTGACTGTGTATTTAACAATAGGGAGAATTCAAAATTTATTTGGAAGAAGAAAAAGTGATGGTTCGATGTGATGAAAGAGGATTCAATTGGGTTGTAACCCTAAAAGTTGAATGTATTAAATGTGTGTATTGATGCCCTAGGGGTGGTTTTGCGACAACTGTTGGCTTATTATGTTGCAAATGTTCTAATGGCAAATATGCACTTCATGTTGTAAGAGAAAAGATAACAGAAGAAAGGTATTTGAAGGAAACTTGGCAGAAAGTTATTATCTCATGTAAACCAGGGCTGGGAGACGTACAAGGTTCAGAACAATGTTAGACATCAATAAGAGTCAGGAATAGAAGCAGAATCGATTGAACCTTTTAAATTGATGAAGCAAGGGAATCAGTGGATAGTATATGATGTCATAATTTACCATTCCAATGAGAAACGGAAAGCAATTTGAATGACGGAAAAATGGGACGCTAGACAGCCAGTGATGGACAAAAGACCTTTTTGGTTACTGATGGACTGAGTTGTGTGCTGTTTCTAAGGGACATGAGGAAGCTTCTACGGTGCTGCTACCGCAAGGAAGTAAAATGCTTTGGAGGTAGTCGAACACATGGATATAGCCATTGAGTTACATTCCTGAGCAGCTACAGCAATGGTTCACGATGATTGGACTTGAGGAAAGAACGAAAAAAGTGTCTATCGACACTGGTCTGAGATATGGATAAATTTACAATTGATTTCGGTGCACAATTTAAAATCACGACATGTACATACAAAGATCAGGGATATATGTTAGTCAGGAGCAATTGGATGGGGTTAACAGGAGCAATTGGATGGGGGGGGGATAATTTAAAAAAAAAAAATTTAGAGTACCCAATTAATTTTTTCCAATTAAGGGGCAATTTAGTGTGGCCAATCCACCTAGCCTGCACATCTTTGGGTTGTGGGGGCGAAACCCACACAAACACGGGGAGAATGTGCAAACTCCACTTGGACAGTGACCCAGAGCCAGGATTGAACCTGGGACCCCGGCGGGATGGAGGGATAATTGATCGAAAGATATCGTTATGTTTCAAATGCCAAGACGGGGTGTAACAGTAAAAATGGGAAAATATGTCGTTTGAAACATGGAAGTCTGGCAATACCTGACCTAAGGTACATGAGTGAATGTAGGGAAAAATCCCACGAAGGGTTAACAGGAGCTGCAAAAGACGGTTTTGAAATGCAGATAGCCTTTATTAAACAGGCGTTAAGAAAACAGCTTGTGACTATTCAAGCTGCAAAACTGATGCATGTCTTTTAAGTCACAGCATATTGAACTTTTAGTTATATGGAAAAAAGCAATATTTTGCACCTTCTTTGACGTTAATTATTTTAGTAAGCAGCTAAAAAAGAATTGCTAGGATCTTCAGTTGAATTGGGTGACAAATGTTTAGGTGTGAAATTCTGCTGACACCAGGTGAATATGGGAAGCTGGGGACAACATGTCCATGAGAACACAGGTTAACCCCAAATCGGAGTCAGAGTTCTGACAAGCTAAGGGCAATATTTGGTATTAAAGCAACTTTAGAAGTGACAGGAACCAGATGTAACACCACTCTGGGATCAAATCACTTTTGAACATCACAAGGGAAACAATGTAAGCAGAGTTTGATGAGCTGAAGTCATGCTCAACATGAATACATAGTCGTGTTAGAAATAATTCAGATTAAAGGTACCTTGTACAATCAAGAGTAAAATAAAGTTGCTTTACGATAATGTCATATAAACTTAACTGCTAGAAGGAGATTATAAACCCTTAAAACGGGGACAGCCAGCAGAGTCAGCTCTCATAGCTGCCCTCAGTCATGGGAAGGATAGAGCACAGAAACCGAGCAGAACAGCGAATCCATCTGAGGAAGACCAAAAGCTAAAGAAGAGAGATTGTCAAGGTGGACCTGAAGGTATTTTCAACTAACCAGGAGAATCCTGAAGCAAGAACCTTTTACTTTTCTGTAAAGGCAGTGATTGCATCTTTTAAAAGGAAAAACATAATTATAAAATAACATGAAAGTTTTAACCTGAAACATTGGTTATTACAAAGTCTACTTTACTTACTTAGCAATGCGGGACCCAGGATCAATGCTACTAAGTGGTAAGTAGATAAAATTCTTCTATGAAGATATGGGTTATACCGGGGAATAACCTGAAAATAAAGATTGTCCCGAATAGCACCCACCTACGTCTGCATAGGTGTTAGGGAGTGAGAATCCCTGTTCCCCATTTAGAATGTCTTATTGACCCTTTTTGGTATAGGGGGAATTCTAAGAATAGTGGTGAGTTTTTTACTTCAACCCCCACAACCCCCTTCCAGGACTTTGACTTGACACTGCAGCCCTGACCCCATCAGAAACTTACACCCGCTCCTTGCTCTGCAAAGCTTCAATCCTCGCAATCTCTCCTGCCCAAATGAGGAGCCAGTGGCCGCAAAAGGAGGTGTCTGTGATGGGCAATGTGGTCCTACCCCTGGTCTTCCCAGGGAGTCACATAAGGGGTCTTCATTGAGGGACCCTTATGCCTTCTTGTCTGAGCTGTGGCAGCTGCTTGTGTGGTAGAGATGTTCATACAAGCAGGCACACGGCTGTCTTAAGAAACTGAAGTGAAGCTGTAGCCATCTAAGATGGCCACCTGCCAGGGACCATGGGAATTATGGCCAACCCAGGACTCAGACAGATACACACCTATGTGTATCTAAAACACAGGAAACCAGACCTGACCGAAACCCCCGCTAGTTCACATTTCAATGGCCCATTTCCCCAGGACAATAGGACTCCAATCAATCAACCGGTACAGCCACAGACTGATCGGTGCCACGTCCTTGTTCAGCAAGCACAACTGCCAAAGTCAATGACCGCTAAGGACCCGCCCAGCTACCGTCAACTTCCTGCGCTTCCGTCAACAGATGATGTCTGCAGGGGTTTCACATGGCATAACTTTCAAAAGGCAAGTTAAAGCAAACCAACGTCTCATATTATCAAACTATTGGTTGTAAATTATTATTTAGAAATTTTTGAGGAAGCATAGCACTGGAATTTTAACTATTTTTTTCAGAAATTAACTGGCCTTTTATGGCCTGGTTTTCCTTCAGACTTTCAGTTTATCCTATTTCTTTCCACCTCATCAAGCTTGGCTCAACTGGTAGCATTGTTGCCTCTGAGTGGCAAGTTATGAGGTCAACTCACACTGCAGGCCTGAACATGTAGAGTGCGATGTTAAAAAAGGGTGCAGCTAAAAGGGGAATCTTCTGACTCTTTTCTAACTGATTTGAGGCTCCGAGCACAATCCTGCAATTTTTCATCAATTATTGAATCAATCCTGCATGACCAAATTGTGTTTGGCATATATGAAGAGCAAATGCGGTCTTGTTTACCAAGAAAACCAACTTAACTTTAGAAGAAGCCATCAACCTCCGTAAAGCCTCTGTAAAGCAAGTGACCAATAAATATGCTGAACTCAGATCCCATGAAAAAGGCAGGAACTTCAGCAATGTGGTCGCGCCATTGCCTCTGTGACGCAGCTTAAAATAAATCGCACTGCAGCAGGTAGCCATTTTGCACAGGTGCGGGTAAGAAAAAAACACGAAACAGATACTCGCCGTCCTGCGCATGCGCCTGATCAGTTTGCATATGCATACTTTGAAAAGGACGCGAGCCGGAAGGTGGCTGCAAAAAAGAAAAAGAGATGCAGTCACAGGATCCCTCCTATGAGAAGGAAAGGGAAGAAAAGAAGAACAGAGGATACAGTGTGTCGACCGGGTAGCACCCGTAACACTAAAGAAGAATCGGCAATGTGGCTGACAGGCAAGAAAGCACATTGTCATGTGAAAGTACCTTTAAGACATGGATATTTAAGCAATGTACCTTTAAGAAAACAGTGCTGTCAGAGATTGGGTGGAGCTGGGCTTTAGATCAGCCATTTTTTCAGTTTTGAAAAAGAGCTGGTGTGTGTCTGTGTGTTTCCAGAGAGCTGCAGTTTGGAGGAAAAGAGCTTGGGAGTGTCTGTGTTTGCAGTGAGCTGGATCTCTGCCATGTAAGACTATCTCTGGATCATTTGGGTGATTTAAACTCATAATAGTTTAATGTGATTCTGTTTAAAGGTGTTAAGTCTCTTGGAAGTTTGAAGGAACATTTTGAGGAATTATTTACTGTTGCAATATTTTCTGAGTTATCTTTGAAGTAAGGGGTGTTAAGAGATACAATGTTTATTGAAGATGTTAAGTTGAGTTCATGGAATAAACATTGTTTTGTGTTTAAAAACCCACATGTCCATAATTGTAACCCCAGACCTAGGGAACAAGCCGTGTGCTAGGAAAAGCAACAAATACATTAAAGGGAGATGTTGGTTGAACTCCATGATACATTTTTGGGTTCTGAAAACACCTCGCCCATAACAATTGGGGGCTTGAGGGGGATAAAAGTCTAGCGGATTGGCTTTTGTGAACTTAAAGACAGTGAAGGATTGTTCATTTTCCGGTGTGGTATTTTAGTTTAAGTGGGGAGAGTGTTGTGAACAATGGCTCTTTCAGAGGCTCAGAAGTTTTTGGGGGTGGAGAATGTCACACGTAGTACTTTACGGACAGAAATGAAAAGCAGACTGTTAGACTTAGCAAGAACATTGCAGTTAACATTACCTGACAAAATGCGAAAAGATGAGGTAATTATGGCAGTGGTTAAGCATTTAAAGTTGCCTGAGATAGAGTTTGACTCATTGGAAATGGCAAAAATTCAGTTGCAAATTTAACAAATGGAACATGAGAAAGAATTAAAGCGGCTTGAGTACGAGAGTGGGAGAGAGGAAAAAGAAAGAGAAAGAGAGAGAGGAAAAAGAAAGAGAAAGAGAGAGAGAGGAAAAAGAAAAGGAGAGAGAAGTAAGGAGAAAGGAAAGAATAGCCCTAGCAGAACAAAAAGAAAAAGAAAGGGAGATACAGATCAGGGAAAAAAATAAAGAGAGGGAGTTTGAACTTCAGAAAATGGCCATGAAACATGACAATCAGTTAAAATTGGCAGACGTAAAGGGAAACGTACAGTTGGATGATAGTGATGAGGATAGTGAGAAAGAACGTCATAGTCGAAGGCTTGGTGGGAATGGATTTAAATATGTCCAAGCATTGCCAAGGTTTGTCGAGAAGGAATTGGAAGCCTTTTTCACTTCATTTGGGAAGGTAACTAAACAAATGAAATGGCTACAGGACATGTGGGTGTTACTGATTCAAACAAAGCTGGTAGGTAGAGCTAGTGAAGTGTTTGCATCACTACCAGAGGAGGTATCTGGAACGTATAAGGAGGTGAAGAAATCCATCTTAAGTGCATATGAGCTAGTGCCTGAAGCTTACAGACAAAGGTTTAGAAATTTAAGGAAAGAATTTGGTCAAACATACATGGAGTCTCAAACAGAATAATTTTGATAGGTGGATAAGGGCTTTGAAAATAGACCAAACGTATGAAGCTCTCAGAGAAATTATACTTTTGGAGGAGTTTAAAAATTCAATTCCTGATGCAGTGAGAACTCATGTGGATAACAGAGGGTTAAAACTGCGAGATTAACAGCGGAAATGGCAGATGATTATGAATTAGTTCATAAATCAAAGATTGGTTTCCAACATCAGTTTCAGCCGGTGAGGGATAGAAACTGGGGACATGAGAAATACTCAAGTGGTAAAGGTAAAGGTGATCTGATGGGAGACAATAAAGAGAGTGTACCTCAGATTAAAAAAGAAATCGAGGAGGGTGGAAAAGGAATGAAAAGTTTCAGATGTTTTCATTGTAATAAACGAGGCCATGTAAAGTCACAGTGTTGGTGGTTGAGAAAAGCACTGGGAAGGCTGATGTGGTAAAACAGGATAAGACAGTGGGGTTTGTTAGAGTGGTAAAGGAAAGCCCAAGGGAAGCGAAGGAGGTGTAAACAATTGTACAGCCTGTTCAAGAAGTAATTGTTAAGAAGGTGCCAGATGTCTTTAAAGAATTTACTTGTGTGGGTAAAGTTTACTCATGTGTATCAGGAGGAGCAGGTAAAGAAGTCACAATTTTAAGAGATACAGGGGCTAGTCAATTTTTATTGGTAAGAGATGAGGAATTATGCAGTTTGGGAAGAATGTTGCTAGAAAAGGTGGTGATATGTGGAATTCAGGGTGAAAGGAGTAGCGTTCCATCATATAAAGTAAGGTTGGAAATTCCAGTGAAGAGTGGTGAAGTGGTAGTCGGAGTAATAGATAAACTATCTTGTCCAGGAATACAGTTTATCTTGGGTAATGATATAGCTGGATCACAGGTGGGAGTGATGCCTACTGTGGTTGATAAGCCAGTGGAAAATCAGTCAACTGAAGTGTTGAAGGACGAATATGCTGGGATTTTTCTGGATTGTGTAGTAACAAGGTCACAAAGTCACAGGTGAAGCCAAGAGGAGAAATCAAAGAGTGAAGATGAAGTTGAAGTGCAATTATCAGAAAATATTTTGTTCAGATGGTTGAAAAAGAACAAGAACAGGTGGAGGATGAGGCGGATTTTTTAGTTCAGGAAAATTGGCGGTGTCACAACAGAAAGATGTAGAAATAAAACGGATATATCAGAAAGCATATAGAGAAGAGGAATCTGAGAGTATACCAGATTGTTATTACCGTGAAAATGGAGACCTGTACATATGCAGGCGGATGAAACGTGGGCAGAAGTTCATCAAGTAGTATTGCCGGTAGGGTATAGAAAGGAGGTGTTACGAGTTGCACATGAGGTACCAGTGGGAGGTCATTTGTGAATAAGGAAAACTCAAGCTAAAATCCAGAAACATTTTTATTGGCCTGGACTACATAAAGATGTAGTTGAATTTTGTCAATCATGTCACACATGTCAAGTGATAGGGAAACCTCAAGCAGTGATTAAACCAGCGCCCTTAATATCCATTCCAGCATTTGAGGAATCTTTTACAGGGTCTTAATCGATTGTGTAGGACCGCTTCCTAAAACAAAAAGTGGGAATCAATATCTTTTGACTGTAATGCATGTGTTTACCAGGTTTCCAGAGGCCATTCCAGTACACAATATTACAGCAAAAAGGATTGTGGAGGAGTTACTTAAATTCTTTACTAGATATGGACTACCCACAGAAATTCAGTCGGATCAAGGAACGAATTTTACTTCAAAGTTATTCAAAGAAGTTATGGATAGCTTAGGAATAAAACAATTGAAATCAACTGCGTACCATCCAGAATCGCAGGGAGTGTTAGAAAGGTGGCATCAGGCATTAAAGACAATGTTGAGGGTGTATTGTCAAGATTATCCAGAGGATTGGGATAAAGGAATTCCATTCATATTGTTTGCAATTAGGGATGCACCTAATGAGTCTACCAAATTTAGTCCTTTTGAACTTATTTTTGGTCATGAGGTAAGAGGACCACTTAAATTGATTCAGGAAAAATTGATGGGTGAGAAATCGGAAATTACACGATTGGATTACGTGTCAAATTTTAGGGAACGATTAAATAGAGCAGGTGAATGGGCGAGACAACATTTCAAAGTTGCACAAAATGTGATGAAACGGGTAGTGGCCAAGAAATCCAAAGTTCGTACTTTTGCCAGTGGGGATAATGTTTTAGTGTTTTTACCAGTGGGAGGGGAGCCTTTAAAAGCTAGGTTTTGTGGACCGTATCAAATTGAAAGAAAATTAAGTGAGGTGAATTATGTGGTAAAAACACCAGATAGAAGGAAGACTCACCGAGTGTGTCATGTGAATATGTTTATCATAGAATCATAGAATTTACAGTGCAGAAGGAGGCCATTCAGCCCATCGAGTCTGCACCGGCTCTTGGAAAGAGCACCCTACCCAAGGTCCACACCTCCACCCTATCCCAATAACCCAGTAACCCCACCCAACACTAAGGGCAATTTTGGACACTATGGGCAATTTAGCATGGCCAATCCACCTAACCCGCACATCTTTGGACTGTGGGAGGAAACCGGAGCACCCGGAGGAAACCCACGCACACACGGGGAGGATGTGCAGACTCCGCACAGACAGTGACACAAGCCGGAATCGAACCTGGGACCCTGGAGCTGTGAAGCATTTGTGCTATCCACAATGCTACCGTGCTGCCCTTTGAAGGTACTTTGAAAGGGAAAGAGAGAAAAAGGAGGTTTTAATGATTCTAACTCAAAGTGACGAACCAAATCCAGATGACTGTGAATTTCACATACCTCAAATTAAATTGGAAAATGAGGATGTTCTCAAAAATTGGGATGAATTGTTAAGTTACCTTCCAGAGGAAAAACGAACTGACCTGAAAGAGTTATTGATATCACATGGGCAAGATTGTAGAGATAAATTGAGAAGTACTAAAATGGCTATACATGATGTAGATGTGGGAAATGCTGTTCCTAACAAACAACATCCATATAGATTTAATCCTTTAAAATTGGCACAGGTTAACAGAGAGATTGAGAGTATGCTGAAGAATGGCATAATTGAAGTGGGTTGCAGCCAATGGAGCTCACCCATAGTGATGGTACCTAAACCAGATGGTACCCAACGGTTGTGTGTGGACTACAGAAAGGGGAATGCAGTTACAAGAATGGACTCTTATCCTATCCCACGTTTGAGGGATTGCATTGAGAAATTGGGACAATCTGCTTTTATTTACAAGTTCCAGACATGGAAAGAACATTTAAAGCATCGTATGGAGTTCTTCAATCGACTTCAGGTGGTGGGTTTGGTGATGAACCTAGCCGAAAGTGAATTTGGAGAAGCCCGAATCACTTTCCTTGCAGAGTTTCCGATGCCCTCAAGACAAAGGGAAATAATGCGATTTCTTAGCATGAGTGGATTTGATCGAACAGCTTGTCATGATATTCAGGTAAACATCATGGTGCAAACATACATACATACTGATGGACAGATCAACGGATCAATCAATACACACATAACACCACAGCCAATCACAGGCAAGAGCATACACACTATAAAAAGGGGAACACGACACTTCCCCCTCTTTCCAGCAGGAGACAGCTCAGGGCACAGAGCTCACAGCAAGCCACTCAGACATCCACCATGTGCTGAGTGCCACTCCAAGATAGTGTTAGGGATAGGTCCACAGATTCAAGAGTAATGACTGAACCACAGTAACCAGTTTGCCATTGTTAATATTGTTAGCAATAAAACTGAGTTGTACCATCCGTAACTGTGTTGGTTCGTCTGTGTAGCAGAGCACCCACCACGACACAGTACCAGGATTGGAACCTGGTAACTGTGAGACCTACCTACGAATCCTCAGGAATCTGCCATCCTGCGCCATGGACACCGTCAGCACGCCGCAGCCGTTACAAATCGCTGGAAACCTCGGCGTCAATTGGAAGCTGTTCAAACAGCGCTTCCAGTTCATCCTGGAAGCCACCGAAAGGGAGAGCGCTTCGGACACCCAAAAAATCGCCCTCCTCCTCTCCATGCCAGGGCAACACGCCATCCATGTCTACAACTCCCTGGTGTTCGTGGAAGGTGAGGCCAAGACCAAGTACAAGACGGTCCTTCTCAAACTCGAGCAACACTTCAGCGTCGAGGTAAATGAGAATTTCGAGAGGTATCTTTTCCAGCAGCTCCTGCAGGGTAAGGATGAGCTCTTTCAATCTTTCCTTACACACCTCCGTATCCTCGCGCAGTCCTGCGGTTACGACACCACCTGCGATTCAATGATTTGGGACCAGATTGTTTTTGGGGTCAGCTCGGGCACCCGACGCCAGCAGCTCCTCAAAATTAAAGGCCTCACCCTAGCCTCCGCAATCGAAGCCTGTGTCCTTCATGAAAACGCGACCAGCCGCTACTCCGAATTTCAAGCGGCCAAATCGGCGCGGCAGGGGTCTTACGCGCCCGAATCGGCAAGGCAGGCGTCCTACGAGGCCGAACGGGTACAGGCGATCGAGTTCCTCCCGGCCCGCGGCCCGAACGAGGGCGGCCATTTCGCGCGCTTTCCACAGCTCCCGCGTTTGTGCGCGCCAAAAAAGACGTTGGTGCAGAGGGACGTGATGCGCAGGCGCGCTCGACGCAAGACCGAACTGCGCATGCGCGGTGGCGCAACGAACGGCATGATGTCACGACGTGCGGCAACTGCGGAGCTGCACATTTAAAGCGGCAATGTCCGGCAAAAAAACGACAATGCCTCCGCTGTGGCAAGATGGGCCACTACGCTGCCTGCTGTCGAGCAGCTCAACCTGCCAATGCTCCCCAATTCCGACAACCTCGCAGGGACGTGCGGACCATTCAGCCTCCGTACTACGAGTTGTGCCCAGACGACATCCAAACCAGTGACACAGACGACCGGAACGCCTTCCGTGTTGCGGTCATTGATAGGAACCGGATGTCTCCAGGCAGGACCCACCAGCCGATGCCAGTGAACAGCGTCAATCCGGGTGATGAATGGTGTGCCACCCTGACGGTCAGCCGATCACCAATCACATTCCGTCTGGACACTGGTGCCTCCGCCAACCTAATAGTCAGCCTTCTACGCCTTGAAGGTCAGACCACTAATTCGGCCATTCCGTTGCAAGATGGTCGACTACAATGGGAACGTTATCCCAGCCATGGGATCCTGCCAGCTCCAGGTGACACACAACACATACACGGCCACACTGTCCTTCGAAATAGTCAGATCATCAAAGGACTCCCTGCTAGGCGCACAGGCATGCAAGGTTCTCCACCTCGTGCAGCGGGTCCACGCTCTGTCTCCAGAAGGCACATCAGACTTCCCGGATGCAGAATTTAGGGCACACCTTCAATCGCTCCTCGCCCACAACCAGGAGGCATTCGAGGGCATGGGCACACTGCCCTATACCTACAGAATACGGCTCAAACCGGACGCCACCCCGGTCATTCACGCACCTCTCAGGGTCCCAGCACCACTCAAAGAACGCCTCAAGCAGCAGCTGCAGGATCTCCGGGACCAATGGGTGCTATCCCGGGTCACGGAGCCCACGCCATGGGTCAGCTGCATGGTGTGTGTTAAGAAGCCCTCTGGCGAACTCCGGATCTGCATTGACCCGAAAGACCTGAACAACAACATAATGAGGGAACACTACCCCATACCCAAACGGGAAGAGATCACGAGCGAAATAGCCCGGGCTAAAATTTTCACAAAGCTTGATGCCTCGAAGGGTTTTTGGCAGATCCAACTGGACCAGTCCAGCAGGAAGCTGTGCACCTTCAATACTCCTTTCGGCAGGTTCTGCTATAACAGAATGCCGTTTGGCATCATCTCGGCATCCGAGGTCTTTCATCGAATCATGGAACAGATGATGGAGGGCATCGAAGGGGTGCGCGTCTATGTTGACGACGTCATCATCTGGTCCACCACACCACAGGAGCACATCAATCGTCTCCAACGCGTCTTTGCGCGGATACGGGAAAACGGCCTGCGCCTCAACCGAGCCAAGTGTTCTTTCGGCCAAACCGAGCTGAAGTTTCTGGGGGACCACATATCCCGGTCAGGAGTGCGTCCGGATGCAGACAAGGTGAGCACCATTACAGCCATGCCGCAGCCGGCAGTCAAGAAAGCAGTGCTACGCTTCCTAGGCATGGTCAACTTCCTGGGGAAGTTCATTCCCAACCTTGCCTCCCACACGACGGCTCTTCGCCACCTAGTCAAGAAGTCCATGGAGTTCCAGTGGCTGCCCGCACACCAGAAGGAATGGCAGGAGCTCAAAATCAAGCTCACCACAGCCCCGGTTTTGGCGTTTTTCGACACATCTCGTGACACTAAAATTTCGACTGATGCCAGCCAGTCCGGCATTGGGGCGGTACTCCTACAGCGGGATGACACTGCGTCATGGGCCCCGGTCGCCTATGCCTCGTGGGCCATGACCCCCACATAACAGCGCTGCGCGCAGATCGAAAAGGAGTGCCTGGGTTTGCTAACCGGAATAGACAAGTTCCATGACTACGTGTATGGTCTCCCCCAGTTTACCGTTGAGACTGACCATCGCCCCCTGGTCAGCATCATACATAAGGACCTGAACGAGATGACCCCTCGCCTCCAGCGCATCCTACTCAAACTCAGGAGTTACGACTTCCAACTGGTCTACACCCCGGGAAAGGACCTTATCATTGCGGATGCCCTATCTAGAGCAGTGAGCTCACCGCCCGACTCAGAGGGGTTCGTCTGTCAGGTCGAAGCGCAGGTGGCCTTCACATCGGCAAATCTGCCGGTGGATGACTCCAGTCTGGCCCGTATTCGCCGGGAGACTGCGGCTGACCCCCTTCTACAACGTGCGATGCGCCACATGACGGGAGAGTGGCTCAAAGGACAGTGCCCGCAGTTCTACAATGTCCGGGATGACTTGGCCGTCATTGATGGTGTCCTCCTAAAGCTGGACCGGATTGTGATTCCGCACAAGCTGGTCCTCGACCAACTACACGAAGGACATCTGGGGGTCGAGAAGTGCAGACGGAGGGCCCGAGAGGCAGTATTCTGGCCGGGCATCAGTGATGACATTGCCAATATGGTGCTCAACTGCCCCACCTGCCAAAGGTTTCAGCCGGCGCAACCTCCTGAGACGAAGGTGGGTGTGAACCTTTTTTCACTCGCTCGGCAGGGACTATGTAATCGTCATAGATTACTTTTCAAACTATCCAGGGGTCATACGCCTGCACGATTTGACGTTGTCTGCTGTCATAAGGGCCTGCAAAGATACCTTCGCATGCCACGGCATTCCGATTACTGTCATATCGGACAATGGGCCCTGTTTTGCCAGCCAGAAATGGTCTTCCTTTGCTGCTTCGTATGGCTTCACACACGTGACGTCCAGCTCTCTGCATCCCCAGTCCAATGGAAAGGCGGAGAAGGGCGTTCACATCGTCAAGCGGCTCCTCTGCAAGGCTGCTGCTGCCGGATCGGATTTCTGCTTAGTCCTGCCAGCCTATCGCTTGGCCCCACTAGCCACTGGCCTCTCACCGGCCCAGCTGTTGATGGGTCGCGCCCTCAGGACCACTGTGCCATCCATTCTGGGCCCCACACCAACCATGCTCCAGTACTTCACAGGATGCGACAGCAGCGCGTTCGCCAGAAGATGGCACATGACACACGGGCAACTGATCTTCCCGCCCTGGCACCTGGGGACGACTTCCGCATCCACCTACCAGAAGGTGGCTGGTCAGCACCTGCCGAAGTTCTCCGACGCGTGGCTCCCCGCTCGTTCCTGGTACGCATGTCTGATGGCTCCATTCGCAGGCGCAATCGCCGGGCTCTTCGCCTGCTTCCACGCTCACTACGGGAACTTACACCGGTGCCACGCCCTCCTGTTGTTCCTGATGTCGACTTCGTGGAGCTTCCTGCCACCATGCCCGTTCCGTCGTCGCCCATGGCCAGGCCCGTTCTTCAGCCGGTGAATCCTGACCCACCCTTGAGGCAGTCAACCCAAATTCGTCGCCCACCTACTAGGCTGGACTTATGAGCCTCTTTGAACATTGAACTCACTGATGTATCATACCACTGTGTTAATATGTTTCTGTTTTTCCTTGTCGTTACAGGAGTTTGTTTTGACGTTTAACATTTCCATGTGTTTTGTTTATGTTGCAACCTCATTGCTATGTCGCACCTGACATCGCCCCATGTATATAGTTTAGCCTCATGTACATGCTGTAGATATTGCACACACACACATTCAGCTGCACTCAGTACACATATCTATTTATAACCACATAGGCACATGTTCTTGTAAAAAAGGGGGGATATCATGATATTCAGGTAAACATCATGGTGCAAACATACATACATACTGATGGACAGATCAACGGACCAATCAATACACACACAACACCACAGCCAATCACAGGCAAGAGCATACACACTATAAAACGGGGAACATGACACTTCCCGTTCTTTCCAGGGGGAGACAGCTCAGGGCACAGAGCTCACAGCAAGCCACTCAGACATCCACCATGTGCTGAGTGCCACTCCAAGATAGTGTTAGGGATAAGTCCACAGATTCAAGGGTAATGAACGAACCACAGTAACCAGTTTACCATTGTAAATATTGTTAGCAATAAAACTGAGTTGTACCATCCGCAACCGTGTTGGTTCGTCTGTGTAGCAGAGTACCCAACACGACACAGCTGTGCAAATGTTTTGTGGAGTGATTACTCCACTGATGGAATTGCTGAAGAAACGTAAAACAATACAATGGACAGTGGACTTTCAACAGGCATTTGACTGCCTGAAAGCTGTGATCACCAATGTTCCTGTATTGGAGAATTGCAAGGGACTCTGTGGTCAGATTAAACTAAAGTATCTGGGGCGGGATTCTCCACAATCGGCGCGATGTCCACCGACCGGCGCGAATCATTCCGGCATCGCGCTGCCCCAAAGGTTTCATAGAATTTACAGTGCAGAAGGAGGCTATTCGGCCCATCAAGTCTGCACCGGCTCTTGGAAAGAGCACCCTGCCCAAGGTCCACACCTCCACCCTATCCCCATAACCCAGTAACCCCACCCAACACTAAGGGCAATTTTGGACACTAAGGGCAATTTTTCATGGCCAATCCACCTAACTTGCACATCTTTGGACTGTGGGAGGAAACCGGAGCACCCGGAGGAAACCCACGCACACACGGGGAGGATGTGCAGACTCCGCACAGACAGTGACACAAGCCGGAATCGAACCTGGGACCCTGGAGCTGTGAAGCAATTGTGCTACCACAATGCTACCGTGCTGCGGAATTCTCCACATCTTGAGGGGCCGAGCCCTCACCTTGAGGGGCTAGGCCCGCGCCGGACTGATTTCCGCCTGCCAGGTGGTGGGAAAGGCCTTTGGTGTCCCGCCAGCTGCCGCGGAAATGACTTTGCCGTGCAGCACATGCGCGGGAGCGTCAGCGTCCGCTCACGGCATCCCCGCGCATGCGCAGTGGAGGGGGTATCTTCAGCCTCCGCCATAGTAGAGACCATGGCGAAGGCGGAAGGAAAAGAGTGCCCCCACGGCACAGGCCCGTACGCGGATCGGTGGGCCCCGATCGCGGGCCAGGCCACCGTGGGGGCACCCCCCCGGGGCCAGATCACCCCATGCCCCCCCCAGGACCCCGGAGCCCACCCGCGCCGCCTTGTCCCGCCGGTAAGAGAGGTGGTTTGATTCTCGCCGGCGGGACAGGCATTCCAGCAGTGGGACTTCGGCCCATCGTGGGCGGGAGAATCGCCAGGGGGGGGCCCGCCAACCGGTGCGCCACGATTCCCACCCCCGCCGAATATCCAGTGCCAGAGAATTCAGCAACCAGCGGGGGCAGGATTCACGCCAGCCCCTGGCGATTCTCCGACTCGGCGGGGGGTCGGAGAATCCCGCCCCTGATTCGGAATGAATGAAATTAATGAAATGAAATGAAAATTGAAAATGAAAATCGCTTATTGTCACAAGTAGGCTTCAAATGAAGTTACTGTGAAAAGCCCCTAGTCGCCACATTCCGGCGCCTGTTCGGGGAGACTGGTACGGGAATTGAACCGTGCTGCTGGCCTGCCTTGGTCTGCTTTCAAAGCCAGCAATTTAGCCATGTGCTAAACAGCAAGAAATGCCGAGGAGTAGAGGAATGGATGGATCGTGCAGAGACTTTGTTCAGCGAGACTGTCAATCGAGAAGGATTTCGGTTGGAGGAAGAAGAACAAAGAAAAATGGACTATATTATTGTACCTGTTTGCATGTGCTGTTTTTTTTTAAAAATGAAAAGGTATATTTACTGTGTACATTTCTTAGTGGATGGTGCAAAAGTGAAAAATGAAACCATCTTGACGTTGATGGTTTATTTATTTTTCCTGTGGGGAGGTGTCATGTGAGAGTACCTTTAAGACATGGATTTTTAAGCAATGTACCTTTAATAAAACAATGATGTCAGAGAGTGGGTGGAGCTGGGCTTTAGATCAGCCATTTTGGCAGTTTTTAGTTTCAGTTTTGAAAAAGAGCTGGTGTGTGTCTGTGTGTTTCCAGAGAGCTGCAGTTTGGAGGAAAAGAGCTTGGGAGTGTCTGTGTTTGCAGTGAGCTGGATCTCTGCCATGTAAGACTATCTCTGGATCATTTGGGTGATTTAAACTCATAATAGTAAAGCCTTTAACCTCATGTGATTCTGTCTAAAGGTGTTAAGTCTCTTGGAAGTTTGAAGGAACATTTTGAGGAATTATTTACTGTTGCAATATTTTCTGAGTTATCTTTGAAGTAAGGGGTGTTAAGAGATCCAATGTTTATTTAAGATGTTAAGTTGAGTTCATGGAATAAACATTGTTTTGTGTTTAAAAACCCAGGTGTCCATAATTGTAATCCCACACCTCGGGAACAAGCCGTGTGCTAGGAAATGCAACAAATACATTAAAGGGAGAGGTTGGTTGAACTCCATGATACATTTTTGTGTTCTGAAAACGCCTCGCACATAACAACATGTAGAAAGAAAAGGAGGCATTGCATTAGATAAATGAAAATGTTGGTGAGGCAGGGAAGACCAGCAAGAAAACTGGTCTTCAAGACACTTCACGTCAAAACCTAAACAAGTTGGTGATGCAAAAAAGACCAGCCAGAAAACCTGTCTTCCAGAAGTTAAAGCGACATCGAACAGTCGATAAAAGTTCAGAAGACCAATGGGACGATGTTATTATGAATGTCCAATAAGCTGTGCACAAGGGACATGTTTAAAATTATCAAGCATATTATGTTGTGTGAAGCACAGTTGCATCTGTACATATGACATGTGTAAAATGATAATGCAGATCATGTTTTGTAAGACACAGTTACATTTGTCTGTAAATATTTAACAGTTCCAGAGGATGGGGGATGTGGTGATATGCCTGTGCACAGTTCTGTATATAGTTAGCGATGCAACCTCCAACCAGCTGGTGGTGATAGAGATCTATCATGTGACCCAAGACGCCCACCAGTTGGTAATAAGACGTATAAGAGGATAGTCGCACCTTGAGCAGCTCCAGGAGAATTCACTGACTTCATTTCATAGCCATCACCTGTATTATAGTTTGTTCATTATCTTAGCCCGTGTTTGTTAATAAATCATCTTTCTAGTTAAACAACTAGTGAAACAATCCTAGGGTGGCACGGTGGTGCAGTGGTTAGCACCTATGGTGCTGAGGACCCAGATTCGATCCCGGCTCTGGATCATTGTCCGTGTGGAGTTTGCACATTTCCCCCGTGTCTGCGTGGGTTTCACCCCACAACTTAAAGATGTGCAGGGAGGTGGGTTGGCCACACTAAATTGCCCCTTAATTGGAAAAAGATTATTGGGTACTCTAAATTTTAAAAAACGATCACTACGGCCCTAACACAGAACACAACAATCAGGAGGCTGCTAAATGTGATTATGAGTCTATCAGTGGGGCGGGTGCCGGAGGCCATTGTCTCTATGGATGCAGAGAAGATGTTTAATTGGGTGGAGTGGAGGTATTTATTTAAGATCTTGGGTAGGTTTGGGTTTGGCCCGATGTTGGTGGCATGGGTGCACTTGTTATATGTAGCTCCGGTGGCAAGTGTATGTACAATTGGGATTACTTCACAGAGTTTTTGGGCTGCATAGGGGAACGAAACAGGGTGCTGTCACCACTGTTGTTTGCACCGGTGATTGAGCCCTTGGAAATGGCTCTTAGGGGGTCTGTGGAGTACCAGGGGATTGTGAAGGGGAGCAGGGAGCACCGGGTGGTGCTATACAGGATGACCTGTCATTGTTCATGTCGGGCCCTTTGGAGAGTATGGGTAAGATCATGGGAATATTGGAAACGTTTGGGGCCTTCTGTGGATATAAGTTAAATGTCGGGAAGAACAAGATATTTCCGGTGAATGAGGCAGGGCGGGGGGCCAACTTGGGGGTGTTGCCATTCAAGGAAGCTCGGGAAAGGTTCAGGTATTTGGCGATTCAGGTGACGAGGGAATGGGCTATGATGCACAGGTGGCATTTGACAACGTTGGTGAAGGAGATTAGGGGGATTTTAAGAGATGGGATACATTACACCTGACATGGGCAGGGAGGGTGCAGGTGGTAAAGATGAATGTGCTGCCAAAGTTCCTGTTCGTTTTCTAGACCTTCTCGATCTTTCTCAGTAAGGCCTTCTTCTGGAAATTGGAGACAATGATTTCAGACTTTATATGGGCGGGGAGATGCCGAGGGCAAAGAGTGCCCTGCTATAGAGGCAGAGACAGAAAGGGGGGTAGGTGCTCCCGAACTTGCTGCACTATTATTGGGCAGCGAATGTAGAGAAGCTGAGGCGATGGTGAGGGGTGGAGTAAGTCAAGATGGAGGAGAAGTCCTGTAGGGGTTCCAGTCTGAGGGCTATGGTGATGGCTCCGCTGCCATTAGCTCCGGGGAAGTATATGGGGAGCCTGGTGGTACAGTCAATGATTCCAGTGCGTGGAATCAGCTGCGGAGACATTTTAAGTTGGAGGGGATATTGGTGTTGGCACTGCTGTGCGGGAACGACAGGTTTAAGCCAGGGGAGATGGATGGATGTGTGGGAGGTGGAGGGAGGCGGGGTTGGTGAGGGACTTGTATCTGGAAGAGCAGTTTGCAGGTCAGGATGAGTTGTGGGAGAGGTTTGAGTTGCCAAGGGGAAGTGAATTTCGATATATACAGGTGGGTACACCTTATTGGAGCAACTGCTGCTCCCGGATTAGTCGGGAGAGGATAGGATTGTGGACGTATATGGGTGGTTGGGGGAGCGAGGTGGGGGGGGGGGGACGGCGCGGATGGTGAGGATCAAGAACAAATGAGAGGAGGTGTTGGGGGGATGCATAGGCTGGGGTCTATGGTGTGAGGTGATGCGTAGGGTGAATTCAACCTCCTCCTATGCGAGGATGAGCTTGATTCAGTTAAAGGTGGTGTATAGTGTACATATGTCCCAGGCGAGGATGAGTGCGGATTTGAGGATTTGGGTAGCACGGCAGCATTGTGGATAGCACAATTGCTTCACAGTTCCAGGGTCCCAGGTTCGATTCCGGCTTGGGTCACTGTCTGTGCGGAGTCTGCACATCCTCCCCGTGTGTGTGTGGGTTTCCTCCGGGTGCTCCGGTTTCCTCCCACAGTCCAAAGATGTGCAGGTTAGGTGGATTGGCCATTCTAAATTGCCCTTCGTGTCCAAAATTGCCCTTAGTGTTGGGTGGGGTTACTGGGTTATGGGGATCGGGTGGAGGTGTTGACCTTGGGTGGGGTGCTCTTTCCAAGAGCCGGTGCAATCTCGATGGGCCGAATGGCCTCCTTCTGCACTGTAAATTCTATGTAAATCTATGAGTGGGTTCTTCCAAGGAGTGGCTGGTGAGTGTGAGAAGTGGGGACGAGGGCCGGCGAATTATACGCACGTGTTCTCGGGCTGCTTTCTAAAACTGTGGGGGTGGAGGTCAGGCTGGACCCGATGGTGGCGATCATTGGGGTATCGGAAGTGCCGGAGCTACTGGAGAGGGAAGGGGGCCGATATTGTGGCCTTCGCCTCTCTAATTGCCCGGCAAAGGATCTTGCCAAATTGGAGGTTGGATATGCCACCGGGAGACCTGTACGACTTTCTCTGGTTGGAGAAGATTAAATTTGAGTTGAGGAAATCGGCGGAGGGCTTCGAGGTACAGTGGGGGCTATTCATTACAATGTTTGAGGAACCGTTCATTGCGGGGGGGGAGGGGGGAGAGTAGGGGGTAAAAGAGGAAAAATGTATAAACTGTGGACTGTGAGGCTGTGGAGTGTGTTGTATATGTTACTTTTTTTTACACATGTTTGGAATAAAATATATTAAAAAAAGGTTAGGTAGGCTGCCCTTTCAGAGGATTGGTGCAGACCTGATGGGCTGAATGGCCTCCTCCTGCACTGTAGGAATTCTATGGTTCTAATAATGGCCAGAGCTTTCCAGCCCTTCATGCAGGTGGGATCTTCTGGTCCTGCCAATGGCATACCTCTGCCTTGTGTTTCCCAGCGGTCAGACGTGCATTAAATGGGAAACCCTGTTAACAACGGGCGGAATGGAAGATCCCGCCGGCGGAATGGAAGATCCCGCCGGCGGGCAATGGCGGACCGCCTCCCCCATTGCGTTGCGTGGAAGATTCCACCCAGGGTCTACAATTTAAAAATGATCCACTGATTACAAATGCCTTTGGGATGTCTGAAGGAAACTATATGGACCAATCGGTAAATCAACAAATGGAAGTTCTTTCTTATCTCCTAATAAATTTTAAAGTTACCTTTGTAACACAGTGGTCTTTTTTTTTTACGACAGGATTCATCATTCCATTGCCCTGCATGTGAAATTCTCTTTATGTACATTTCCACACAGTCTTCATTGTTCCTTCCATTGTTGGGTTCACCAGGAGCCCAGTTCTTCGCAAAATCGTCCAACACCCGATTTGTTCCAATCCAGGTCCAGTTATTTTGTATCTTCCTCAAACCAATCCAGACATGGGTCCTTGCTTTTGGCAAATATTCATCCAGGTATTTGTTTTCTTCCATATTCTGAATGGCCACCATGTCAGTATAGTTATTTTTACAGAATTGTCTTGCTTTGTTCCATGTCATGGTTCTATTGTGATAATGGTATGTCCAGCCATGCACTCCTTCGAAGATCAGAGATTCTGTAAAAGAGGAAAGGCTGTGATTTTATGGGCCGGATTTTCATGGAGTGGTAAGAAATCTGGGACCATTTAAAAATGGCAAGCGGGATACAATTCTGGGATTCTCGCCCCCTTTCCTTGCATCTCCAATATTTTCTATGGTTCAGGATAAGGGCATGGGTAGCAATCTCACACCTTTTTACTCTTGATCTGGCTGACTCCATTGCATGAGTAGGTATCTCCTAGCTCCCACAAATTTCTTTGCAGTCTGGCCATCATCTCCATGGCTTATGGCCATGCAGCACTTGTGGCACTTGTGGCATGTTGGCACAGTGGTTAGCACTGCTGCTTCACAGCGCCGAGGACCCGGGTTCAAATCCAACCTTGGGTGACAGTCTTTGTGGAGTTTGTACATGCTCCCTCTGTCTGCGTGGGTTTCCCCCAGGTGCTCTGGTTTCATCCCACAGTCCAAAGGTGTGCAGGTAAGGTGGATTGGCCTTACTAAATTGCCCTTTAGTGTCCAAAAGATAAGGTGAGGTTACGTGGATAGGGTGAGGGCATGGGACTAGGTAGAGTTCTCTTTCAGAAGGTCGATGCAGACTCGATGGGCCAAACGGCCTATTTCTACACTATAGGGATTCTCTGATTACCCTCAAATGAGTCGTAAATTATAGTCTGGATTTGGGAACCTCATGAAAGGTAAAGTCAAAGGACCTTATCCATGCGTCCACGCCCACTCCATGTCAATTCATGCCCCCACATAATTTGGCTGAGGGCTCAGACTCTCATAAAAGAACTATGTGAGTGTGGTTGTTTGCACATGTATAAAGAAGATTTATGAGGTTGTAATATGCTACTTTTTCTGTGATCTCTTTTGGTAATGACTCAATGTTCATTTCCACAAGATAAAGAAATGTCAAGTGATTATTGTTTCTGTTATTGATACTTTAAAGGTCTGGTTTATTGACACTTTTTGGGTTGTTATATACTTTTTGAAGAAAATTATGAATGGATGTTTTTTAAGCAGTTCCACACATACCATTGTTACTATAAGTGTTAATTGGTTCTATACAGAGTGTATATTGTGTGAATGGACATGGAGCTGCAATGGGTTAGCATGGAGGGTATGAGGGGTTGGAGGCATGAGTTGGCATGGAAGTGGAAAGGGAGTGGGTGGGAGGTGAGGGCTAGCGGGCCTAAAATATAAGCAAATAACTAGAGAACCAAGGTTTGGCTTTTGAACAGCCTGCTTTGGCACCAGCCACCTGTGGCCACTTCTTACCTGCTTCCAGGGACGACAGGCCCGACTACACCTGCCCTCCAAGGAGCGAAAATATGGTCTGACAGGGCATTTTCTACCAAGGCGGGCTCCGCAAGGTGTGAAATTTCTGCCTCAGTACTAAAAGTCTGGCACTATCTGTCTCTGTCAGGGAGAGAACCTGAGAACATCTAAGACACTCAGAAGGTAAGAAGGTAAGTAAGTGATTTTTACTCATTTTTACTTTTATACCTCTTTCAAATTGTGTGTGTCGGGGGAGAAACTGAAGTGACATCACAGAAAAGCTGTGACCTGAGTGGCTGGTTGGGAATCTACACTTAATTTAAAAAATTAAGCATTGGTAACTAATTAAACATAATTACTTAATTATAATTTAGAGGGGTATCTAAGCCAGAGATCGGAGAGTACTATATTTAGCTTTCACATTTATATTAGAAATCTAGTGCTAGGAAACAGATAGTTAACAGTAACTTTTTTAGAGGGGTGCAGTGCTCTGACCGTGAGATGTGGCAGGTCCGGGAGGCTTCCAGCGTCCCGGATGGCTTCATCTGCAGAAAGTGCGCCCAACTGGAGCTCCTTACAGACCGCATGGTTCGGTTGGAGCAGCAATTGGATGCACTTAGGAGCATGCAGGTGGCGGAAAGCATCATAGATCACAGTTATATAAATGTGGTCACACCCAAGGTGCAGGCAGAGAAATGGGTGACCACCAGAAAGGGCAGGCAGTCAGTGCAGGAATCCCCTGTGGTTGTCCCCCTCTCGAACAGGTATACCCCTTTGGATACTGTCGGGGGGGATAGCCTATCAGGGAAAACAGCAGCAGCCAGAGCAGTGGCACCACGGCTGGCTCTGATGTTTAGAAGGGAGGATCAAAGCGCAGAAGAGCAATAGTAATAGGGGACTCTATAGTCAGGGGCACAGATAGGCGCTTCTGTGGACGTGAAGAGATTCCAGGATGGTATGTTGCCTCCCTGGTGCCAGGGTCCATGATGTCTCCGAACGGGTAGAGGGCATCCTGAAGGGGGAGGGCAAACAGGCAGAGGTTGTTGTACATATTGGTACTAACGACATAGGCAGGAAGGGCATGAGGTCCTGCAGCAGGAGTTCAGGGAGTTAGGCAGAAAGTTAAAAGACAGGACCTCGAGGGTTGTAATCTCGGGATTACTCCCTGTGCCACGTGCCAGTGAGGCTAGAAATAGGAAGATAGAGCAGCTAAACACGTGGCTAAACAGCTGGTGTAGGAGGGAGGGTTTCCGTTATCTGGACCACTGGGAGCTCTTTCCGGAGCAAGTGTGATCTATATAAGAAGGACGGGTTGCATCTAAACTGGAGAGGCATAAATATCCTGGCCGCGAGGTTTGCTAGTGTCACACGGAAGGGTTTAAACTAGTATGGCAGGGGGGTGGGCACAGGAGCAATAGGTCAGAAGGTGAGATCATTGAGGGAGAACGAGGGAATAGGGACAGTGGGGCTCTGAGACAGAGCAGACAGGGCAAAGTTGCTGAACACAGCGGGTCTGGTGGCCTGAAGTGCATATGTTTTAATGCAAGAAGTATTACGGGTAAGGCAGATGAACTTAGAGCTTGGATTAGTACTTGGAACTATGATGTTGTTGCCATTACAGAGACCTGGTTGAGGGAAGGGCAGGATTGGCAGCTGAACGTTCCAGGATTTAGATGTTTCAGGCGGGATAGAGGGGGATGTAAAAGGGGTGGCGGAGTTGCGCTACTGGTTAGGGAGAATATCACAGTTGTACTGCGGGAGGACACCTCAGAGGGCAGTGAGGCTATATGGGTAGAGATCAGGAATAAGAAGGGTGCAGTCACAATGTTGGGGGTTTACTACAGGCCTCCCAACAGCCAGCGGGAGATAGAGGAGCAGATAGGTAGATAGATTTTGGAAAAGAGTAAAAACAACAGGGTTGTGGTGATGGGGGACTTCAACTTCCCCAATATTGACTGGGACTCACGTAGTGCCAGGGGCTTAGACGGGGCGGAGTTTGTAAGGAGCATCCAGGAGGGCTTCTTAAAACAATATGTGGACAGTCCAACTAGGGAAGGGGCGGTACTGGACCTGGTATTGGGGAATGAGCCCGGCCAGGTGGTAGATGTTTCAGTAGGGGAGCATTTCGGGAACAGTGACCACAATTCAGTAAGTTTTAAAGTGCTGGTGGACAAGGATAAGAGTGGTCCTAGGATGAATGTGCTAAATTGGGGGAAGGCTAATTATAACAATATTAGGCGGGAACTGAAGAACATAGATTGGGGGCGGATGTTTGAGGGCAAATCAACATCTGACATGTGGGAGGCTTTCAAGTGTCAGTTGAAAGGAATTCAGGACTGGCATGTTCCTGTGAGGAAGAAGGATAAATACGGCAATTTTCGGGAACCTTGGATAACGAGAGATATTGTAGGCCTCGTCAAAAAGAAAAAGGAGGCATTTGTCAGGGCTAAAAGACTGGGAACAGACGAAACCTGTGTGGAATATAAGGAAAGTAGGAAGGAACTTAAGCAAGGAGTCAGGAGGGCTAGAAGGGGTCACGAAAAGTCATTGGCAAATACGGTTAAGGAAAATCCCAAGGCTTTTTACACGTACATAAAAAGCAAGAGGGTAGCCAGGGAAAGGGTTGGCTCACTGAAGGATAGGCAAGGGAATCTATGTGTGGAGCCAGAGGAAATGGGCGAGGTACTAAATGAATACTTTGCATCAGTATTCACCAAAGAGAAGAAATTGGTAGATGTTGAGTCTGGAGAAGGGTGTGTAGATAGCCTGGGTCACATTGAGATCCAAAAAGACGAGGTGTTGGGTGTCTTAAAAAATATTAAGGTAGATAAGTCCCCAGGGCCTGATGGGATCTACCCCAGAATACTGAAGGAGGCTGGAGAGGAAATTGCTGAGGCCTTGACAGAAATCTTTGGATCCTCACTGTCTTCAGGTGATGTCATGGAGGACTGGAGAATAGCCAATGTTGTTCCTCTGTTTAAGAAGGGTAGGAAGGATAATCCAGGGAACTACAGGCCGGTGAGCCTTACTTCAGTGGTAGGGAAATTACTGGAGAGAATTCTTCGAGACAGGATCTACTCCCATTTGGAAGCAAATGGACGTATTAGTGAGAGGCAGCATGGTTTTGTGAAGGGGAGGTCGTGTCTCACTAACTTGATAGAGTTTTTTGAGGAGGTCACTAAGATGATTGATGCAGGTAGGGCAGTGGATGTTGTCTATATGGACTTCAGTAAGGCCTTTGACAAGGTCCCTCATGGTAGACTAGTACAAAAGGTGAAGTCACACGGGATCAGGGGTGAGCTGGCAAGGTGGATACAGAACTGGCTAGGTCATAGAAGGCAGAGAGTAGCAATGGAAGGATGCTTTTCTAATTGGAGGGCTGTGACCAGTGGTGTTCCACAGTGATCAGTGCTGGGACCTTTGCTGTTTGTATTATATATAAATGATTTGGAGGAAAATGTAACTGGTCTGATTAGTAAGTTTGCAGATGACACAAAGGTTGGTGGAATTGCAGATAGCGATGAGGACTGTCAGAGGATACAGCAGGATTTAGATTGTTTGGAGACTTGGGCGGAGAGATGGTAGATGGAGTTTAATTCGGACAAATGTGAGGTAATGCATTTTGGAAGGTCTAACGCAGGTAGGGAATATACAGTGAATGGTAGAACCCTCAAGAGTATTGAAAGTCAAAGAGATCTAGGAGTACAGGTCCACAGGTCACTGAAGGGGGCAACACAGGTGGAGAAGGTAGTCAAGAAGGCATACGGCATGCTTGCCTTCATTGGCCGGGGCATTGAGTATAAGAATTGGCAAGTCATGTTGCAGCTGTATAGAACCTTAGTTAGGCCACACTTGGAGTATAGTGTTCAATTCTGGTCGCCACACTACCAGAAGGATGCGGAGGCTTTAGAGAGGGTGCAGAAGAGATTTACCAGAATGTTGCCTGGTATGGAGGACATTAGCTATGAGGAGCGGTTGAATAAACTCGGTTTGTTCTCACTGGAACGAAGGAGATTGAGGGGCGACCTGATAGAGGTCTACAAAATTATGAGGGGCATAGACAGAGTGGATAGTCAGTGGCTTTTCCCTGGGGTAGAGGGGTCAATTACTAGGGGGCATAGGTTTACGGTGAGAGAGGCAAGGTTTAGAGTAGATGTATGAGGCAAGTTTTTTACGCTGAGGGTAGTGGGTGCCTGGAACTCGTTACCGGAGGAGGTGGTGGAAGCAGGGACGATAGTGACATTTAAGGGGCATCTTGACAAATACATGAATAGGATGGGAATAGAAGGATACGGACCCAGGAAGTGTAGAAGATTGTAGTTTAGTCGGGCAGCATGGTCGGCACGGGCTTGGAGGGCCGAAGGGCCTGTTCCTGTGCTGTACATTTCTTTGTTCTTTGTTTGTTCTATATGTCGGTAAATATTAACAGATTTGCGGCTGTTTATTGCCTTATGAAGCAACAGGAAAGGCCCTTACTCTTAATCCAAAGGCAAACTAAACCCCAGTGGATGAAAAGAAATTGGCAGGATACCCAGGTTACAGTCATAAAGAAAGTGCAAGCCCACTTTGTTTGGTCGACTGACATAATGTAAAAGTCCCTGCACCCTGTTCCACCACCCAGGGAAAAGCTTTGCTTTCTTCTCAGCTTGTAGTGTTCCACTGGCTCTTGGTGATCAGTTCCGATATTTAAATTCTTTTTCTCAGCCTCTCACTGTGACTAAAAGTGTTTCCAAAGATAAGGTGTGAATATCTTTTCTGAATAACTAAACATGGCCGCAGCTTGCCACCTCTTCATCTGCCGACTTGTTCACAACTCAGCATGGAACATGTGCTGTAAGATCACCAATATTAGTTAACACAGACATGCTTGTCGGTGACTGGGGATTATCTGAAGATTCTGAGATATAGAACAAGGGTCAGAATTTTAAACTCCAACCGGGGAGGGGGAGGGGCGGGGGAGGGGGGGGCGGGGTGTTTGGAGAGCATAATATTGTTTGGACAGGATTCACTTTGGACCCCACCCACACTTGCATAGACACAATATCAATGAATGGGCAAGGTATCAGACAGGAAATCCACCCTGGCACCTGTTAAGGACCTTAAGGGCGTTCTCCTATCCATCGTCAATTTTTAGGCTGGTGCAAGTATGGTGGGAAACTGAGAAATAAACATTTCTGCATCTCAGGCAGGAAGAGAAAGGCAGCTCCTCAATCTGAACGCCCCTTCAGAGTTAGGGCACCCTTCCCTCTGGGACCTCGGAGATCTGGCCTTCCCTCCCCCTTCCCTGGCCTACTCCCCAACACCACGATTGCACCTTCCCGAACCCCCAGGCACATCCTAACCACCTGATCCTGGGAGACAAAGGACTTAGCTTTCCAATGAACCTGGGACTTAGCAAAGGCAGAGCATTGGAATATCGGTTCTGGCCACTGCAGCTCTGCGCAGGTTGAAGAGCTGGGGAACCAGCACATCCCCCGTGACCCGACCCAACCACCCCCTCCCAACCCATTTGCCTCCCCTCCCTAACCAATCCCCCCCATCCTGACTTGACCCCCAACCCAAGACAGAAGCTCAGGAATCCCAGTGACGGTAAATCCGTCGAGAGTGGAAACCCAACCGAGATTGCAACTCTGAGGAAGTTCAGAATTTCCCTTTTGTAAAACCATGTTGACTTTGTCTGATCAGACTATGATTTTCTAAGTGCTTTGCCCATCTTCCCACTGATTATCAATGGGATTTCCCACTGTAACCACCCCATGCCGCTGGGAAACCCACGCACAGAGGTACACTGCCAGCTGGAAAAGTGAATCGCAATGACCTGAGAATTGCAGCCAATGTTACATTTGTTAGTTTTCAATCTACTGCAATTGTTCCAGAATCTAAAGAACTTTGGAAAATCATTCCTCTGCAGCTGTCTGTTTTGGAACCCTCGGCTATCAGGTCTTGGAGATTTGTCCGATTTTCCAAGCTTCCCAAGTTTTTCTCTGCTGATATTAATTGTCTTAGATTCATCGTGCTGTTTAGCCCGAGGTTACTCTCTATTTCTGACACACAACTTGTGAATTCTACTGTGAAGACAGGGACAAAGGGTGGAAATTTCCCCCCAAAATGACAAAGTGAAACTCGGTGCGATGGCCCAAATTTGATCGTGATCTTCCGTGCACCTAGTGCAATAAATGAACTCCCCACGTGAACCACACGGATCTAGAGTCCCCAGGAGTCTAATTCGCCCAAACTGAGGCTCAACTGTGTATTGTTAACAAGCAGGATCTGCATTTAAACAATCCCTCAGCACTGACTCCCAGTCAAGACAGGAGAATGGCAGCACGGAGCCCTCCTCCTTTCTTCCTGGAGGGAGACCTAAACACACTTTTAGACGCTGTGGAGGAGAGGCCGGACACCCGGTACCCCCGAATGGATAAAAGACACATCAGCAGTGAGGCTAATCCAGCATGGGATGCGGTATCTGCAGCAGTCAATGCCAGGGCGCCACAGTAGCTCAGTGGTTAACACTACTGCCTCACGGTGCTGAGGACCTGGGTTAGATCCCAGCTCTGACTCACTGTCCGTGTGGCGTTTGCACATTCTCCTCGTGTCTGTGTGGGTCTCACCCCCACAACCCAAAGATGTGCAGGGTAGGTGGATTGGCCACGCTAAATCGCCCCTTCATTGAAAAACAATAATTGGGTACACTAAATTTATGAAAAAAAGAAAATGAATGACCTCATTCGAGTCACAAGGGTGAGTGACCACCTGTCTTCCCCTGGCATCAGTCCTGTCTGTCACACCAGGAATGTCAACACCAATCCACTCCCTAACACCTCGTGGTCTCCCAGCACCCAGCGCCCCAGAAGATTCCTGAAATCCCCTGGCTCATCTCATCACTACCCCTTCGTGCCTAGGTGTGGTGCCCAGGCAATCTAGGGGTGGGGGGCTGCTTTGTGGTGCGGGGGGGGGGGCTTATTTGTAGTGTGGGGGGGGTCAGTGGCCGGCCATTGGGCTTCGCTATCAGGCCCCCCCTCTAAGTTGCGACCGAATAGACTCCCTCAGGAGTCCCTCATATTCCTCGCCATGCATAAATTTGCACGGCAAGTGGTACAGAATTGCTTCCCGATTTGCGTTCCCAGGGGGATCATAAATCAATAGCAATTCTCCTCTGGCGGGAGAACATATCAAACGGTATCTCGCCCAGTGGAGAATCTCACCCAGTGCATTTTTATACTCCTGGCTAGTCTAATATCTTTCTATTTTTTTACTTTATTTGTTAACTTTGATGGGCCTTTGCTAGTTTCTAAAACATTTTCAATCCTTGGACTTATTACTATTCTTTACCAGATCTTAAGGCTCTTCTTTCAATCTAGTACTATCCTTAACCTCCATAGTAAGCAAAGATGGACATTTCTACTCAGGTTTTGTTTTGCCATGGAATACATTTTGTTGAAAATTTTTAATTGTTTCTTTAAATGTTGATTTACCGCCATTACTTTTGAGTCCATTTACCCAATCAACTCAATTTCATCCTTCTACATATATAATTGGTTTTGTTTACGATTAAGATTCTTGTTTGGGACTCAAATATGTTGCTCTTAAACTTAGTATAAATTCAATTGTATTATGATCACTATTTCCCATCAGATATTTTACAATAGGATTACGAATTAACACTGCTTCATTACTGTAGTGTTTTTAAAGGTTAGGCTTGCAGACCACGAAGCTACAAACAGGCAAGAGCTTTATTGGAAAGGTGTTTAGTTTCTTTGTGGTATTTTTAAAGGATAGGCTTGCAGACCATGAAGGTACAAATAAACAACAGTTTTATTGGAAAGACGTTTACTCTACTGGCTGCTAGAATGACCGACTGTTATTCCGCCCAAACTGCCAATGATATCATCAGTATGTCACATGATCGAACTCTTAAAGTGACCTTGTTCCAATTAGGAAGAAACATGAATGCACAACAATTATGTAATTCTAGACCTAAAATAATCTTATCCCTAGTTGACTCAAATTAATTTTCCTGATCCCAGATTTTGAAGAAATAAAAATAAATATTCTCAAGTTCATAGTTAGAAGTAAATCTGTGGGGCTGGATTTTCTGTTCCTAAGATGAAGTGTTGACACCGGGGCAGGATTCATTGACTTACACGACAGCAAAACTGGTGCCGAACCTGGACCAACTCAGCGACTATGGAGGGGCTAGCACCAGAGCCATGGAATCAGTCTACGGTCGCCCTGGTGGGGAGCAGGGGTATCCTTCACCGGGGGGGGGGGGGGGGGGGGGGGGAGCTCACAGACAGCCAAGCAAGCGATCGGGCGGCACCGATCCGTGGGCGCGCGGGATCTCGGGGGACCTAGTTCCTGGTGCAGCTGAGTCCGCCATGTCGCACGGGGCCACCGCCGTATGCACGCGCGGACTCTCGACTGGAAGTGCGGGGCCCCGTGTCTGCAGCCAGAGCTGCGAGAAGCACTCCGGAGTCCTGCTAACCCCCTGCAATTTGGAGAATCACTCTAGACTTTCTTAAGGAAAGCCCAGAGTGAAACGCCCGGGTTTTGACGCTGGTGTGGGGACATAGCCCCATTATTGGAGAACCCCGTCCCAACTCTGTACCAAAATGAAATGCTTTCTATTTGTCATGTTGTTAGAGCAAGAAATATTCCACACACATCACAAGAGCAGCTGAACAGTCAAATAAAGGAAAGAGAAGTGATATCTTACCACAGATCACGACCACTAACACCAAAAATCTGAATATGTAGCCATGCATTTGTGGCCATCGACTGCATGGGCAGATCATGCCGCCATGAGATACCTTTATGTGACAAGAAAAATCCAATAGCACCCATTTAAAAAAAGAACTTTTATTGCAAAGTACTAATGATAGCCTTGTTCTGGTTGGTAAATAAAATTATGCATGAACATAGACCAGCAGCTGGCCTTCCAAATACTTTGTTACTCTCAACATGATATTGTTTCGCTGATTATTGATATTCTGTCACATTTTGCATTTATTTTCTCCTCTCCGTGACCAAATACACATATCAGAAAATAGTACTGATGTGACAGCAGCTCATCACAATCTATCCCAAGTCCTCATTCTTCTTATAAGAGTCCTAACAAATTATCCGAGGAAGAGAGAAAGGGTAGAGATTCTCAGAGCATAATTTAACCCTGTCCTCATCCAACATCCATACCTCAATTGACAAATGCAAAATCAGGGACAGCACCTTAATCGTTAATATTCAAAGGGCAGTCGCTGCATGCCGATTGGGGCCCCCGCGGTGATTCTCCGCGGGCGACCGGGCAAACTCCCGCCGGCATGATTTACATCTGGTACCACCTGGCGGGAGTTTAGACTCACGGCCGCAGTGGCAGTCCTGGTGGGGGGGGTGGGAGGAATCTGACTCCGGGGGGGGCCTCAGCGGCAGCAGGCCACCGATCGGGGGCCACCAATCGCCGGGCCATCATGATCTGGGGGGGGGGACGACCTACCTTCCTCTGCGTGGGCCTGCTGTTGGTGGCTCCGCCATGTCGGCAGCACCCACGGCGAAGAGGGCCACCGCGCGAATGCGCGGACCCGCTTGCAACCAGAGCTGCGGGCGCTCGCCGGGGCGACTCGATGGGTTGAATAGACTCCTTCTGCACTGTAGGGACTCTATGGTTCCACTGGGGGCCCCCACTGTATAGTCTCTCCATTCCAATCTCTTAGACAACTTTACCACTGCGCCTAAAATACCATGTCCTTCTACTTCCTAAGTAGTTTATTGAGTTCACATTTACTGCACTCGCTCCATTAATCCCTTCTGTTACTTCATCAAATGTCGATGAGCCAACATAATTTACTTCTAACAAAACCACGTTTGCTGTTCTTTTTGACCCATGAGTAAGAATTCATCTTGTCAATGTCTCTATAATAATCTTTATTGTCACAAGTAGGCTGTAAAAAGCCCCGAGTCGCCACATTCCGGCACCTGTTCGGGTACACGGAGGGAGAATTCAGAATGTCTAATTCACCTAACAGCACGTCTTTTGGGACTTGTGGGAGGAAACCAGAGCACCCGGAGGAAACCCACGCACACACGGGGAGGATGTGCAGACTCCGCACAGACAGTGACCCAAGCCAGGAATCGAACCTGGGACCCTGGCGCTGTGAAGCAAGAGTGCTAACCACTGTGCTACCATGTCTCTGATAGTTTTCCCATTACGGATGTTAGACTGATTGGCTGCAATTACCAGGTTTATCTATTATCCCTTTTGTGAACAAGGCTGTAACATTTACATTTCTCCAGCCCTCTGACACCTTCTCCATATCCAAAGAGGTTTGAAAGATTGTGGTCAGAACTTCTGCTCTCACCCTTCAGCAATCTAGAATGCAACCCATCTGGACCAGGTGGGTGACTTTCAATGCAGCCCACCTAGTTAGCACCGACTATCTGTTTTTATCCTATTCAAATCTCTATTTCCCTGAGGCAGCATTAACTTTATTATTTTAATTTGTGAAGTAATCATTCGGTACGCCAATCATGCCATCTGCCTCCACAAGAAGATTTCCTTTCTTCCCCTAATTACCCACCTATTTGGGAATTTCTTTTTGTTACCTGTTAATATTTCCTCAAACTCTCTCTCACTCGGTCCTTCCTTTAATCTCTTTCAGTTCCACTTCCCCTACTGCTGCACTCTCTGTATTCAGCCTGGCTTACTGTACTGTGTACCTGCAATCTATCATAAAACCTCTTCATTTGATTCATTTTAACATCTTTGCTGCCCTCCAGTTTTGAATGTCCATCTTTCCTCCTTATGGGAATGTGACGATTCAGGTGAACATAAATTGTAAGTCTAACATGTTTCACTACTATACCACTGGGTAATCATTCCAAAAACAGCACTCAAAATATTGATATGATTTTGTTTAAAAGCTTATTTAATCTTAGATCACATACTTTACTAAAACTATTACCCAGATACAATGCAAATAATCTGACCAGTGGTTCTGATAAACAGCTGACCGATTAACAAATCTACGTTGGCAAATGTACATCAATTTTCCAAAAGGAACAAAATTAATAGTAAATAATTCACCCATATCAAATGTAACGTTAATCTAGAACTGTGACCATCAGATATTAGAGTTTGCCGTTTTTTGTTTTATCCATGTTTAAAGAGTTACTGTTCATTTCCTTTGACAAATTTGTGAGTTACCAGTGTTTTAATTATTCTCCAAATTTCTGTCTGTCTCTTCAACCCAGCAGTACTGCGCTACCCGAATACTGCACTCTACAATTGTTGCAGGAGTGTCCATTTCACATACAAAGAGCCAGAAAACATAACTCACCATCTTTACTATGTGAGAGAATCCTTAAGAACCACTCTGAGCACTGGCGTGACCAAACGTTTATGTGTAGCAGCAGGAACACAAAGTGGAATCTATTGTGTGGATTTCCTGAAGAGCTGTTGATTAGGAACTTGCTCACTTCTGCTTCTTGTCTGACAAATCTCTACGGTTTACTGGATTTGAGTGCAGGCAAATACAGTGTGGAACATTTCAACAACTGTTTCTAGTTCTGTGAATTGTTGTCTGCAGAACTCACCTTATCTCAAGTTGCTTTCAATGATCCTCGCCACAAATAGGCAGGGCAAGAGAGAGCAGACAACGTCATATTGCTTCAATTCACCGGGGTTTTGCTGTTTTGTCTTTTCAAATGCAGTTGGCATTGTGTGTGAGCAAAACTATCTATTGACCGACTTGTTTCAAAATAATTTGCAAACTTAATAAAATAGAATATTGATGGATTAGTGGGTAAATTTACTTCATGCACTCCATCAAGTCACTTAGACCAAGAACATTCCATGTTCAATCCCTGATTTCTGCCGAGTTAACTGATTTCTTCAAGCTCCTCAGTTATTGGATTGCTACAAATAACATTGCTGGCCTTGAGAAGGAGTCAAATAAAAGTAGCCAGAGTTCCCACATCTGACCAATAGCCAATATTTCGCACTGGAAAGGTTTCTCAACGACTGGCAAGAGAGGGCAGAATTGGAATGATGCCCTGAGGCAGGTGACCTGCAGATTACTCCACATTCTTTCTCTTTTATGGAGTGGCCCTGGTTATCACAAATAAGCCTCATTATCTATTCTGCAGCCCTTCTGAGTGAGGGAAGAGTAATTGGGCCCTGAGATGTTAGTGAGATGATATCTGATTAGTTTCGCTGCAGTTGTGTAATGCCGTAGTGCTTGACTGTCAGTAGATCCTGGTGGAGGGGGGGACCCATCATTCAGGCAATGCCACTTCTTAACAGCAACAAAGAATGTCCATGTGTCGTGTTATTCACCCTGGGGTAACATAGACTGCAACAGGATGCAGATGAACGGTAAAGCATACACCAAACATAGGCGTTGGTTCAATACGATTTATTGAACTTCTGTAACAATGCACACAGCTGGCTGTGGGTTGACACTCTACTACTCTAAGGGTACTAACTCTAACTTACTAGACCACGCTAGCTCTGATCCACGTGTAGAAGGTGCTGACTGATATATACACCCTGACTGTCACTACAGTTGTCACCAGTGGAAAGAGGCGGAGTGCTGATGCCTCGTGTGTTTTATAGTTGGAAGCCCCCCTCTGGTGTTCTGTCTGGTGATTGGTTGTGTTCTGTCCTGCATGTTGATTGGCTAACCTGGGTGTCTGTCACTGCCTGGTTTTACCTCATGGGTGCATATTATGCATATTATGACACCATGGTTTTTCATGGGGCCAGATTCTTATCCTTAAATACTGCCTGGGAGACAGTCTTCCACTCCTGATGCGGTGCACTCACTTGCTACTGCAGTCTCTCCCAGCCATTTGCAAGTAACTGTGGGGTGGGGTTCATCTGCTCAGGACCTAATAACACACATCATAGAATTTACAGTGCAGAAGGAGGCCATTCAGCCCATCGAGTCTGCACCGGCCCTGGGAAAGAGCACGCTACTTAAGCCCACAGCTCCACCCTATCCCCGTAACCCAATAACCCCACTTACCTTTTTGGACACTAGGGGCAATTTATCACGGCCAAACCACCTAACCCGTACACTTTTGGACTGTGGGAGGAAACCGGCGCACCCGGAGGAAACCCACGCAGACACAGGGAGAATGTGTAGACTCCGCAGACAGTGACCCAAGCCAGGAATCGAACCTGGGACCCTGGAGCTGTGAAGCAACAGTGCTAACCACTATTCTACTGTTCCACCCAATGGTTCCTATGGTTGCGAAGTTTCAATTCAAATCTTTTCTGAACTTTTGTATTTTTTCAACAATTTACTGGTTGAGTTGCTGAATGATTCAGGTTTGACTCACTTCCACTTATATAAAGAAAAGTTTGATAAGGCCCATTAATGGTTGCAGGAACATGGGCCGAGATTCTCCGCCACCGGGATTCTCAGTCATACCGGCGCCCGGGGGTTTCCCGACGGCGTGGGGCTGCCCCACAATGGGAAACCCCATTGACCAGCCGGCGTAACGGAGAATCCCGCCGGCCGGTCGGGGCGGAAATGTGGCGCGTTGGGGCGGAGAATCCCACCCATAATGAATGATTACTCCATTCCCAATGGAAGTGATGTAGGTAGCATGTAAACCTTGTGCTTTTAGCTTGTTTCCATGACTGGCATGCAATCCAGCAGCTGCAGGCCCAGTAGAATGCCCAACTCTATGCAAGGCTGACACTAATTAAAGCTTGCCTGCTTGTCTTCAAAATACTCTGTATCTCTCTTAGAGGGGAGGTACATTCTAGCTGCAATAGGTGCTGTCAGAGGCTGGGGAAGAATCTCTGACCAGGAGGAACCTGGAGCAATAAAGCAGCAAACCAGAGGGAGGACTCCTATATACATTTCTGGAGGCCTGACTGCAGGAGGTGGAAAGAAGATATCTTTCTGCAGGATATCAGAAAGTCCTCCAAATATGCACTGCAAAAGCTGTGGGAGCATTTAGCCACAGAGGTTGTCAGCAGCATGGAAACAGTACCGGAAAAAGTTTAATGATCTCACCTGAGTGGTCAAGGTCAGTGAATGCATCTTCAGATATCTCGCACATTGCTCACTGAATCATGCCCCCATCAGCAATATGTAGAAAGCAGGACTTATGCCTAACATTCATTTGCTTCATCTCATGTACACACACTTAGCACTGCTGTAAGCCGCACAGCTTGCAGCTTCTCAATTCAGCTCTGCCAGGAACATCACCTAGATGCAATGCAACACATACACTGACACTCTTCCTTCTACTCTTGCAGGACAAGGTGGCACATTAACAAGAGTGAACAGGAAAGAACCAGCGGAATGCCCACGCCATCGTCCTTCAAAACATTGATTTCAGAGTGAACAATGACAAATGTGCGCAGGATTCATCATTTTTGTCCTAAATCAGTTCCCATAGCACCATCAGTACCAGCGTTACAGAGCCCAATTTTGCAGGCCTTGTCTACTCTCAATCACAGGTTGTGCATGTGTGACTGAAGGCATGGTTATTCAAGCTGCTGACGACACAAAGATAGGCAGGAAAGTACATTGTGAAGGGGGTATAAGGAGGTTACAATGGGACATTACTAGCTTAAGTGAGTGGGAGTGTTGGTATCTGGCAAATGGAATGTATTGTGGGCAAATGCGAAATTCTCAATTTTGGCAGGAAAAATATAAAAGAAGCTTATTTAAATTGAGAGAGGTTGCAGAGCTGAATTTCAGAGGGATCTGGGTGCCCTAGTGCATGAATCACAAAAGGCTAGTGTACAGGTACAGCAAGTAATTAGGTAAGCTAATAGAATGTTATCATTTACTCTGAGGAGAGTTGATTACAAAAGTAGGGAGGTTATGCTTGAGTTGTAAAAGGCACTGGTGAGATCTGGAGTACTGTATACAGTATTAGTCTCCTTATTTAAGGAAGGATGTAAATTTGTTAGAAGCAGTTCAGAGAAGGTTTATCAGATTAATTCAATAATAACAATAATAATAATATTTTTTGTCACAAGTAGGCTTACTGCAATGAAGTTACTGTGAAAATGTCCTAGTCGCCACACTCTGGTGCCTGTTCGGGTACATTGAGGCAGAATTCAGAATGCCCAATTCACCGAACAAGCACGTCTTTCGGGAGTAAACCGGAGCACCCGGAGGAAACCCACGCAGACACGGGGAAGAATGTGACGACTCCGCACAGGCAGTGACTCAATTTTGCCACATAACTAATCTATTCCAGGAATGACCACAAGTTTTGTTATGGAAATAGTATGGCAGGATGTGCAGACAGATAGAATAAAGAAATCCAACCACTGTTTTCCAAAACCTGTCACTTTGGAACACATTCAGATACAAACACTCCCTACCACATATCTCCAATAAACCCAAGAAGCCAAACTTCTCAGCCAGGGCAGTCTGTTGGAGGACAAACATTTACCACTTTAGACTGAAATGACAGATTCCAATCTAACAGCTGACACACATGTGCCCATCTCTCTGCATTAAAACTCACCCTTATTCCCACCCCAAATTATTCCTTTATGACAATTATTTATGTTCAAAATCTCATATCCTTTTTCCTATATAGATTCACATCATTTATGGCAAAGATAAACATTATTTTCTCTTTCATTGTAAATTCAATAACTTGTAAAGGCATGTTCCTTCATAATTAGTGAATATTACTTTTCAAATCGATGATTAAGACATCGGCTGGAATTCTTCCATTTTGAGACGAAGTGCAGTGGCGGGCGGCTCCTCTCCCATTGGCCAGAATAGTGGGGGGCCTTTTCAACACTTGGAACCTCATTAAATATGCACAGACGAGTTCCCTCTGACTCTCCTGGTGGGCCAGCAACTTATTTGTCTGCCCGCCCTCAGCTGACACATTCAAAGCTTCTGGGTGCCACACTAAAGTACCAGTCCAGTATGCTCGTAAGACTCTCTCCAACCCACATGTCCAGAGCCCAGAGGTAAAAGGCTAGCAGACTCAAGAAGGCAACACTGACTTTCAGCACCAGTGAGGCCCTATTTTAGAGTGTGCGGGCCCACTGGCATGTCCTCTAACCCAGGGGCAGCTCGAAGAAGCACACCAACCTCACCTCTCTGGTCTGGGAGGCTGTTGCACAGGAGGTCAGCACGGCTGTCACCTGCCCACGAAGCACCTTCCAGTGCAGGAAGCGAGTGAATGATCTCATCCATTCTGCCGGGAAAAGTCCTCTATTAGTCCCTCCACTATTAAACTCTCAGCATGGAATCATGCAGTAAAACGGCTATTCTCTTACAGATCTGTCACATCCATTAGCAGGGGACATATCTCAAAGCTCACTCTCACAACAATACTACCACAACACCACCATCCCAATTGCCTTGTTGCTCCAACTTCAATCTCTGTCCCCTATGAGTAGGGCACACCACACACAGGGAATGTGTATTTCATCCAGCCCCTGCTCTGTCCCCTCTCATCACTACACCAAGTTGGGTAGGAGGGTGAGCTGTGAGGAGGATGCAGAGATCCTTCAGTGTGATTTGGACAAGTTGAATGAGTGGGCAAATGAATGGCAGATGCAGTATAATTTGGAGAAATGCGAGGTTATCCACTTTGGTAGCAAAAACGAGAAGGCAGACTATTATCTGAATGGCCATAAATTTGGAGAGGGAAGTGCATCAAGACCTGGGTGTCCTCATACACCAGTCACTGAAGGTAAGCATGCAGGTGCAGCAGGCGGTAAAGAAACCAAATGGTATGCTGGCCTTCATAGCGAGAGGATTCGAGTACTGGAGCAGGGATGTCTTGCTGCAATTATACAGGGTCTTGGTGAGACCACACCTGGAATGTTGTACTTGATTCTCCCAAAACGGGGCTAAGTGTTGACGCCCTCGTGAAGACCGTGGAGTTTCACGACGGCGTCATCGGGCCCCCAGTTGGAGCTATTCAACGGCCAACAAGGGGCTAGCACGGGCAGGTCATGCACCGCATGACGGACCTGCCGCTAATTCATCGGTTCCGTCATTGACGTGGCGCCGTGGCTCCCGTTCCAAATTCTCCCCCCACACACAGCCGTCGCAGGCAGAGCAGCGCCGTGATTTAGGGATGGGGAGCCTGAGACCCTCCTGGACACCGTAGAAGAGAGGAGGCTTGTTTTATACACTGGACCGGGCTGTAGGACGGCAGGCACCATTGTTCATGCATGGGCAGAGGTGGCCGAGTCCGTCAACGCCATTGGGGCAGTGGCCAGGACAGCTGACCCGTGCCGGAAAAAGTTATACGACCTCCTCAAGGCAGCCAAGGTGAGAACCCAGCACTGTGCCCCTGGCACCAATCCCCCTACCCCCCACATACATGTGACCTCCCCCCCCCACGGGGACGGTCCCACCCCTATCCTGACCCACATGGCTGCACCCACACATGCCAGCCGCAATGGCCGGGTGCCCTGTGCACCAGTGCCATCAGAGACTCAACCCCTGGGCTTCATCCGTCGGGCCGTCTAATGCTGTCACTATTTGTGTCCCCCTCCTCTCCCCAGGTGAAGTCCGCGCATAACCGCTGGGAGCGGGAGAAGACTGAAGGGGAACCAGAAGACCTGCATCCCCTCAACGTGCCCGAGCAGAGGGCACTCAACATCGTCGGCGGGCCGGAAGAGAGGGAGGTCACCGATGCGGAGGTCAGAGGCACGCCACCAAGTGAGACACCCTGCCTGGTTGTGGCTCCTCACGACACATGTGTGCCCACCCTTCACCCCATCACCCCTCACTCCAGAAACCAACATCCCTCGCCCTTCCACTCTACACCCCACTCACCAGCTGCCCACACCACCTCACGCCTCACCCCTGTCCGCCTGTCTAACCATACATGCTGTCTTGTGTCTTACAGGATCAGCCAGTCCCATCCAGGGCCCCCCGCCCTCAGCCAGTGCCAGGTCCACTGCCCCTCAGGCACCCAAGCACGGACACGAGAGCAGCTGGAACACCAGCCCTCTGGCCGAGGCTACCCAGGACACCATGACCTAGGGGACAGGCACCGAGGACACCACGACCCAGGGGGCAGACACAGAGGACACCACGACCCAGGGGACAAACAGAGAGGACACCACAAGCCAGGGGACGGAGGCACAAGGGTCAGACGCACAGGACACCACAGCACAGGAGACCCCGGACTTCGGGTCCGATGAGGACATAGACTTTCCAGCACCGCTTTCTCCTACACCATCCACCATCTTAGAGACTGTCACCTCGGTTGTTCACCTTAGCGATGAGGCTTCTGGGACACTCACTGGTGCGCACCACACAGCCATACCTGTACAGCAGGTGGAGGTAGGAGCAGCCGAGGGGCTGAACGGTCGGAGGGCAGTCCGGCCCCAGCAATCAGCTGCCGCCCAGACGGGTCCCGGGCTCCTGGAAGATCCATTCCCATTCCACAGTGCAGGTGCAGTCAGAGACCCAGGGACCAGAGGAGAGGATGACGACCGGCCTGCAGCACCAACCTCGTGCAGGAGCAGGGAGTGGTGCTGGTCATGCGTGCCACCCAGGCTGAAACCGCACGGGTGGTGTCCGCAGTGGAGGCAATGAGAGCGACGGTGTCGGACATGGGTCAGGTGTTCCAAGCCTGGGGTATTCTGTGCAGGCGGGGGCCATGACCCTGGAAAAGGCAGCCCACTCACAGGCAGCCATGTGCCAGAGCCAGCTGCAGATTGCAGCGGCGCTCCTCAGCGTGGCCCAGTCACAGCAGGCCGTGGCTGAGAGCATCGGCGCCATTGCTCAGGTGCTGACCGGCATCGCACAATCCCAGAGGGACGTGGCACAGTCCCAGAGGGAGGTGACACAGTCCCAGAGGGACAGGGCACAGTCCCAGAGGGAGGAGACACAGTCCCCCCAGAGGGAGGTGGCACAGTCCCCCCAGAGGGAGGTGGCACAGTCCCCCCAGAGGGAGGTGGCACAGTCCCCCCAGAGGGAGGTGGCACAGTCCCCCCAGAGGGAGGTGGCACAGTCCCAGAGGGAGATGACACAGTCCCCCCAGAGGGAGGTGGCACAGTCCCCCCAGAGGGAGGTGGCACAGTCCCAGGGGGAGGTGGCACAGTCCCAGAGGGAGGTGGCACAGCCCCAGAGGGAGGTGGCACAGTCCCAGAGGGAGGTGAAACAATCCCCCCAGAGGGAGGTGGCACAGTCCCAGAGGGAGGTGGCACAGTCCCAGAGGGAGGTGGCACAGTCCCCCCAGAGGGAGGTGGCACAGTCCCAGAGGGACTTGGCACAGTCCCAGAGGGACTTGACACAGTCCCAGAGGGAGGTGGCGCAGTCCCAGAGGGAGGTGGCACAGTCCCAGAGGGAGGTGGCACAGTCCCAGAGGGACTTGGCACAGTCCCAGAGGGAGGTGGCACAGTCCCCCCAGAGGGAGGTGGCGCAGTCCCAGGGGGAGGTGGCACAGTCCCAGAGGGAGGTGGCACAGTCCCCCCAGAGGGAGGTGGCACAGTCCCAGACGGAGGTGGCACAGTCCCAGAGGGAGGTGGCACAGTCCCCCCATAGGGAGGTGGCACAGTCCCATAGGGACTTGGCACAGTCCCAGAGGGAGGTGGCACAGTCCCCCCAAAGGGAGGTTCACAGTCCCAGAGGGAGGTGGCACAGTCCCAGAGGGAGGTGGCACAGTCCCAGAGGGAGGTGGCACAGTCCCAGAGGGAGGTGGCACAGTCCCAGAGGGAGGTGGCACAGTCCCAGAGGGAGGTGGCACAGTCCCAGAGGGAGGTGGCACAGTCCCAGAGCGAGGTGGCACAGTCCCAGAGGGAGGTGGCACAGTCCCAGAGGGAGGTGGCACAGTCCCAGAGGGAGGTGGCACAGTCCCAGAGGGAGGTGGCACAGTCCCAGAGGGAGGTGGCACAGTCCCAGAGGGAGGTGGCACAGTCCCAGAGGGAGGTGGCACAGTCCCAGAGCGAGGTGGCACAGTCCCAGAGGGAGGTGGCACAGTCCCAGAGGGAGGTGGCACAGTCCCAGAGGGAGGTGGCACAGTCCCAGAGGGAGGTGGCACAGTCCCAGTCTTTGAACTACGCTCATTGATGTGGAGCATTCCTTTGCTCATGGTGAAGGAATGGAATCCGTTTGGCCACTGATGACTGGCATTCATTGTTCACCCATGACTCCCATTCACTGGTGGGCTGGCAGAGTTGACACAGTTGTACCCCTTTCTCTGTAGCCTTCACTCTCCAAAGCTGCATTCCTGGTTTCCCCAATGCAGCTTTTCAAAATGTTACACTTTAAAAATGCAAAATTATAAACCGAGCTTGCTCTTGCTTCCTGGGCAATGAGCTCTGAGTCCCGTGAAATTCACCTGGGCCCTGTCCACTGTAGTGGCACCAGCAAGTGAGTATGTGTTGCAAGAAGTAGCCCCAGAGCCCATCTTAGCAGTCCTCCCACACTTCATCATACTCCTCCCAGAAAGAACCAGTCTGCACACTGTGACTCCTGTCTGCTAGCCCCTGAACTTTAACAAGAGCCTTGGCATAGTCCCTGTTTCCATAGAGGACGACAGACACCAATGACCTTCACAAAGCACTGTAGTCCAGACCTGTTTAGTGTTGAAGTGAACCATCCCTAATGTGCCACACTATCATGCACCCATCTCATAATCTGCCATCTGCATGGATCCCCTTCCAGTAAAACATGTGCTATCCCATAAACCCCCTTGTTTGTCTTGCGATTCATGCAGCCTTGTCAGGGTTCAGCTTCCCTCCCTGTCTCCCCTCTGCTTCCCATTGTTCATCCTCTTCAACCACCTCCTTACCCCTCTGCCTGCTATTGTGAGCCCTTGACCTTCCCCAGCCCAACCCTTGAACAGCCTTCCTTCCACTTTGCCCCCTTGTCTTCGGCTGCCCACCACCAAGCCTCGCCCTCACCTCGCAACCAGCTCTGATCGAACTTCGGACTGTTCTTTTGGCGGCGGCACGAATCCTGCAGCACAGCACTGTCCAGATGGATACTGGTGTGTGGAGCCGGTGGGAGAAGGACACCCCTGCACTCCCCAACCCAAGTGCAGTCCTGATCTGAAACATTTACACCAGAGGGTCCATGGGTCCAACAGTACGGTTTTGTCCATGAAGACCAGCTCAGCATGGAGATGGAGGGCAGGTTCTGTTCTGCTCTGGCAACTTGTACAGTGCATAAGGAGCAGAGCAGCACGCTGGACTCACCTTGAAGTCTCTGGTGAACTGAGAGCCACCTTCATCAGGCAAGATTAAAAGGCCTGACGGGATGCTGACAGGCAGAATGGTAGCATTGTGGATAGCACAATTGCTTCACAGCTCCAGGGTCCCAGGTTCGATTCCCGGCTTGGGTCACTGTCTGTGCGGAGTCTGCACTTTCTCCCCGTGTGTGCGTGGGTTTCCTCCGGGTGCTCCGGTTTCCTCCCACAGTCCAAAAGATGCGCAGGTTAGGTGGATTGGCCATGATAAATTGCCCTTAGTGTCCAAAATTGGGGTTGCTGGGTTATGGGGATAGGGTGGAGGTGTGGGCTTGGGTAGGGTGCTCTTTCCAAGGGCCGGTGCAGACTCGATGGGCCAAATGGCCTCCTTCTGCACTGTAAATTCTATGAAATCTTCTATGAAGCTGTTTAATGAACATTCATGAGATGCAAATGACCAGCCAGCAGGAAGGCTGACCCAAAGTTCACCTGCCATTGGGAGAATTTTACACGGACGGGTTTCTACCATCTTGGGCGAGATTCTCCATTTGGGAGACTATGAGTCGGCTCTGTTGCCTGACGCCGGAATCGGGAAACGCGATTGGACGGAGAATCGGTTCCCATGCCAAAATTGCGGCGGATGCTGATTTCATGGCAAATCGCAATTCTCCATCACCTCGACAGCGGCATCAATGCGGTCCAGAATGCATGTACAGTAAACACCATTGGCATATCATTAGCAGACCAACACGGTTTTCTCTGGGGCCATCCCGATCCTCCGCCCACAATGGGCCGAATTCCCCATGGCGAGGTTCACTTGTGCTTTTCAAAATCATGAAATCGGCCTTGTGGCCAATGAGGGAGAGAGAGGAGCTAGGACAATGGAGAGTCATAGAGTCATAGATGTTTAAAGCATGGAAACAGGCCCTTTGGCCCAGCGTGTCCATGCCGCCCAGTTTCTATCACTAAGCCTGTATTTGGCCCATATCCCTCTATAGCCACCATCTCCAGCCTCTCCTTATAGTTCAGACTATCAAGTCCTGGTAGCATCCTCGTAGCATCTTCTGCACTCTTTCTAGTTTCACAATACCCTTCCTATAATAGGGTGACCAGAACTGAACACAGTATTCCATGTGTGGTCTTACTAAAGTCTTGTACAACTTCAACAATACGTCCCACTCCTGTATTCAATATTCTGACCAATAAAGCCTAGCATGCTGAATGACTTCTTCACCACTCTGTCCACCTGCGACTTCACCTTCAAGGAGCTATGAACCCGTATTCCTCGATCTCTTTGTTCTGTAACTCTCCCCAACTCCCTACCATTAACTGAGGAGGTCCTGCCCTGATTTGATCTCCCAAAATACATCACCTCACATTTATCCAAATTAAACTCCATCTGCCATTCATCGGCCCACTGGCACAACTGCGGGCTGCTGGGCCGGACACTGGCTGGGCTTGCTGGGGTGGGGGAGGGGCCCTGCCAGGGCTGGATGGGGGGGGTGACAGGGGAATGGGCCATTTTGAGGGTGACCCCCCCCCATGGGTATGGGCGGTGCCCAGGCACAGACCGTCATTGCCGTAGCCTGCAATGCAGCCATCTTGCTGTGCACCCCACTGACCACCCACCTTGGTGCCTGGTTTTACAAAGTGCCACCGGGCATATGGGTGCATCTACCCCGCCCACGCCCGCACCCCAGCCCCTACCCTCTACCCCACCACATCCCATCCTCTGCCATGTTGGGGCAGGGTCCACAGTTGCCAACCGGGATCACCATGTAGCCCGCTGGACCAGGTTTGGCACGGGGGTAAGCAGCATACTAACATGCCAGCCTTTCATCCCCTGCAGACAATGAATATTGGAATTCAAGCAGCAATGGTGGCCTTTCTGCTAGTCGCCGCAGCCCTGGGGGATGCCCTGTGGGTGTAAGAGCGTGTGCTGCTCGAGGAGTAGGAAGCTGCAGCAGTGGAGCATGCCCAAGAGGAATAGAAGGCAGCCACCTAGGATGGAGAGGCGGCCGCCCAACAGGCCGAGGAGGAGGTGTAAAGTAGGTGCCGCATGAGGCCTCGCATATACAGGCAGCGCCTATCGTTCGAGGACCTGCCGAAGTAGGCATGTCATTGAATACTCCGGCTGAGCAGGGAGACACTGCGACATATCTACCAGATCATGGCGCACCTGGCGCCGCAGGGGAATGGGAGAGGGCACCCGCTGATGGTGGCTATCAAGGTGACAGTCGACTTGAACATTTGCGCCAAGGGATTCTTCCAGACGCCGAGTGGGGACCTGTCTGGAATTTCACAGAGCTCAGTGCACAGGTGCATCCTCGCCATCACAGAGGGCCTATATGCGTGGTTGGCACAATACATCCATTTCAACGTGGACCGAGCCCACCAGGATGCCCGGGCAGCGACGTTCGCTGCCATCAACGACATGCCTCGGTTCCAGGGCGTTCAACGGGATGCATGTCCTCCTACAAGATGACAGGCTGCTCTATACAAACCGAAAGGGATTCCACTCGATGAACGTGCAGCTGGTATGTGACCATCAGCTGTGCATCATGCACGCCTGCGCCCAATACCCGGGCAGCATGCACAACGCCTTCATCCTGGCACACTCGACAATTCTTGAACTCTTCGAGGTTGGGTGGTTAGCTCCTGGGCGACAGGGGTTACCCAATGGAGTCGTGGCTGATGATGCCTACCCTGAGGCTGCAGAGCGACATGGAGACCCGCTATAACGCCGGCCATACAGCGACCAGGGGCGTGATCGAGCGGTGCTTCGGACTCCTGGAGATGTGGTTTAGTGCCTGGGCCACTCGGAGGGGCCGTCCAGTTTGACGCTGAGAGGGTCGCCGCTTCGTCCTCCATAATATCGCACAGCAGTGGAGCAACATGCTGGAGGAGGAGGATTAGCGGCAGGCATTGTCTGATGAGGAGTATACAGGGGCAGGCAAGGATGGGCAGGACATGGGGCCCAGGCAGGCAGGGGAGACCGCACAATTGTGCGCCAGGGCCAACATGCGAGGGACACTCTAATCACCTCCAGGTTCACCGACTTGGGTGGGGGGAACTGGCCAGGGGCATGGACACCACATCCCACCCCCACAAGGCCCCCCCCCCCCCCCCCCCCCCCCCCCCAGCCACCTCCCTGCCTATAACCCCCTCTGTGATACATACCTGCTGCACAACAGGGTGCGGGCCCTGGCTGACAGAAACAGCGGGCCTGGTCCATGGGATGGAGGATGATGACAAACTGCTCTGCGATGACTTTAGTGCTCCACATCTTTTGACAACGTTTGTCCTGTCCACATTTGCACTTTGTACTGTCCACCTGGGTGATCCCTGCATGCAAGCCGGTCATTCCTCACACGATGCCATCGGATCCCTGGGGTGGCGGTGGGGCAATGGTCGGGGGGGGGGAGGGGAATGGTGGGGTGCCCAGCCCACCCCAACCACAACGCCCATCCATTCCCCCACTACTCCACACCCTCTCTCTGGCCAGCCCAGACCAGCCCAACCCCCACACCAATCTGACAGAGCACCGAGGCAGGTTGTGACAGTGTGAACAGGTGTTTAATGTGCATAAATATATACAGATACGTGCCCTAGCCCCTATAACTAAACTGTGCCCTGCACCCGTGCCAACTAAACTGGTGTCTAACTTTCTGGCCTTACGGGCTCCAGACGGTACAGCAGGAGTGGAGGTGGCCTGCTGTGATTCCTGCCCTGCGACCTGGGTTCCCATTGGCGGGTGTCTTCTGGGGCGACCGGGCCTGGATTGGCTTAGCTGCTGCTCACGTGCCCCAGGTAATGTGGTGCCGCCCTCTACTGCCCACTTCCCACCAGATGCGCCAGGAACAGGAGGGGACGATCCGAGGCACTGTGGAGTTCTGGCACCTCCCCAGCGTCAGTCCCTGGCATGGGCCCCATCACCTCCTCCTACCTTGGGGTGCCCGATAGCCCCTGGGATGCTCCATGGGACAGGGGGTGCGAGCGGAGCTATCGCCTGAGGCTCCCCCGCCGCCTGATATTGCCAGTCCTGGAGGTCGCTCTGGTCTTGACCAGGGTCTTCATGTTCACGGCCATGGAGCACAGGGAGTGGACCATCTCCATCTGGGACTGCACCACATCACCCATTGACTGTGCCACCATCTTCTGGGCCTGTGTCACATCAGCCAGTGACTGCACCATCTCCCTTTGGGACTGGGCCACCTCCCTCTCTATCTGCGCCACATCGGCCCGAGCCTGGGCAATGCTGCCAACGGTCCCAGCCATGGTTTGCTGTGACTGGGCCATGCTGCAATTTTCAGGTGGCCCTGGCACATGGCTGCCTGTGGGGTGGCAGCCCTGTCCTGGGCCTCGGCCAGTGCCTGCACAGAATGTCCCAGGTCTTGGACAAGCTGATCCATAGCCAAAACCCTCGCTCCCCCCCAATGCTTCCACAGCGGATGCCACCCATGCGGTGTTGACCTGGGTATCACGCATGGTCGGCACCACCTCCTGCTGCTGCACACGGTTGGACTCCTCCAGCTGCAGCTGCAGGTACTGGATGCTCGCCGACAACTCCTCATGTAGTCCCCGGCACAGTGACTGCATCTCAATGGGACTGTTCATTCCAGAAGCCTGAAACCTGTCTGGCCAGCAGCTCGTCCCTGGGATCGGTCTGCCCTCTGTCCGCCCACCCCATTGGGAGTTCCTACCTCCACCTGATGTACCGGAGCAGCTGTGTGGTGAGCACCAGAGAGTGTCCCAGGAGCCACTTCACTGAGGTGCCCGACCGAGGTGAGTGTCTCTGGGATGGTGGAGGGTGTTGGAGACAGCTGAGACGGGAAGTCAGTGTCATCCTCAGGCTCGAGCTCCGGGATGTCCTGGGTCTCTTGCCGAGGGCTGCCTTCCGAGGTGCTCTCCTCGACAGTGCTCGGCTCACTGGCGGGCTCCGGTTGTGGCACTGGCTGGGGGCTGGGCACAACAGACGGACCCGCCCCATCTCCAGCAGGCCCTGCAAGTCACAAGACAAGATGCATGATTAGAAGCAGGCCAAGGGGGAGTGGGGGTGGTGGGGGTGAGGGTGGTGTGGGGGTGATGGTGGAGGTGAGGGTGGTGTGGGATTGAGGGTGGGGGTGCGGGTGGTGAGGGTGGTGTGGGGGTGAGGGTTGTGTGGGGACGGTGTTGGCATATGTGGCATGGGGAAATGCAATTAACTGGGTCTTACTTCCTCGCCCACGGCCGATCTCCACCCTGGTGACCTCCCTTTCCTTTGGGCCGTTGACCATGTCCAGGGTCCTCTGCTCAGCCGCAGTGAGGGGCCACAGGTCCGGTGGTCCCCCTCCAGTTTTCTCCCACTGCTGGCAGTTATGAGTGGCCTTCTCCTGGGGTGGGGGGTGGGGGTGGGGGGGGGGGGGGGGGGGGCGGAGACAGTAAACGACAGTGTTAATCAGTCCGACGCAAGCAGCCCAGGGGGTGGGTAGCTGGTGGTCTCAGTGGCCAGGGCACCTAGACATGGCAGCCGGTGTGGAAGCCGGCATGTGGTGCCCTCCAGGTGCGGCGGAGGGGGGGGAGGGATTTACGGGTGTGTGGGTCGGGGTTAGTGCCAGGGGCACTGTGCTGCCTACTCACCCTGGCCGCCCTGAGGAGGTTGTGCGGTTTCCTCCGGCACTGCACGCCGGTCCAGATGGTGTTGCTGGTGGCGTTGACCGCCTCTGCCACCTGCGCCCAGGCATGGTGAACGGGGATATTTGGCAGCTTCCTTCCTGTGGGGGGTACAGGGAGGCCAGCCGCTCCTCCACCGCGTCCAGGAGGGTCTCGAGCTTGGCATCCGTGAATGTTGGCGCCACTCTCCTGCCTGCTATCTTGTTGGCTGGGCTGGTGTGTGTGGGGAATGAAGTGTGAATGTGCGGCTGCAGCTTGTCGGCCTCCTGAGTGCCAATCACGGACCCGGTGAATCCTGCACCGTTTCTCACTGGAATCAATTGTGTTCCACGTGGCGCCGATGCTAGCCCCTTAGTCGCTGAATCGGTCCTGGTGAGGCGCCAGTTTTGCTGATGTAGAACTCCTCGTATCCTGCCCCGGCGTCAACACTTCGGGCTGGATTCTCCAATTCAGAGATTAAGTGCTAACACCGGCGTGGGAAGGGTGGCCTTTTACGACCGACAAAATGATGCAAAATAGCCACCGATTCCCCGTCTGGTGGGGGCCAGCAGACATGCAGCGTAGAGCACCAGACTCTAGCTGCGGATATGGCCGGAGAATTGGCAGGTCCATGGCCGCGCATGCGCACGGCGGCAGCCTGCAGTGGCCGTGCCGTGCAACAGGGCGCCGGCCGGGCGCGGACCCGGCCTGCCCAAGAGTGCCCCACTTTGACCAGGCTCGCCACCCCCGGATCACCCCACACCAGTGCCCCCAGCCCCTGCCAAAGCCACCCCATCCGCGGATCGCCCCCCCCCCCCTCCCCGACTGTGGTGGCGCTGGACTCAGTCCGCAGCCGCCATGCCGAATTCCCCCCCCCCCCAAAAAACATGAGTGACCCACTCCGTCGGGAACTAGGCCCGCCGAGGGCAGAGCATCGGGGGGGAAAGCCTCGGGTAACGTCCTGAGGTCGTCCATATGGCGTGTTTTGGAGATGACGGAGCACCCCAAAAGCGGAGCTCCCCAATCCTCCCCCCCCCCCCCCCCGATTTTGGTGCAAACGGGGATTCTTCGGCTGATCGCTGAACGCGATTTCGCCATCGGCGGCCGGAGAATCCGCCCGATGTCTCAGGAACGCAGAATCCGGCGATAAATCTTTTTCAAAAATACAGTTATTGTAACTAGAACCTAACTTTAAACAAAATAGTGTGGTGGGCCAATGGACCAGGTCAAGTGTTGATCGCTATTTCCCATAAAATTTGAGCCCAGCTCATGTTTGTAGATTAAATTCAGAGAGGAAGTGTGGCTGCAGCAACAGTAATTTCATCAACATTGACGTCATGTTGTGCAATATGAAATATACTCCTAAAACCTGCCACAGTGAAATTTCACTACTACAAATTAGATATAGAAAGTAACAGATGGTATCCCGTGCGCTGAGGAACTTTAATAGTAAATAAAAACGAAAGCCAACAGATGCATTCCCACAGATATGGACAAATGGAAGATGGAACCGTCTCTGTATTAAACACTGCAGAGTGACGAGGAAGAAACTAGTACTATGATCATAGCCACAGAGGATATTGTTTGTGATAGAACAAATTCAATAGGGCAGGGTAGGTGGATTGGCCACACTAAATTGCCCCTTAATGGGAAAAAAATAATTGGGTACTCTAATTGATTTTAAAAATTCAATAGGGCATGTACTTTTACATGAGAGACCAAACACTAACAGTAACTCGAATGGAGCTGACATAGAGCACCCTGAAAGTGAGCTGTCAATTTTTAGATTTTCTAGGTGGCAGATGATAATGCACTCTGAGAAATACTTAGTTGCTTGGGCGTCCTCTAGAATCATGGGATCATAGAATTTACAGTGCAGAAGGAGGCCATTCCTGGAAAGAGCACCCCACTTAAACCCACACCTCCACATGTCGAGTGTGTGGAGTTTTCGCAGAGTATTGGGAGAGATGTCTGATGAAGATCAACTTTCCATACTTTAGTTTTTCCACTTTGTGCCAAATTGGGAGCAGTTTGCTTTGTGTCACTATTCTAAAAAAAAAAGTTCAACTTCTCCTCCCCAAATTATATTTATGTCGGATTCTTACAGCCAAGAGAAACAGGATATCTTAACCGCATATGTCAGGAATTAATTAAAAAGAAAAGACTTGGATGAAGCCACTGCAGGACACATGCAATTGCTTTCGTTAAGTTGTTGTGAAATGCTTACAGACAACAGGATATTGTAAAAGAAGAGTTTCTGCAAGTCTTCATCGGGCAATGAGCATCTGTGACCACTTCCCTCACCCCGACCCACCCAGCCCCACCTTTCAAAAACATTGGTTAAAACATTCAGTGCGCTCTTATCTGTTGTGACTTGTTTATCAACTGAATAAAACATGATTGCGCAATGCTAACACTACATAAAACATTCTGAGGCAAAGCACATTCTATACTCCAAGTGGAATTCTCCCAATCTTTGTAAGGTGGGCGAAAGGGGTGGTGAATCTGGTGGGAGCCAAGGTCCTGGATTCTCCGCAGCCCACTGCCAGTAACGGGGACCCCGATGTGGCGGAGAATCGAAAAATCGGGCGCGGCACTGTGTGTCAGTGGGGGCCCATTCGAATGCGGTGCTCCCGACCCCCCACTGGCAGCGGGATCACGATTCATGCCCGCACGGCAGGGTGTAAATGAATGGAAATGGATCTTCATGCCCAATTTGCATCCATTTAGCGGGCACAGCACCCTATTCTCTGGTCCTTTGTGATTTTCCGGTCCCTATGATCGAGAATCACATGGGCGGGGTTTCCTACAGGTTTCAACAAACGTGAGCCTGACGTGGTGGACTTCGCGGTGGGCCAAGGAGATAACTCCTCAAGGGAGTGGCTCTCAAAGTCCATCCGGGGCCACACTCCCCCCACCACAATGGACTACTTGCCCACACTTCCTGTACCAGACCTCCACGATGCCCCCCCCCCCGAGATCCCCAAAACGGGAGGTCTTGGGGACAAAGGTTTTGGTCATGGGGCCAATGACCATGGAGCTGATGGATGTGGCACAGACACAGAGGGAGGTGGCCCTGTCTCAGAGGGAGCTGGTGCAGTCACTGGTTATATGGCACGCACCCAGATGTTGGTGGCACAGTCACAGCATGATGTGGTGCAGACCCAGACAGAGGTAGTCCACTCCCAGTGCTCCATGGCTGCATGCAGACCCTGGTCGGGATGGCAGGGGCCTCCAGGACTGGCAATGTCCATGGCAGGGGAGCCTAAGGGGTTAGCTCCGCTCACAGCCCGGTCTGATGGAGTAGCCCGGACGCCATCAGGCATCCCGAGGGAGGAGGAGGTGGTGGGGCCCATGCCAGTGATTTCCACAGGGGGGATGCCGGAACAACACAGCACCTCAAACTCCGCCCCTTGTGTCTCTGGGGCATCACATTGGCAGCTGGTAGAACAGGACGGCACCACACCACCTGGGACATCAGAGCAGCAGCCGGGCCCATCCTGGCCTGGTCGCCCCAGATGATGGCCACCACAGGGGCCCAGGTCGCAGGGCGGGAATAGAATCTAATGTGTTGGGTGTTCTGGATCACAAACAGGTCACCAACACTTGAAGTGGTGCAACTCTATTTTATCATAAGGTTAACTATATTAACATACTTGAACTGTGGGTAAATGCAATACCAGCTTTAACTGTTGACCTTTGCCTAGTCCTAACCAGGTGATGCACTCAGCACATGGTGAATGTCTGTGTTGCAGGCTGTGAGCTCTGTTCTCTGAGCTGGCTGCTACTAGAATGAGCGGGAACTCTCCTGTCCCCTGTCTTTATAGTGTGTGTGCTCTCACTGGTGATTGGCTGCGGTGTTGTGTATGCTGATTGGTCTCACTGCATGTCCATCAGTGTGTGTGTGTGTGTCTGCACCATAATATACTGGTGTATATTATGACATCCCCCTTTTATATAAAGAACATGTGCCTGCGTGACAATAAATATCGTGTAGTGAATGTACCTGACTATGTGTGTGCGTGTTATTTACATGACTATGTACATGAGGCTAATCTATTTACACGGGAAGGTGCCTGGTGCAGAGAAACAGGGTGTCACACCAACAACGAAATGAACATTATATACAAACTACTGGAACGATGAAACAGGATAACAGAACAGATCAGAGTCCAATATTGTAAAACTCGTAAGTCAAGTCTCTGAGGTGGGCGACGAATTCTGGTTGACCGCCTCAAGGGTGGGTCAGGAGCCCCCGGCTGAGGATCGGGCCGGGCCACGGCAGAGTGAGGAGGATGCAGAGTATTCGGAATCTCCACATAGTCCAGGTTGGGGACAACAGGAGGGCGTGGCACCGGTGAAGGATCATGTCGCGAGCGTGGAACGAGACGAAGGGCACGCCGATTGCGGCGGCGAATGGAACCATCTGGCAGACGACCCAGGAACGAGCGGGGAGCCACCTGCCGAAGAACCTCAGCAGTTGCAGACCAGCCATCCTTCGGAAGATGGATGCGGACGTTGTCATCCGGCGCTAGAGCAGGGAGATCAGTCGCCCGAGCGTCATGCGCCACATTGTGTTGTGCACGAGACTGTTGTATACGCTGAAGGACCGGAACGTGGTCGAGGTCTGGGACGTGAATGGACGGCACCATGGTCCTGAGGGTGCGACCCATGAGCAGCTGGGCTGGCGACAGGCCCATGGAGAGTGGGGCCGAATGATAGGCCAGCAAGGCGAGGTAGAAGTCGGATCCTGAATCGGCAGCCTTGCAGAGGAGCCGTTTGACGATGTGGACGCCCTTTTCCGCTTTGCCATTGGATTGGGGGTGCAGGGGACTGGATGTCACATGCACAAAGTTGTACCTCCTGGCAAAGTTGGACCATTCCTGGCTCGCGAAGCAGGAGCCATTGTCTGACATCACAGTGAGTGGGATGCCGTGTCGAGCAAAGGTCTCCTTGCAGGTACGGATGACCGTCGATGATGTGATGTCGTGCAGGCGTAAGACCTCCGGGTAGTTCGAAAAATAGTCTACAATCAGAACATAGTCCCTGCCGAGCGCAAGGAACAGGTCAACGCGTACCTTAGACCAAGGGGACGTGACCAACTCATGGGGCTGTAGGGTCTCACCTGGAACCGCTGGCAGGTGGGGCAGTTGAGCACTGTGTTGGCGATGTCCTCATTGATGCCGGGCCAGTACACAGCCTCTCGGGCCCCTCGTCGGCACTTCTCCACGCCAAGATGGCCCTCGTGTAGCTGTTCCAAAACGAGCTGGCGCATGCTGTGCGGGATCACGATGCGGTCCAGCTTCAGGAGGACACCATCGACTACTGCCAGATCGTCTCTGATATTATAGAACTGAGGGCATTGGCCCTTGAGCCACCCGTCCGTCATGTGGCGCATGACACGCTGTAGTAGGGGGTCAGCCGCCGTCTCGCGGCGAATGTGGATAAGGCGTTCATCCGTGGCCGGCAGATTGGAGGCCGTGAAGACCACATTGGCGTCAACCTGGCAGACGAAGCCCTCTGGGTCACACGGGGTGTTGACTGCCCTGGACAGAGCGTCGGCTATGATCAGGTCCTTGCCCGGGGTGTATAGGAGCTGGAAATCGTACCGCCGGACTTTAAGCAGAATGCGCTGGAGGCGAGGGGTCATATCATTCAGGTCTTTTTGTATAATGTTGACCAGCGGGCGATGGTCAGTCTTGACAGTGAATTGGGGGAGACCGTACACGTAATCATGAAATTTGTCGACCCCAGTCAACAGGACCAGGCACACCTTTTCGATCTGCGCATAGCGCTGTTCCATGGGGGTCATGGCACATATGCAACTGGGGCCCATGGGGAGGCCTCATCGCGCTGCCACCTTGTCCGCACCCGGCCGCACACCCAACCGGGAGATGTGGTCCCCTAGGAACTTGAGTTCCGTCTGGCCGAAGGAACATTTGGCTCTGTTGAGGTGAAGGCCTTGGTCCCGTATTCGTTTGAAAACGCGCTGGAGGCGACTGATATGCTCCTGCGGGGTGGTGGACCAAATGATGATGTCGTCAACATAGACGCACACACCCTCAATGCCCTCCATCATTTGCTCCATGATCCGGTGGAATACTTCTGATGCCGATATAATCCCAAACGGAATCCTGATGTAGCAGTACCTGCCAAACTGGGTATTAAAGGCGTATTAGGGTATTCGGGGCTGGTTTAGCACACTGGGCTTATTCGCTGTCTTTTAAAGCAGACCAAGGCAGGCCAGCAGCACGGTTCAATTCCCGTACCAGCCTCCCCGAACAGGCGCCGGAATGTGGCGACTAGGGGTTTTTCACAGTAACTTCATTGAAGCCTACTTGTGACAATAAGCGATTTTCACTTTCACTTTCAAGGGTACACAGCTTTCTGCTGGACCTGTCTAGTTGAATTTGCCAGAATCCTTTCGAGGCGTCAAGTTTGGTGAAGATGTTGGCCCGAGCCATCTCGCACATGATGTCCTCGTGCTTGGGGATAGGGTAATGCTCCCTCATTATGTTGCGATTCAGATCCTTTGGGTCAATGTAGATCTCGGAGCTCGCCGGAAGGCTTCTTTACGCACACCATGGAACTGACCCAGTCGTTTGGTTCCGTCACTCTGGAGAGCACTCCTTGGTCCTGGAGGTCCTGCAGCTGCTGCTTGAGGCGGTCCTTGAGGGGTGCTGGGACTCTGCGAGGTGCATGAACCACAGGCGTGGCGTCTTGTTTGAACAGGATTTTGTAAGTGTATGGAAGCGTGCCCATGCCTTCAAAAACGTTGCGGTGTTGGTCGATGATGGCATTGAGTTGCGCCCTGAAGTCCGCATCCTGGAAGGTAGATGTGTCCTCTGGAGAGAGAGCGTGTACTCGTTAATTGAGGTTTAGGAGTTTGCAAGCCTGTGCGCCTAGCAGAGAGTCCTTCGAGGAACCCACGATCTCGAAGGTAAGGATGGCCTTTCGCGAGTTGTGCGTCACTTCGAGTTGGCATGAACCGGTAGCAGGAATGACGTTGCCATTGTAGTCCACTAGTTGGCAGGTCAACGGAAGAATGGTTGGTTTAACTCCAAGGGTCTGAAAGGCTGACCACGCTAGGAGATTAGCGGAAGCACCAGTGTCCAGGCGGAATCATATCTGGGATTGGTTGACCGTCAGGGTGGCACACCACTCGTCGTCCGGATCAATGCTGTGCACCGACAGCAGCTGGTGGTTTTGATTCGGGGACAGCCTGTTCTTTGTTATAACAGCGACTCGAAAAGGCTCCCTCGGGTCCTCGGTGTCACTGGTCTGCGGGAAGTCGGAATCGGACTTGGTTTGGGCGTAGGTAACTGCTTGTTGCAGGGTTCTTCGGAGGTTTATTTCATGCCCTGGTTCAATTTGAGGCATTGTGCTGTCATTCCAGGTGAAGGAAGCTTGTTTTACAGCTTTAAAAGATTTTTTCTTTGATTTGGGATGTTTCCCCTTTAAATGGGCATGGTCCGGGGCCTCTGATGTCATGATGCGCATGGCGTAGCACGTCGGAGGCTTTTGCACATGCGCAGATCGCAGTTCCTTTACTGATGGCCGTTTTCGTGATTGCACATGCGCGGCGTCGTGCAACTGCGCAAGTGCAGTCCCTTTAGAAAGATGGCCGCCGACCAAAATCGTTCTCTGCTCCGGGATTTCGGCCTCGAGGTGAGTACTGGCACTTCTCTTACCTTTCCTTGCTGGTTGGAGTGTGTTTTCCTCACAGTATTTGCCGAATTTGTCCAGGACTGCCTGGAAGTCGCTCCTGTTTTGCCCCTTGGAGAAGTTGAATTTTTAAAAGATTTCTTCTGCTCTGGCACCGGCGATGGTGAGGAGAAGCTCTGTCTTTTCAGGATCGGCCGGGTCTTTTAGTTCGGCTGCCAGCAGGAAGATTTCAAACTTTTGCTGGAATGCCCGCCAGTTTTCGCGGAGATCGCCATGGCACTGGAGTATCTTGCCTGGGTATCGTTGCTGGTTGTCACTGTACGCTGAGGTATGGCTCTCTGGACTGAACCAGTTCACTCCTGGTATCCTGGTATCATGATGTGTTGGGTGTTCTGGATCACAAACAGGTCACCAACACTTGAAGTGATGCAACTTTATTTTATCATGAGGTTAACTATATTAACATACTTGAACCGTGGGTAAATGCAATACCAGCTTTAATTGTTGACCCTTGCCTAGCCCTAACCAGGTGATGCCCTCAGCACATGGTGAATGTCTGCGTTGCAGGCTGTGAGCTCTGTACTCTGAGCTGGCTGCTACTAGAATGAGCGGGAACTCACCTGTCCCCTGTCTTTATAGTGCGTGTGCTCTCACTGATGATTGGCTGCGGTGTTGTGTATGCTGATTGGTCCCACTGCATGTCCATCAGTGTGTGTGTGTGTGTGTGTCTGCACCATAATATACTGGTGCATATTATGACAGAATCATAGAACCTCTACAGTATAGAAGGAGCCCATTCGGCCCATTGAGGCTGCACCGACCCTTGGAAAGAGTCCCCTATCTAGGCCCACGCCCCAATCCTATCCCCGTAACCCAATAACCCCACCTAATCTTTTGGACACTAAGAGTCAATTTAGCATGGCTATTCCCCCTAACCTGTGTGTGATAAGCAATCGTACATGTAAATATATTTGACCTCCGACCACTAGGTGGCAGGCAAGTTATATCATGTGACACTGCAATCTCGGGGGTGTCTGTAGAAAAATCGTTGTGTTGTTTTGTGACTGTTCCAGTTGTTAGTATTAGTTTCCAACCCACATTTTTGTTATACAATAATAAATTTGACTATTTTAGAACTAGATGGTCTTGGGTGCTCTGACTCAATCATTGCCCATGTACTGGGACATAACAACCAGCACATCTTTGGACTGTGGGAGGAAACCGGAGCAGCCAGAGGAAACCCACACAGACACAAGGGAGAAAGTGCAAATCCCACACAGTCACCCAAGGATGAAATTGAACACGGGACCCTGTCACTGCGAGGCAGCAGTGCTAACCATTGTGCCACCGTGCTGCAATTTTCTCCCTAACACCACCATCTCTACAGGCACTGCAACACTTCAGAGAAAGTGTACTACTACCTCCTCAACTAGGGAGTGGCAACAAATGATGTCATGTGAGTGCCCCATAAACAAAGAATAAAGAAACGGACTTACCATGTAAGTCTCATCAAACTTTGGTGGTCTTCCTTCAAAACTTTCCTTTGAGAAATATTTTGTACAAGGGCCAGTATTGCTGAAACTCTTACAATACTTGGTGATCAAATTAAAATCCCAGAGAATCTGAGAATCATGGTGGAGAATCGTGGGGGCCCGGAGTCTCTGCTGCCCGGCCCGCTAGGTAGATGCAAATGGGTCATTAAGCCCCATTTGTATCCATTGGCATTTCCCGCTGGCACGCGGGCGTGAACCCTCACCACGCTGCCAGCGGGACGGGGGCTGGAGCATAGCGGCTGATTCGGTACCTGCCACCGACCTCAATTGCAGCTGGATTCCCGATTCGCGTTTCCATGGTTGCGGGCCGGAGAATCCCAGCCACTGTCTTACTCCAAAAATTCACAACTGACTGGAATGTGCTTTGGGGTGTGCTGAGGTGGGGACAAAGAGCTACTTTTTAAATCTGAGCTCACGGCAAAACCAATGATATTTATGTAAGAACTGATACATCTCCTTTTTTTATGCATCAACATAAAATCAAATATCACGCAGATTAGAGCAAACTTCGGCTCTCTGTCTGCAGACATAATTGTAAATTTGCTGAATTTCTGACTTTATGGGTCCCTTGCTGTTTGCAGTGTACATTAATGGTCTAGATGTGAATGTTCGGGGTAGAATCAGTGAATTCGCAGATGACACAAACATTGGTGGTGTGGGAAATAACGTGGAGGAAAGCCTTAGATTACAGCATGATGTAGGCGGGCTGGTCAGATAGTCCAAAGATGTGCAGGTTAGGTGCATTGACCATGCTAATTTGCCCTTAGTGTCCGAAATTGCCCTTCATGTTGGGCGGGATTACTGGGTTATGGGGATAGGGTGGGGGGGTGCACTTGGGTGGGGTGCTCTTTCCAAGAGCCGGTGCAGACTCGATGGGCCGAATGGCCTCCTTCTGCACTGTAAATTCTGTAAATAGGCAGAACAGTGGCAAATGGAATTTAATCCTGAAAAGTGTGAGGTGATGTATTTTGGGAGAACTAACAAGGCAAGGGAATACACAACAAATGGTCGGACTTCAGGAGGCACAGAGGACCAGAGGGATCTTAGGGTGCACAACCAAAGAACCCTGAAGACAGCAGGACAGGTAGATAAAGCGGTTAAAAAGCATTACGGGATACTTGTATTTATCAGCTGAGGTATAGAATACAAGAGCAGGGAGGTTATGATGGAGTTGTACAAAATGTTTAGTTAGGCCACAGCTGGAGTAGCGTGTGCAGTTCTGTTTGCCACACTATAGGAAGGATGTGATTGCCCTGGAGAGGGTGCAGAGAAGATTCACCAGGGTGCTGCCTGGGCTGGAGCGTTTCAGTTATGAAGAGAGGCTGGTTAGGCTGGGGTTGTTTTTCTGAGAGCAGAGAATGCTGAGGGGGGACCTGATCGAGGTCTACAAAATTATGAGGGATATAGATAGGGTGGGTAGTTGGTAAGATTGTTTTCCCCTTAGTCGAGAGATCAGTAACTAGGGGGCATAGATTTAAGGTAAGGGGCAGGCAATTTAGAGGGATTTTGAGGAAAAATGTTTTAACCTGCAGGATTGGAATCTGAAATTCACTGCATGAAAGGAAAGTAGAGATGGGAACCCTCACAGCATTTAAGAAGCATTTAAATGAGCATTTGAAATGACAAGAATACTGTCCAAGTACTGGAAAATGGGGTTAGATAGATAGGTGCTTGATGTCCAGTGCAGACACGATGGGCCGAAGGGCCTCTTTTTGTGCTGTAAAACTCAATGGTCGTGATTCAGCAGACGTAACATTAAGCTCGCTTTGGCGGGGTCTTTCTTGGCGGCTGCAGCTCCAAGATTCATCTTGCTAATCACCAGCACTTTGCTGTTTTTTTGGGCCTCGGGGAGTTCCCCCCACCTCGGCCACACTTTAGCCGATTTCAGCAGAAATGGCTCCTCGCAGATCAGGGTGCCATTTGGAATAGCAGCCCCGATCTCTGCACTCCGCGCCCCCCTTCAACAACCCCCCCCTCCCCCAGCCCCCTCCAACCTTCTCGAGGACCCTGGAAATGCCCCTCACCCAACCTCTAATGGTCAAGGCACTCCTGGGCTTGACCCTGGCAGTGCCAACATGGCACCTGGGCACCTTGGCAATGCCAGCCCGGCACTCTGTCAATGTCCCTGATACTGCCATCTGGGTACATACAGTACTGTCAGGTTGGCATGGTCAGGGTGCCTAGTGCCATTGCCAGGATGCCAGGGGTGTGATGGGTACTAGTCTGCCCAGTCCCCGACCACCCAAGTTCTCTAATGGCTTGCGAGACACCCGAGGTGCTGTCACGCCTGGTCCACATTTGTGGAAATCAGTGCTAAACGGTGCTCTGGCGAGGTCTCACAGGCGGGGCTGTTGACACCTGGGCACCGGGTGAAAACGGCATCTGGGTAATTAAATTAGCTTAATGGCTCATTTAAATAGGAAGATCTGGATCACGCCCAACGAGGGTGTTCTACCCGATGCGGAGCCCGATTTGGGCACGGTTCTGCAGCAGGTGTAACCAGGTTGCTGTGTCGCGCCCTATGGCTCTATAGACAGCTTGACTAATTTACAGTGCTACACAGGCCTATCTTGCTGCAAGCAGCACTCCTGACCCCTACCTGCCCACCTGGCTCACTCTGTTATGGACACGTGCGGCTGTGGCACCTGTTGATGGATGGGTTCTACTCGAGATGGCAGCCATTTATTTCCTTTTTCAGAGACTTGGTCACCTTCAGCTGTTGGGGGGTTGTTGTTTATTAAGGTTTAGCTGGGATTTTATTTTGTTATGAGTTATAGTGGTAAGAGTTGGGGCCAGTAAGGTTGATATTGATATTGTTTTATTTTTGTACTGTCTCTGTATACATTTGTTGACTATTGTAGTGTTATTATGTAATATTGAAAAAACTTCTTTGGAATAAAAATATTTGTCAAAAAAAAGGTTCTCAGTTGAATCCTCTGAAACAGTGTTCGTTCGCCCACGAATGCATCATCCTTTACCACTCATCTGCTCGATGCCCATTTGTGCCAGCTGACCCATGCGCCGATCCCACTTACCTCCAAGTGCAGTGCTAGTGTCTGAGCTGGTAGCTGTGAGTGTCAAATTAATGAAGGGCTTCTTCATCACTGCTCTCTCCCATTCCTCCGGGGGCTGCTGTGGCTAGGCAGGCAGCAGTTTCTGTGTGTCTAAACGCAGAAACTTAGATGCGCAAGCCTCAGAAATCCACCACATTTTTCTCTTTTCAGGCCATTATAAAAGGACTGATGTTCTCCAGTCCCTTTAGTCGTGTCCTGCGTCCAAAAATGGAGGAGGAAACTCAACCCTTGCATCAAGCTTAAGAGTCACGCAACGGCAGTAATGGCGGCCAATTGTGAACCGCATGACTGCTGACCAAATGAGCTGAACAAACACTTTCAGCCCTGATTACATGCTGCTGTTAACTGGAGAGAAATAGAAACTTGCTTGGTTCGAGCCTCCGACTGCGTGCAGCCTGCTCTCGTTCAGATCCAGGAGCCAGGGGCCCACCCGCCAACAGCAAGCTGCAGGATTTCTGTGTGACCAGGAGAGGCTGCTCCAACTGGCCCCACAAATAAAAAGCAAAGAGACCTCGGGTACTTGTGTGAGGCAGCAACCAGCCGCCTGGTACAAATAAACAAAAAATAAACAAAAATAATTATAGCATTTTCTGCCACGGGAAAGAGAGCCAGCTGCTGCTGTATTTTATTAAAAGAAAAATAATCGAGGAAGGAAATTCGTTTGTGCTTATCTGGTGATTCATGTTATGCAATGTATTTGTCCCTTTTCTGGGTGATTGACAAGGATTATTTATTACTGGGACTTATTAAAAATGGAGTCTTACTGCACTAGAAATCAGCGTTAGTAACAACAATCCATATTTAATATAGGGCGGGATTTAATAGCCGGGATGTGCCCAGCGAGGATCCGTGCAGGCTGGTTAGATTGCGGGAGTAGTCCAAATCGGGAACCATGTTGGGTGCCAAGTGGTTTGCGATCTAACTGGCCCACTCTCGTTATCTCCAATAATTCTTCGAAAAATACCTGAAGTCTTTGACCCTTGGTTGGCCACCAATTACAGTCACCAGGTATGTAAATTTAAACAAAATTACTTTTTACTTAATAACAATAACTATAATGAAACAAATGGCCGAGTGGTCGAAGGCACCAGACTCAAGGAGTATGGTTCCTTGCATCGTTTAAGCCTGGTGATTTCTGGTCCCTTTCTAGGGGCGTGGGTTCAAATCCCACTCCTGACACTGCCCTTTCAACACCAAGGCAGCACGGTAGCACAGTGGTTAGCACAGTTGCTTCACAGCTCCAGGGTCTCAGGTTCAATTCCCGGCTTGGACCACTATCTGTGCAGAGTCTGCACGTTCTCCTCGTGTCTGCGGGGGTTTCTTCCCGGGTGCTCCGGTTTCCTCCCACAAGTCCCGAAAGACGTGCTGTTAAGTAATTTGGACATTCTGAATTCTCCCTCTGTGTACCCGAACAGGCGCCGGAATGTGGCGACTAGGGGCTTTTCACAGTAACTTCTTTTCAGTGTTAATGTAAGCCTACTTGTGACAATAAAGATTATTATTATAATTACATCTAGTTAATTATTATCTAATTCCTAATCCCCCACATTAACTTGCCCTCACCCTCGACACCCATACAAGACAAACAAACATACACAGAGGAGATGAGAGGGGTGAAGATAATAAATAAAAATAAAACATAAGGGTCTGGATTCTCCAATTCCGGGGCTATGTCTCCACGCTGACGTGGGAACGGTGGAGGAAAATTTGCGCAAAACGGCCACCGATTCCCCGTTTTGCTGGGGGCTAGCAGGGAGGCAGCGTAGACCACCCGGCTCTAGCTGCTGATACGGCCTGGAGAATTGCCAGGTCTGCGCCGCGCAAGCATACGCAGATGGCCTGCAGCCGCTGCGGCATGCTTCATGGCACAGGCCGCTCATGGAACCGGCCCTCAAAATAGGCCCCCCCCCTTGGGCCGACTCCCACCCCCTGGACCGCCCCACCACAGTGCCCAGCCCGAAATATGTCCCCCCCTGCCTGCGGATCGGCCCTCCCCCGACTGTGGTGGCGCTGGACTGAGTCCGCAGCCGCCACAAAGAGTTCCCGACGGATGAGACCACACGTGTCCCGCGCCATGGGACGGGTCTGGGTTGGCACTCGGTGCCCCCTCCTCCTAGTCGGTGCCCATAGGGCCCTGGGATTCACCTTGCGATGGAGTGGCAACTGGTTCAAGCCCCGACTGCCCCTCCACCTTCTGGCTCTGCCAGCCCTGGCGTTCCCCATGGTCTGCACCATCGTGTTGATGCCCTTGCCCTCCTCAGTAACTGGGATATGCTCTGTATTGCCTCGGCAATGCCCACCTGCGACTGAGACAAGCTCTGCAGTGCCTCGGCAGAGATCGGTACATGCCTGCATAACTTCATCAAGGTCAGCCTGGTACTGGGTAACATGCCCCAGCGAGTTGGACATTTGGTTGAGATCCTCAGCCATGGCCTTCACCGACTGAGCGACATCGTGCACCAGGCTATTCACTGTGGTCGCCTCCCTAGCAGTGTTGGCCTCGGTGCCACGTATTGCCGGTACCATCTCCTGCACCCTTAGCCTCAGGGACTCCGCCAAGCGGTTATGGATCTGCTGGAATCGCTGACTCTCCCTCTAAATCTCCTGGCCTCTCCCTATCATCTCCATTAGCTCCGGGTAACCCTGTACCAGAGGCTCAGCATCAGGCTGGGACCCAGCTGGGTCCTGGGATTCAGCAGCCCTCCGACGGCTATCTTGTCTGGGGGTTCCTGCCTCCACCTGATTTGCATCAGCAGTTGTGTGGTGCTCACCAGATTCTGCCCCAGAAGCCTGACCACTAACTTTCCCCACCGAGGTGTGTCTCTCTGCTGGGTGGGGATGGCAGCTGTGATGTGACTATTATGGTGGCAGCCTCGGAGCTCGCCTCCAAGGTGGACTCCTGGGAGGCAGGAGAGGGTGCTGCCTGGGATAGGCCTGTGCCATTGGCTAGAGGACCTGCGGGAGAATGGACATGTGGTCAGTGGGAGGGATGGGTCAGTCAGTAAGGCAATAACAACTCACGTTGACAGGTCCTTCAGGTGAGGCCCGGTGGTTCCTCACCTCTGCGGCGTCTGCCAGCCTCCGCGTTGGTGACTGCATTGTCCCCAGTCACCTCCAGGGCACGCTCCTCGAAGGTGGTGAGGATTCTTAAGTCCAGCGCCCCACCGCAAGTCTGGGCCCTCTCCCGGCAATTGTGGGAGAGCTTTTCCTGAGGAGACACAGAGAGGAAATCATTAACCACACACGTGATTCACAGTGTGGGGAGGGGGGATGTGAAGGAAGAGTGAGAGGGGGGAGTTGAAGGGCTAGGGGGTAAATGCTCCCCTGGGGGAGGAAAGAAAAGGCGTTGGTGTCTACTCATTCATGCTGCCCGGTTTAGGTCATTGACCTTCTTCCTGTACTGGAGGCCAGTCCTCCTGGTCACATTTCCTGAGCTTGCTGCCACCACCACCTCATGCCAGGCAGCGCTGGCTGCCCTATAGCTCAACCTCCGGGACACTTGGGGGAACAGGACATCCCTCAGGACCTCCACCAGTTCCAGCAGCCTCCCCAGCTCAACATCCCCGAATCTTGGGGCTGGTCTCCTTGGCGTGGCTGAGCAAGTGCAGCTTAAGTGCTGCTCAATCTTGTTAGTGGGGACTGGTGAGCGCGGTGCCAGCAAATCAACTGGCGAGCCTTCATTTGCGGTGAGAAGCACGTGAGGCCTCGTTAAGTGGACCAATTAACTTTGAATAGCTTTGCCGGCCTCGTTGGCCGAGCGCCGGGAAGCTCGCGGCAATTCCCGCGCACTACTACACTTCGAAATCTTTCCAGAGAATCGTGACTGATGCCTTGGGTCTTCATTGTGTACCTGGAGAAGATTCTGTCTGACATATGTTGGACAAACAATCTGACAACAGAGATCGTGCAACAGTTAAACAAGGCGGTGAAAACAGAGGGCCGGGTGCCAACATTGTGCATGTGGCTACTTAGTGCATCAAGCCTGCTTTAACACAGCATGGATGAAGTTGTCCCACCTACATGTTATCCCATCTGTTTAATCAAGCAATGTAAATTGGCCTGGTCCCCAAGGGTACTCAGGCAAAACCTCAGAACATACAGACAAACCCACTCGCAATATTTCCCTCCCAAACCTCAGAGGCACAAGGAGATAAAAGGTGGGTTATTTATAATTGTGTTATACAACTAGTATTAATTTCCTCAGACCAAGGCTTCAATATACAGAATGCCTGTCAGCACCGGACTACAATCATTTTATTTACAGTAAAGATATTTAAGAGCATTTAAATTTTCATATATTCGCTAAACTACAAATTAGAAACGGTTACAGTACAGCAACATTATGAATGATTTCCCCTCCCTTAATCCACCCGATAAAGACCTGGAAAATATACTCTCAGATGTTATTTAAAAAATATATTCTTGTGCTGGATCTGATTTCCTAGGGAGCGTTTTGCTGCCAACTCTCAAGGTTTAAAGCCAGCTATTGTATGCTACATTGGAGGGATAACAATGAGGGCAGACACGCAAATTTCCGAGGTCAACTGTAGGTGCGATCGTCCTTTCTCATGAAGGAAGGAAGGAAAGTAAATCATGCCAAGGGTGACACTCTGTGGCTCCCTCTGTGGCTTTCACAATTAAAGGTGCCAAAGACTTTAAAAAATGGCTCAGTGTTCAGTACACAGCAAACCCTTCAGATCCTTACAGCGTGCCAGCTTTACTGCTCAAGACCTGTGCCTCAGAACTAGCTCAGCTGTTCCAGTCCAGCTCTACCAGTGGTATCTACTTGAGAATGAGAAAAGTTCCCCAGCTATGCCCTGTCCAAAAAACAGGACAAATCCAACCCAGCCAATTACCTTCATATCAGTCGACTCTCAATCAATAGCAAAGTGATGGATGGTATCCTCGACTGTAAGTGTTATTTACCTGTTCACTGATAGTCAGTTTGGGTGCTGCCAGGATCACTTAGCCCCAAAACTTTTTAAAGCCTTGGTCCAAACACACACACAACAGCTTAATAGAACCATAGTATCCCTACAGTGCAGAAGGAGGCCATTCAGCCCATCGAGTCTGCACCGACCCTCCGAAAGAGGACCCTACCCAGGCCCACTCCCCGCCCTATCCCCGTAATCCCATAACCCCACCTAACCTGCACATCTTTGGATAATAAGGGACAACTTAGGATGGCCAATCCACCTAACCTGCACATCTTTGGACTGGGAGAAGAAACCAGAGCACCCAAAGGAAACCCACGCAGACAGGGGGAGAACATGCAAACTCCAGACAGACAGTCACCCAAGGTCGGAATTGAACCCTGTGAGACAGAAGAGCTAACCTCTGTGCCACCCCTGGATCAGGGGCTGGATTGTAAGTTCTTGACGAGTTGGGAGCAGGGACAATGGAAAGGTCAATTCATGCATGGAAAACCCAGAGGTGCAGAGCGTCTGCCAGTGGCTCTTTAACTCAACAACTGTGTCACCATATGATTTCTGGGTTTTCTGACCAACTAGTATCAACAGGAATGTTGACAAGCCACAACTAGATTACAACTCTGATTATAAATTGAGATGGATTCAGCAGTTGAGAGCAGAACCAAAGGAAATGGCAAAGTGGAATCCTAGATGTTCAAAGGCCTTGTTTCAGTAAGTCCCCAGCAGCAGAAATGGCCGAGAGGAGATTTCACGAGAAACTGTCCTGACTGATGGCACAACCAAATTTGCCAGTGAAACCAAGAAGACACAGCTGATGGTTACTCTTGAGGTCAGTTGCTGGAGTGTGATGACATGGTTTCAACACTGATAATGGTTTAACAATCTAAGCAAGGCAGAGAGGGTGAATACGACAGAGCATTCACTTACATCCCATCCCTCTCCAGCAGTCACTCTCAACAAATGCTCCCCATCAGTTCAGCTGTGACAGTTCTCATCCCCCGCTACATCCCTTAACAGTGTTCACCCTCTCTCCCCGCTGACAGTGTTCACCCCCTCTCCCCGCTGACAGTGTCACCCCCTCTCCCCGCTGACAGTGTTCACCCCCTCTCCCCGCTGACAGTGTTCACCCCCTCTCCCCGCTGACAGTGTTCACCCCCTCTCCCCGCTGACAGTGTTCACCCCCTCTCCCCGCTGACAGTGTTCACCCCCTCTCCCCGCTGACAGTGTTCACCCCCTCTCCCCGCTGACAGAGTTTACCCCCTCTCCCCGCTGACAGCGTTCACCCCCTCTCCCCGCTGACAGAGTTTACCCCCTCTCTCCCCTGACAGTGACACCCCCCTTGACTTCCTCACCAACAGGCCGCAATCTGTCAGGATAAGCAACAGCACCTCCTCAACATTAGTCCTCAACACCGTGCTCCACAATGTGTGCTCAGTCCTCTACTGTACTCCCTATACACACATGACTGTGTGGCAACATTTAACTCCAACTCAATCTATAAGTTTGCGGATGATACGACCTTGGTGGCTTGTGTCTCAAACAATGATGAATCAGACTACAGAAGGGCGATAGATCACTTGGTTGCATGGTGTGCCGAAAACAACCTCTCTCTAAATGTCGGAAAGACCAAGAAGCTGATCATCGACTTCAGGAAGCGTAGCACGACCACCCCACCCCCCTCTATATCAATGGCACCAACAGTCTGTCCAGGACCACTCACGTCAATGCCATAGTCAAGAAAGCCCATCAACGTCTCTACTTCCTATGGAAGCTAAAGAAATTCGGCATGTCTGTATTGACTCTCTCAAACTTCTACAGATGTGCCATCGAGAGCATCCTATCCGGCTGCATCACAGCCTGGTATGGCAACTGCTCGGTCCAAGACCGCAAGAAACTGCAGAGTGTGGTGAACTCAGCCCAGCGCATCACACAAGCTTGCCATCCCCACATTAATTCTGTCTACACCTCCCTCTGCCTCAGGAAGGCAGGCAGCATTATCAGAGACCCCTCCCACCCAGGCTTTACCTTCTTTCAGACCCTTCCATCAGGCCGAAGGTACAGAAGTCTGAAGACCCACACATCCAGACATAGGAACAGCTTCTTCCCCACAGCTACAAGACTCCTCAACGACTCGAACTGATCAGTTCCTTGTAAGAACACTATTCACAACGCCCTATGCTGCTCTTGCTCATGTATTTGCTTTGTTTGGCTCTTGTTCCGCACTGTAACCAATCACTGTCAATCGATGTACCATTTGTCAATGTTCTCTGTTGATTATTCTTTGTGTTTACTGTGTACGCACTGTGTACGATCCCTCGGCCACAGAAAAATACTTTTCCCTGTACTTCGGTACATGTGACAACAAATCAAATCAATCAAATCAAATCAGTGTTTCCCACTCTCCCCCCTGACAGTCTTCACCCCCTCCCCGCTGACAGTGTTTAGCCTCTCTCCCCCGACAGTGCTTAACCCCCCTCCCCGACAATACTCCGCCCCAACAACCCGACAGTGCACACCAAACCACCCACCCTGACAGTTCTCAACCCCCTCACCACCCCCACCCCCTCACCACCCCCACCCCCAACAGTGTTCATCCCCCCCTACACCCCTTACAGTGCTCACCCCCTCACAACCCATGATGGTGTTTACCCATGGGGGAAGGGGGAATTGTCAAGGGATGAGGGAGAGGTGAATATTGCTGGGATGGGGCTAACATTGTCAGGGGTTGAACCTGGTGGGAAGGGGTGTGGATTGTTGGCAGAAGACAACGCTAATGGGAGGGGTAGTGAGCATTGTCGAGGGACAGGGACTGACCATGTTGGAGGAGTGAGCTGTATCGGGGTTGCTGTGGGTGCTTTGATGCTCCAGCTGATTTACTTAGAGCTGTGTTCCTGAGAAGGCTTTCTATTGCTAGGAAAAGCTCGAAGTAAATCTGCAAAAAAAACAGGGTAAGTAAAGGGCAATCAGACTTGTCTACAGAATGTGATGCCACTGTCATGTGCAGCAGTCCAGGCTGAATAAAAATATCAATTAGATGTTTAAATTCCCCACACAAATACCACCCTTGTGCGTAAGCACATCTGGGCTTGCTAGAATCCTGATGTGTATCAGCGGTTCAAGTTTAGTCATTCACTGCTTCCCATATTGGAAGATTCAGGCCATGATTTCTTCAACATTACAAATAAGCAACAGGAGAGTAGAGGCACGGAGACCGGTGGAGGGTCCCCATCAGAGGATGTACAATGCTCCAAGCTTTGCTCAGCTTGACACAGATGCTGAGCCTTGGGGGTCATCAAGGAAGAGAATCCTTCTGGAGCAGCAGCAGCAGAAATTGTGCGATTTTCTCTCAGCTTTTCCAGCCATACTGTGTGAGATTGGAGGATTCCACCTTTAATGAGTGACATGGGGCTGGATTCTCCATTGTTGAGATTATGTCCCCACGCCGGCGTAGAAACGGTGGAGTTTTACTCCTGAAATTCCTGCAAAAAAGTTAAACGAATTTAAAGCCCTGCAGGGGGCTAGCAGGGACCCGGAGTGAATCTCGCAGCTTTTGCTGCAGATATGGCCCCCCGCACATCCGGATCAGAGGCTGCGCATGCGCACGGCGGCGGCCTCCAGGGGCCGTGCTCCATGTCGGACTCGGACCGCGGAGACAGACCAAAGAAACAGACCCCCCGATCGGCCGTGCGCCCGAGCCTCAATCCCGCACATTAAATCCCCGGCCGCCTATAAGGCCCCCCTGGTCTCTGCAGCCGCCACGCGAGCATCCCGACCCAGCAATAGGGGGTTAGTTCCACGCCGTCGGGAACTCGACCAGTTGGGAGCAGATGATTGCTGAGTGGGCCTTTGGCATTGGCGTACTCCGCAGTGACGCCAAACCGACACCTGGCCCGATTATGGCGTCAAACTGGATTCTCCGCCCTGGCGCCAGACGCGATTTCGGCGTCGAGCTGCAGAGAATCCAGCCCATGATGTCTCAGGTTTTTGTGCTGATGTTCACATCCACGGAAAGAGTGGCCATCTGCATGGAGCATCAGATACAACAGTCCGAGTGTGTGCTGGCCCTTGCCAATGTCCTGCCCCCTCAGCATTCCACCTTAGTAAGTTTTGTAAGGGCCACGAAGAATCCAGCACGAGTTTTAAGGATACAAAGTAATAACATTTATTTACTATAACATATATTCATAACAGTAGCAGTAACTTCCCTTGCTACACACTCCTTCCTGCTGGTTCCTGAACTGGCCAGCTTTATTTATACTAGGAGTTTACTAGTGGTTTCTCCGCCCCCCTCATTGGGGAAGCTCATACTCCCACAGGATTGTGGGATAGTCATTAGTCCCCAGCCAATGGTAAGTAGGCAGGTTATAACAGTGAGGATTAAGGAAAACCTTCCCTTGTTTGTTCGGTGCCTGACAGAAATGCAGTAAAGTGCTCTTCAGTTCCTAGCAGGGGAGAGTGGGCCTTGGCAGTAAATGAAGAAAAGGAACATGTATGTCAAGGTGCCCCACCACCATCAACAGTGCTGTCAGCAGCAGGAGGACCAGCAGCAGGCTTTTCCGAGGCCACATGTCCTTCCGTAATGGACAGGAGATCTAGCTGGAAGGTGGTGAGACCCCTGACACATGGGGCGAAATTCTCCGTTATCGGCGGAAACTCCGCCGATCGGCGCAAAAAACGGCGCAAATCCCACTTGCGTCACGTCATAAAAATGGGCCGATAGTCTGCGGCCCGAAATGGGCTAGCAGCGACGTAACGGGATCCGCGCTTGCGCAGTGGTTCACGCCGTGCAGCGTCATACGCGCTGCACGGCGTGACGGCTCATAAGGCCGCGCAGCTCCCCCCCACCCGACCGGAACAGCCGACCGCAACACCCGACTTGATGGCTGGCCGTCGCTCAGCCCCGAGGTTCGAGTCACGCGATGTGGAGGCGCTCCTGGATGCGGTGGAGCAGAGGAGGGACGCCCTGTATCCCGGGCACGGCCGCAGAGTTGCCCCACGCCACAGCCGGCGTCTGTGGAGGGAGGTGGCAGAGGCCGTCACCGCTGTGGCCCTAACACCACGGACAGGCACCCAGTGCCACAAGAAGGTGAACGACCTCGTCAGAGCAGGCAGGGTGAGCCTCCCCCATATCCCCCATATCCCCTCTCCCCCAAATCCCCCCCTCCCCCATATCCCCCCCTCCCCCATATCCCCCCCTCCCCCATATCCCCCCACCCCCATATCCCCCATATCCCCCCTCCCCCATATCCCCCATATTCCCCCCTCCCCCATATCCCCCCTCCCCCATATCCCCCATATCCCCCCTCCCCCATATCCCCCCTCCCCCATATCCCCCCTCCCCCATATCCCCCCACCCCCATATCCCCCATATCCCCCCTCCCCCATATCCCCCCTCCCCCATATCCCCCATATCCCCCCTCCCCCATATCCCCCATATCCCCCCCTCCCCCATATTCCCCATATCCCCCCTCCCCCATATCCCCCATATTCCCCCCTCCCCCATATCCCCCCTCCCCATATCCCCCCTCCCCCATATCCCCCATATCCCCCTCCCCCATATCCCCCCTCCCCCATATCCCCCATATCCCCCCTCCCCCATATCCCCCATATCCCCCCTCCCCCATATCCCCCATATCCCCCCTCCCCCATATCCCCCATATTCCCCCCTCCCCCATATCCCCCTCCCCATATCCCCATATCCCCCCTCCCCATATCCCCCATATTCCCCCCTCCCCATATCCCCCCTCCCCCATATCCCCCCTCCCCCATATCCCCCATATCCCCCCTCCCCCATATTCCCCATATCCCCCCTCCCCCATATCCCCCCTCCCACATATCCCCCCTCCCCCATATCCCCCATATCCCCCCTCCCCCATATCCCCCCCTCCCCCATATCCCCCATATCCCCCCTCCCCCATATCCCCCCTCCACCATATCCCCCATATTCCCCCCTCTCCCATATCCCCCATATCCCCCATATCCCATATCCCCCATATCCCCCCCTCCCCCATATCCCCCCCTCCCCCATATCCCCCATATCCCCAAGTGAATCCAGCCCTAACCTTAACCTCTGCAATGCACGCGCAACCGATGGCGTGCATTCATATACCTGCCTAACACTGTTGCCTTTTACCCCTGCCAGCACCACCCCCCCCCACAGGAGAAGCGCGCACACAACACCAGGGAGCATGTGAGGACTGGAGGAGGGCCCGCTGATGAGAGGCCACTGACCGTACACGAGGAAAGGGCCCTGGAACTGGCTGGCGGACCTGAGGACCGGGAGGTTGCTGATGCAGAGGTCGGGGCCCCACGAGCAAGTGAGCCACCAACAGCCCGTCCCCATATCCCCCCTCCCCTATATCCCCCTCTCCCGTATCACCTGATCACTGCCTGATGTCTAACCATGCATGCTTCATTGTGTATCGCAGGACCAAACGTCCAGGCACCCATCCCCGCAGATGCAGACCGCCCGCAGGATGCCCCTCGGAGACCACGGGAGACGGAGAGACCCGCACCCTCCAGCATGCGACGCCCGCAGGATGCCCCTCGGAGACCACGGGAGACGGAGAGACCCGCACCCTCCAGCATGCGACGCCCGCAGGATGCCTCTCGCACACCACGGGAGACGGAGAGACCGGACCCTCCAGCATGCGACGCCCGCAGGATGCCCCTCGGAGACCACGGGAGACGGAGAGACCCGGACCCTCCAGCATGCGACGCCCGCAGGATGCCTCTCGCACACCACGGGAGACGGAGAGACCTGGAGCAACAGGGAGACGACACCCCCGTCACGTGCGGGAGCGACCACCCAGCGATGAGGGGGGCAGCCACAGGCCCCCGTCACATCCGAGCCAGGACACCACTACCCAGGACACCACTATCCAGGACACCCCTACCCGGGACACCACTACCCAGGACACCCCTACCCGGGACACCACTACCCGGGACAGCACTACCCGGGACAGCACTACCCGGGACAGCACTACCCGGGACAGCACTACCCAGGACACCCCTACCCGGGAAGACGAAATACCGGACAGTGACTCAGAGTGGATGGGTGGAGACGAACCCCCACCCCAAAGTGCCATGGACTCAGAGTGGGACGAAGAGCACGACACAACGCCACTGCTGTCACCAACACCCTCCACCATCGCAGAAACACTCACCACGGTTGGGCACTTTAGTGATGAGGCGTCTGGTACACTCACTGGTGCGCACAACACAGCCGTCCCGGTACAGCAGGTGGAGGTAGGAGCAGCAGAGGGACCGGGCGGTCGGAGGGCAGCCCAGGCCAAGCGAACATCTGCCGCCCAGATGGATCCCGGGTTCCTGCAGTTACGACACCCACACATAGATCCGATGCAACCACCGACACGGAGACGAGCGAATAGGGTGACGGGTGGCTTGCGGCGGCTGCGGTCGCAGGTGGAGGAGTCCACCCGCGTCCAGGAGCTGGGAGTGGTCCCGGTCATGCGTGCCAGGCTGACACCGCACGGGTGGCGTCCGCGGTGGAGGCAATGGGTGCGACGGTGTCAGACATGGGGAACGGTTTGCGAGGCCTGGGGCCTTCCGTGCAGGCGGCGTCTGTGGCCCAGGAAATGGCTGCCCTCTCACAGGAGGCCATGAGCCAGTGCCAGCGCCAGATGGCAGAGGCGCTCAACGCCATAGCCCAGTCTCAGCAGGCCATGGCCCAGTCTCAGCAGGCCATGGCCCAGTCTCAGCAGGCCATAGCCCAGTCTCTGCAGGCCATGGCCCAGTCTCTGCAGGCCATGGCCCAGTCTCAGCAGGCCATCGCTGAGGGCATCGGCGCCAGTGGCCATGTGCGAGCTGGCGTCGCACTGTCGCAGACAGGGTTCGACAACCCCCTGGGCTCCATGGCTGCAAACCTGCAGACCCCTGTCGATACCAGCACGGGCCTCCAGGACTGGCAGCGCCAGATGTCGGGGGCGCGTCGGATGGCCAGTCCGTTCGCATCCCCCACCCATGTAGAGGCCTGGGGGCCATCGGGCACCCCGAGGGAGGAGGAGGTGGTGTGGTCCGTCCCGGCTCCCTCTGTAGGGGAGGTCCCGGTACACCGCGACACCTCGGACTCCCCCCCTTCCGTCCCAGGTGCATCGGGTGGGCAACGGGCAGGACAGGCTGGCAGCTCGCCATCCCAGTCGCCCGGGCCGCAGCCTGGCCCATCTAGGCCAGGACGCCCCAGGAAACGGCCGCCAAAGGGATCCAGTGTCAGAGGGCAGGAATCACAGGAGTCCACCTCCAGTTCTGCTGTACCGTCTGGGGAACCACGTAGACGTAGTCAAAGGGCCCGTAAGGCCAAACAATTAGACACTGAGTAAGTTGGCACGGGTGCAGGGCACAGATGAGTTTTAGGCGCTAGGGCACGTGCATGAACTCCTTTGGTTATTAAAGTCAATGTTACACCTACCGAAGCTGCCTTTGTGCTCTGTCCAAAGTGTGCGGGGGTGTCATGTACGTTGAGCGCAAGTGTGTGTGTGAGGGGTGGTCTTACCTCAGCCCCAGGTGAGTCTGCCCCCTTCCCCCTGGGCCGCCATCAACATCCCCCAGGCAGAGGACGGGACCGTGCGCTGCAGTGTCACAGCCGCATGCAGGGATGGTCCGGGTGGATGGTGGTACTGTGGCCATGGGTCAGACATAGTCCAACGATGTAGAGCCAGGAGCTCATCGGAGGCGGGTTGTCATCATTCTCCATGGCCTGCGATAGACACGCGTCCACCCGCAACTGGGTGAGCCCGGCCCGTTGTGCCGCCGGTGGATCGGCAATTGGGGGTGGGGGGGTGGTGTGCATGCGGGTGGGGTGTGTGGGGTTGGGGAGGGGGGTGAGGGTGCTGGGTGGGTGGATGGGTGGGGGGTGTGGGTGGTCGGCTGTTGTCATGGTGTGCTGTCTGTGGCCATACTACCCGATTCCCACGCCCATCTAGTCAGTGAAGCGGGCGTCTATCAGTCTGTCCCGTGCCCGCTGGGCCAGCCGGTAACGGTGGACAGCCACCCGTCTGTGTCTACCCCATCTGCCCTGACCATTGCCCCCATCCCCCTCATCTGGGGAGGACTGGGCCTCTTCCTGCTGCTCCTCCACTCCGCCCTCCTCTGCCTGCGGCACATCGCCCCTCTGCTGGGCTATGTTGTGCAGGACGCAGCACACCACAATGATGCGGCCGACCCTATCTGACCGATACTGGAGGGCGCCCCCAGAGAGGTCCAGGCACCTGAAACGCATCTTCAGCACGCCAAAGCACCTTTCGATCACTCCCCTTGTCGCTACATGGGCATCATTGTAGCGGTTCTCCGCCTCATTGCGTGGCCTCCGTATAGGCGTCATCAGCCACGATCGCAATGGGTAGCCCCTGTCGCCCAGCAACCAGCCCCTCAGCCGGGGATGGCGTCCCTCGTACATGCCGGGGATGGATGACCGCGACAACACAAATGAGTCGTGTACACTGCCTGGGTGACGGGCGCAGACGTGCAGGATCATCATGCGGTGGTCGCAGACCACCTGTACGTTCATCGAATAGGTCCCCTTCCTATTAGTGAACACGGCCCTGTTATCTGCAGGTGGCCGCACGGCGACGTGCATCCCATCGATCGCGCCCTGGACCATGGGGAACCCGGCAATGGCAGAGAAGCCCACGGCCCGGGCATCTTGGCTGGCCCGGTCCACGGGGAAGCGGATGTAGCGGTGCGCCATGGCATAAAGGGCATCTGTCACTGCCCGGATGCACCGATGCACCGATGTCTGCGATATGGCGGACAGGTCCCCACTCGGTGCCTGGAATGACCCCGTTGCATAAAAGTTCAGGGCCACCGTAACCTTGACGGACACGGGGAGAGGGTGTCCCCCGCCAGTGCCATGCGGTGACAGGTGTGCCAGCAGGTGGCAGATGTGTGCCACGGTTTCCCGGCTCATCCAGAGTCTCCTCCTGAATTCCCGGTCCATGAGGTCCTGGTATGACTGCCGGGGCCGGTACACACGGGGCGCCCTCGGGTGCCTCCGTTGCCGTGGGGCCGCGACGTCCTCCTCCCCCTCCTCGTCCTGTTGGTCAGGTGTCCCTCCAGCCTGGGCGGCTGCCGCCTGCCCCTCTGCGGCAGCCTGCGCCGCCTCTCTGGCACGCTCCTCCTCCTCCTCCTCATCCAGGGCAACATAGACATGAGCGGCTGCCACCACGGCGGCCAACATCGCTGGATGGTCTGAAAACATGACGGCCTGGTGGGGGGGAGGGGAACGACGACATGTCATCATTGCCCATATCCCCTCCTCCCCCCAGCCAGGTGGCATGGACCGCATGGGTCCAACTGTTGGAGGCTGGCACCTGGCCAGGTGGACCAACTCATTTGCCCTCCCATCACCCACCCCGGCACGGCCCCCTCCCCAACCTCCACCCCAGCACGGACCCCCCCCAACCTCCACCCCGGCACGGACCCCCTCCCCAACCTCCACCCCGGCACGGACCCCCTCCCCAACCTCCACCCCGGCACGGACCCCCTCCCCAACCCCCAACCTCCACCCCAGCACGGACCCCCCCAACCTCCACCCCGGCATGGCCCCCTCCCCAACCCCCAACCTCCACCCCAGCACGGACCCCCCCCAACCTCCACCCCGGCACGGACCCCCTCCCCAACCCCCAACCTCCACCCCAGCACGGACCCCCTCCCCAACCTCCACCCCGGCACGGACCCCCTCCCCAACCCCCAACCTCCACCCCAGCACGGACCCCCCCCAACCTCCACCCCGGCACAGCCCCCTCCCCAACCCCCAACCTCCACCCCAGCACGGACCCCCCCCCCAACCTCCACCCCGGCACGGACCCCCCTCCCCAACCCCCAACCTCCACCCCAGCACGGACCCCCCCCAACCTCCACCCCGGCACGGACCCCCTCCCCAACCTCCACACCGGCACGGACCCCCCCCCCAACCTCCACCCCGGCACGGACCCCCTCCCCAACCCCCAACCTCCACCCCAGCACGGACCCCCCCCCCCCAACCTCCACCCCGGCACGGACCCCCTCCACAACCCCCAACCTCCACCCCAGCACGGACCCCCCCAACCTCCACCCCAGCACGGACCCCCCCCCCCAACCTCCAGCCCGGCACGGACCCCCTCCACAACCCCCAACCTCCACCCCGGCACGGACCCCCTCCCGGCACTCCCCCGGAGCCCAGCCTACTCTAACCACCCCCCCCCGCCGCACACACACACAAGCCGAGACACACCTCTCCTCAGGCAATCAGTCTGCGGCCACGCCATTTCCTGCCCAGAGCCAACCCCCCAGGCCGTCACTCACCTCCTCGCTGGTCGGCGTGAGCCTGGAGCACCGGGTCACGCCGATGAAAAGGAGGTTTGATTCACGTCGACGTGAACGGTCATCACGTCGACGGGACTTCGGCCCATCCGGAAGGGAGAATATCGGCAGGCCGAAAATCGGCTGCCTTGCGCAGACCCGTGACATTCTCCGCGGCAGCGGCGCCATTAACGCCCCGCCGACTTTTCTCCCTTCGGAGACTTCGGCGGGGGCGGGGGCGGGATTCACGGCGGCCAACGGCCATTCTCCGACCCGGCGGGGGGTCGGAGAATGCCGCCCATGGTCTACAGGTAGAAGGTGAGCTCTCCAGACATGTCTGAAACCAGTGTCCCAGGAGAGTCAGGCTCCAATGGCAAGTCACTGCTGACATCAGCAGCCACTGCTGGGCATGCATTGCCAATGGCTGACATGCCTTTCACTATAGGGCCACCTCCCAAACCTCCCCAACCCCCACCTTACCCCCTATCCACACTGGATCTCTGTCTCTTATCAATGTTGGATGATCTCTTTTCCTGAAAGGCGAGTATGCAGAGTGATGGTGTTCATATTGGCCTGTATGGAGAGGAGAGTGTTCAGAATGGCCTGTGTGGAGAGGGAGTGTTCAGAATGGCCTGTATGGAGAGGAGAGTGTTCAGAATGGCTTGTGTGGAGAGGGAGTGTTCAGAATGGCCTGTGTGGAGAGGGAGTGTTCAGAATGGCCTGTGTGGAGAGGGAGTGTTCAGAATGGCCTGTGTGGAGAGGGAGTGTTCAGAATGGCCTGTGTGGAGAGGAGAGTGTTCAGAATGGCCTGTGTGGAGAGGCAGTGTTCAGAATGGCCTGTGTGGAGTGGAGGGAGTGTTCAGAATGGCCTGTGTGGAGTGGAGGGAGTGTTCAGAATGGCCTGTCTGGAGTGGAGGGAGTGTCCTCCAGGTGCTCCAGTTTCCTCCCATAGTCTAAAGATGTGCAGGTTAAGTGGATTGGCCATGCTAAATTGTCCCTCAGTATGCAAAAGGTCAGTTGGGGTTACCGGGTTATGGGGATGAGGGGGCTCTTTCAGAGGGTTGATGCAGACCCGACGGGCCAAATGGCCTCTTTCTGCACTGTGGGGAGGTATCAAAATAAGACCAATTTAATTTGAGTTTTATATTGCTACCATGTTACAATGCCCCAGGTTAGGACACGGTCAATACCTGCCCCCTTGACCCAGAGTCGCGACGTAAGTGAATCAACAAATAATTCTTAGAAAGGTTTTGAGATCTTTGGCTCCAGACTGCTCAAATACTTACAGACACCAGGGGATGGATTCTCCCCTACCCGGCGTGGCGGGGGGGGGGGTCCCAGCGGGAGGGTGTGGCGTGAACCACTCCGGCGTCGGGTCGCCCCAAAGGTGCGGATTTCTCCGCACCTTTAGGGGCCAAGCCCTCACCTTGAGGGGCTAGCCCCACGCCGGAGTGGTTGGCGCGCCGCCAGCTGGCGGGAAAGGCCTTTGGCGCCACGCCAGCCGGGACCGAAAGGACTTCGCCGGGCGGCGGAATTCCGCGCATGCGCGGGAGCATCAGCGGCTGCTGACATCATCCCGCGCATGCGCGGGGGGGGGTGCCTCTTCCGCGTCAGCCATGGTGAAGACTGTGGCCGAGGCAGAGGGAAAAGAGTGCCCCCACGGCACAGGCCCTCCCACGGATCGGTGGGCCCCGATCGTGGGCCAGGCCACCGTGGGGGCACCCCCCGGGGCCAGATCGCCTGCGCCCCCCCCCCAGGACCCCGGAGCCCGTCCGCGCCGCCTAGTCCCGCCGTGAAGCGAGGTGGTTTGATCCTCGCCGGCGGGACAGGCATTCCAGCAGTGGGACTTCGGCCCATTGTGAGCCGGAGAATCGCCGGCGGGGGGCTCGCCGACCAGCGCGGCGCGATTCTTGCCCGCACCGAATATCCGGTGGTGGAGAATTCGGCAACCGGCGGGGGCGGGATTCACGCCAGCCCCCGGCGATTCTCCGACCCAGCGGGGGGGTCAGAGAATCCCGCCCCAGATTTGTAAGTCAAAACATAATAACTGTTTATTTACAACAAGAAGAGTTAAAACATGCAATAATTAAACGAGAATCACAGCCTGCTAATCTATTACTTTCCTCTTTGACCGTCCCACCCTCTACCCAAACACACACAAGGCAGGCGCACACAGAGGAAGGCAAAGGCGTAAAATCATAGGGATTAAAATATGGGAGAGACACGTTCCTATTTCTGATGTTGAAGTCACTGTAGCCGGCTAGCTTCTCACAGGCTTAATTGGCTATAGATAAACTGCCTCTGCAAGCTTATTAATCAAAATAAGTGTCCATCAGGACAGAGAGATATATCTAAATGCCTCTTCAAAAAAGTGTGCTACACTCGACAAAATGAAGTTTATCTGAGTTCGGCAGAACATTCCGGAACATCATCCACTGGGCCAGACCAAATAGCACTGATACTTGGGGCAGGGGCAGCGTTTGTCAGGGGGGGGGGGGGGTTCAGTAATTGTCCAGATACAAAAAAATATATAAAGGGAATAAGGTTTAAAAGGGAGGAACCTTACAACAAAACAAAAACAAAACGTTAATGGGAAAGTTTAAATGCCGTAAGAATCCTCCAAAAAAGACCTCTGTATTTCTCCCACTCTGGCTTCTTATGCGTCCTCATGCTCTTTACCCCACCCATGGCAGACCTTCAGACATCTCAACCCTCGGCTCCGAAATACCCTCCCTAAAATCTCTGTTTCCACTTCCTTTAAGACATTCCTTAAACCTTACCTCTTTGACCAAGTTTTTGGTCACCTGGACTAATTTCTCCTTCTTTGACTGGGTGTCAACACTTGTCTGTATAAACTGCTGTGTTGGGGCAGTGTAGAAGACATCATCCTTCCTTTCTCCCATCATGTCTCATTTTTTTAGGCTTCTTTTGCACTCCCTTGATTAAGTTTTTCTTTTGAAGAGTTGTGTAAACTGAGCATGTTAAGTGAATGAACTACTCAATCATCACAGGATGATCTGCAAAACTAATTTAACATCGGTCAACAGGTCATCTGGACAACATATTAAAACACACAGACTCACCAAATTAAACAGCATCCATCAAAGCACAGTATGGCAAGTGTCAGAATGGAGCTGAGCAGAGTGATACAAATACTTAACGAGGAATGTAAAAGTCAATTTGGAGCAAAAGCTTCAGATACCTCAAGGCAGCAGGATGTGAAGTCAGGGTAGTTAAGGCAGGAGTACGGAAGGACAGTGCAAGTTTGTATGAAGCTCGGTGCAGAAATGGATACATGCAAACCTTAAAAAAAATTAACGCTAACAGGCATAAATGTTACAAGTTTTCCACTAATAAATCATTATCACTCCACCCCGCTGCCCCTGCCCCAAGTACAACAGTGGGTTTTGGCAGAGACTTCATTTTGGGCTTGAATTAAAGGACCATCTAATCAATAAATGTGGGCCGGGATTCTCCGAGCCCGCGGCAGGTCGGCGAATCGTCGAGGGACGCGCGAATCCCGCCACGCCGCTCCGACGTTGAGCTGCCGAATTTTCGGGAGAATCGGTGCCAATCGTGCTGGCGCGTTCGCTGAGATGCCGGTCGGGGCCCGTTTTCAACGGCCCACGTGGCGATTCTGCTCGCCCGACTGGCCGAGTGCGCGCCGGGTTCCGCCGAGTCCAGCCGGCGTCGTTTGCGCGTGGTCCTACCCGGCGGGACCTCAGCGTTCTGGCTGCGGGGGCCGTCCTAGTGGGGGGGCCTATGTTCCTCCGCGGCGGGCCCCTGTAGGGCTCCGCCATGTTGCCCGCGGGCCGGTGCGGAGACAGGCGTGGTGCACATGTGTGGACCCGCGCCGGCCGTGGCGAGCATGCGCAGACCCCTGCCAGCCGTGGCGCGCATGTGCGGACCCGCGCCGGCCGTGGCGCGCCAGCTTTCGGCGCTGGAGCAGCGCACAGCACTCCGGTGCCGTTCTAGCCCCCGGGAAGGGGAGAATGACTGGGCCTGGAGGCCAGTTGATGCCTGGCATCGCACGCGCAGGTTTTGACGCCAGCGTCAACACTTGGCCGGGATTTCGGAGATTCCCAGCCGTGGTGTTCATCCAAAGCCATTCGGCACATCAAGGTTGCTCCTCCAATCAATCAGATCATAGTTGATAATGCTTCTCAATTCATTTACCAGCCATTATTCCATATTCCTTTGTATGTAATAAAGAACAGTTGGTCCTAGTCTTGAAAATTTCCATTAACCCAACTTCCACAGTTTCTTTTAGGGAGAAAGGTAATTCCTGTGCACACTCCTAAAAGGCAGCCCTCTGATTTTAGGATTGCGCTGACTTGTTCTGGATTCAACTGTCATAGAAGTACATCGAACAGTACAGCACAAAACAGGCCCTTCAGCCCTCGATGTTGTGCCTTTAGTCTTTCATACACACTAAAGTTTATGTTTTTGTTTAAAATAATCCACTCTTGGACGAGTGCCAGTTGTCTGCAGGCAATAAAAGTTTCTCTGTTTTCGACTTTCGGTGACGGCATGTAGAGAGCAGCCACGAGGTGGCTCCCACCAGAGTAGTGTGATTTTGGCCCTTTTCGCCCGTATTTCGGGAGTGATTTGGGGAGGAAATTTAGTTTGATGGGATAGGAGTCCCATGTCAAAGGAATGCCCAATAAGTACAAAACCAGGCAGCAGAAAAGTAAAGATTCAACGTCAGACACGGGAGTTTTGTGAGCTTAGTCTGCCGAGAAAATGGCAGAGGCTCCTGCTGCACCTTCGGCCACTCCATTAGCTGTTGAAATGCTGACAGACATCTTGCCGGGGGAACATAAGAAATTGCGGCAGGCTGTCTCTGAAAACCTCGACAGAGCAATCGAAGGGGCCCTGTGCCATCTTTGTGCAGCCTTGGAAAAAAATATCTGGCGGTAAAGGCGCAGGGCGGTGCTAAACAACGTGGAGGCGGCCCTGTCGAGGCAGAGTGACCAGATCACCTCCCTGGAAGCGGAGTTGGCACGGGTTGCTGGTGATAACAAGGCGCTAAGGGCTAGGGTGGATGATCTGGAGAATCGCTCCAGAAGGCAGAAATTGAGAACTGCTGGGCTTCCGGAGGGTCTGGAGTGTCCGAATTCAATGGAATGCATGTCACAGATGTATGGGAAGATGGTGGAGAGGGTGGAATGACTTCCCTCTCTTGAGTTGGATCGGGCCCAAAGGCCGCACAGCCAGGAGCCCCGTTCTGATGAACCACTGCGTGCGATCATTGAGCAGTTAACAAAAAAAGGAAATGGTCCTATGTGGGCAAAGGACCACTTGGACTATAAGTGAGAGGACCACACCATTAGGCACTACACCAGGATGTGTGAGCGGAGTTGGCTGAGAGGCGTGCAGCATTCAACAAGGCCAAGGCTGAGTTGTACGGGAACAACGTTCATTTTTGATGTGGTGTGGCCCCCACCCTCAGCACCTCCACGGAATCTGAATACGCTGCTGGTGGACAAGGGATTCTGGGAGAGGGTATCCTCCATCATTAGGGAGTACATTGATTTTAATAAGAATGAGACTACCTCACCTTCCACGGTGTGGGAAGCTCTGAAGGCGGTCATTAGGGGGGGGGGGGGAGATAATTTTCTTTAAGGCACATAAAGTGAAGAGTAAAGGGTGGAGACGCAGAGGTTGGTGGATTCCATCCGTGAGGTGGACTGCCAGTACTAGCTTTCCCGAACACCAGAATCATTAGTAAGCCAGAAGAAATTACAGATGGAGTTGGGCTGCTCTCGACAAGCATGGTGGTGCACCAGCTGCAACGCTCGAGGGGGGATTTTATGAATATGGGGAGAAGGCCAGTCGCCTGTTAGCGCACCAGCTGACGTGGCAGGCTGCCTCCCGGGAGATAGTTCAGGTATAGGACTCAATTGTCAGGTTTATCTCTACCCCAGGAAGGCTTTATAAGTCTGAGTCCCCGGAGGATAAGTTGCCCATGTCGGTATTTTTGGATGGCTTGTCTATCCCAGTTGTAGAGCGAGAGGGAAGAGATGAGTTGGAGATCCAGTTGAGCCCGGAGGAGATCATGAAATGCATGAGTTCAATGCAGGCGGGTAAGGTTCCGGGCCCGGACAGATTCCCGATTGAATTTTACAAGAAATTTGAGGGTCAGCTGATCCCATTGTTGTTAGATATGTTTAATGATTCCATGTCCCGGGGTGTAAGCCTACTTGTGACAATAAAGATTATTATTGCTGGTTAATAACAATAACCAGCAATAATACAAGGGTGACTTAAGGATCCTTATTCCATACGGGGGCGGATGGAAGGGTACTAGTTTGAGGGCCTTGGTTACGGCTCCACTTCAGTTATTCCCACAAAATGTACTTCACACTCGGTGGTGCTGGCCACTCTGAGGATATGGAGACAGTTCAGGCAACATTTTCAGCTGGGTGCCATGTCAAAGTTAGTTCCAATCTGCAGAAATTATTGGTTTGTTCTGGCGGTTTTGGACTCGTCGTCCAGCTGATGAGGGAGGGAGGGATTGGAGCAGTTTGGGGACATGTTTATAGAGGGGAGGTTCACTGGTTTTGAAGATTGGTTGGGTAAATACCAACTTCCGAAGTCTAATCTATTTAGGTTTTTTCAAATGCAAGACGTTTTGCGCAAGGAGATTCCTTCCTCCCCCTTGGCACCCTCACCCTCCCCTCGCTGTTGGACAGGGCCCTTTCACTGGCTGAGTTGAGGGAGGAGGAAGATATTAAATATCTATGGTTGAATTTTGTTGGTGGAGCAGGTTCCGTTGGATGAGGTAAAAAGGAAGTGGGACACGGAGCTGGGTCAGGTTTTTGATGGAGGGTGTGGAGTAAGGCCCTTCACAGGGTCAACTCCATCTCTTCATGTGTTTGGCTCAGCCTGATTCAATTTAAGGTGGTACATTGGGTATATCTGTCCAGGGTGTGGATGAGTGGCTATTCCTGGGGTGGAGGACCGATGCAGACGATGTTCTCTGGGGCTGGCAAATGATACACACATGTTCTAGTCATGTCCTAAACTTTTAAGCTTTTGGGTCTTCTTCTTCAACACCTTGTCAGGGATTCTTGGGGTTGAGCTGGAGCTTTGCCTTCAGGTGGCCATTTTTGGGGCCTCGGACTCACTGGAACTGCAGACGGGGGTGAATGCGGCTGTTCGCCTCCTTCTAGCCTGGAGGCAGGTTCTGCTTTGGTGGAGGATTTTGGTTCTGCCCAGTGTTTCGTCCTGGTTGAGTGACCTTATGGAGTTTTTGTGCTTGGAGAGGGTCAAGTACTTCTTGGGGGTGTCGGCAGAAGGGTTTTATCCAAGATGGCAGCCATGCGTTTATTATTTCAGAGAGTTGGTCATCGTCAGATGTTGAGGGGGGGGGGGGGTGGGGGGGGCGGGGGGGTGGTGCGGTTTCTGGTTATGATCTGGTTTGCTTTTTGGGGGTGGGATTGGGAGGGTTTGTAAGTTTGGAATTGTATTTGTTTTGTGTTTTGTCTTTACTGTGTTATATAAAGAAACATTTTCTCAACAAATATATATTTTTTAATGTTTCTGTTTTCATCCTGCTGAATCTTCTTATCCTTTCACCCATCTCAATGAACGCGATTCTCTGGCCTCGTTACATCCCGCTCAAGCGAAACTAGGCCGGTGAATGGCGGGAGATGTAAAAAACAAGAACCGCGTCAGGTGCCAAACAGTTTGCGATGCAACCGGCCTACACCCGTAATCGGGATCTCGCCGTAGCAGTGTAAGAAACAAATTATCACCACTTAAGTCCCATTTCCATACAATTAATGGGAGCCATCCATATCCAACGGCCTCCCATCATTCAGCAGCCTCCCCAGCAAGTGCTCACGCTGACACCGATTAGTACTCCTTTTGAAAAACGTTAACCTGGCGGAAGGGCTCCTGTGGAGAGCCGAGGAAGCACTGGGCCTGCCTCCGCTGTGCTCGGCAGGGGGTGGGTGACCTTTGGCTGGGGGTGGGGGACGCTATGCAGGGGTGGGCTGCTATGAGTGGATAGGAGGGAGGTGCTGAGGAGGGGCAACTGGGCGCGATCGCTCACTGCACCACCATGGCAAACCCTGGATCCTGTGTACCCGTTCTGGGGGCAACCCTTGTCGCTGCCCGTCTGCCTCAACGACCACCCATAACCCCCACAGACTGCCGAGGCCTCTGGCCTTGCAGCTGAAGGCTGTTGCTTATAGGGAATTGGCAATCGTGGTTAAGTGAGCACTTCACACAACCCAAGTGGGTCCCCGTGTGTGGGCGGACCATGTAGCATGTGGGAGTCATTGCCTAGCATCACAATCATACCATGAGGCCTGGAAACTGTACCTGAACGCTGTGGGAGGCAACACCACACACGCAGCAGCCAACATCCAAACACCCAGGGGATGGGACACAGCTCCGGGGACATGTCCATGGCCGGAGAGTGGGTGAGTGCCACGGGGAGGGGACCAGCACCCGGTCCAGGTGACGTTACGAGCAGGAATCCGGGGTACAGGGTCTGGGGACCATTGGGGGGGGGTCTGCTGTGGTCGGGTGTGTGTGGGCAGGGCGTTCCGAGTGTGGGGGTGATCAATGGGGTAATGGAGGGTCCCTGGGTATGAGCCACTGCTGTCAGTCTAACACCCTCTCCCAATTCCTTACAGATATTGAGCACTATGGCTGGGATATTGGACACAGAGGTTGCTCGAGTGGTGCTGCTGCTAGGCCGGACGGTAAGATACCGGCAGCAGCAGCGTCTGCAGATGCTCGAGGCGGCGGCCCATGTGCCGGACTTGCCCCACACCCTGAGGACCTGGCCACCCATCAGGCCAGGGAACGACCCAGAGGGGAAGGCCCAGGGTGCCCAGGCCGGTCCTTTGAGCAGATGACGGACAGCGCGTGCCGCAGGAGGCTCCACCTCAAAAAGGAGACGGTGTGACACCTGGCACCACATGGAGGAGGAGCATACCCGCTCCCGGTGGCCGTCAAGGTCACCGCAGTCCTGAACGTTTACGCATCAGGATCATTCCAAGGCTCGAGCGGGGACCTGTGTGGCATCTCGTAGGTCACAGCCCACAAGTGCATCCAACAGGTCATGGATGCCCTGTTGCCCAGGCGGAAAACTAGATCGTCTTTTAAATGAACCAAGATGCCCGGGCAGCAGGTTTCTCCACCATCGCCAGGTTACCCCAGGTCCAGGGGGTCATACATGCATGTTGCCCTGCGCTCATCAGGCTATCTGGAGGTGCCTTATGTTAACAAAAAGAGGCTCCACTCAAAGAACAAAGAACAAAGAAAAGTACAGCACAGGAACAGGCCCTTCGGCCCTCCAAGCCCGTGCCGACCATGCTGCCCGACTAAACTACAATCTTCTACACTTCCTGGGTCCGTATACTTCTATTCCCATCCTATTCATATATTTGTCAAGATGCCCCTTAAATGTCCCGATCGTCTCTGCTTCCACTACCTCCTCCGGTAACGAGTTCCAGGCACCCACTACCCTCTGCGTAAAAAACTTGCCTCGTACATCTACTCTAAACCTTGCCCCTCTCACCTTAAACCTATGCCCCCTAGTAATTGACCCCTCTACCCTGGGGAAAAGCCTCTGACTATCCACTCTGTCTATGCCCCTCATAATTTTGTATACCTCTATCAGGTCTCCCCTCAACCTCCTTCGTTCCAGTGAGAACAAACCGAGTTTATTCAACCGCTCCTCATAGCTAATGCCCTCCATACCAGGCAACATTCTGGTAAATCTCTTCTGCACCCTCTCTAAAGCCTCCATTTCTGGTAGTGTGGCGACCAGAATTGAACACTATACTCCAAGTGTGGCCTAACTAAGGTTCTATACAGCTGCAACATGACTTGCCAATTCTTATACTCAATGCCCCGGCCAATGAAGGCAAGCATGCCGTATGTCTTCTTGACTACCTTCTCCACCTGTGTTGCCCCTTTCAATGACCTGTGGACCTGTACTCCTAGATCTCTTTGACTTTCAATACTCTTGAGGGTTCTACCATTCACTGTATATTCCCTACCTGCATTAGACCTTCCAAAATGCATTACCTCACATTTGTCCGGATTAAACTCCATCTGCCATCTCTCCGCCCAAGTCTCCAGACAATCTAAATCCTGCTGTATCCTCCGACAGTCCTCATCGCTATCCGCAATTCCACCAACCTTTGTGTCGTCTGCAAACTTACTAATCAGACCAGTTACATTTTCCTCCAAATGATTTATATATACTACAAACAGCAAAGGTCCCAGCACTGATCCCTGTGGAACACCACTGGTCACAGCCCTCCAATTAGAAAAGCATCCCTCCATTGCTACTCTCTGCCTTCTATGGCCTAGCCAGTTCTGTATCCACCTTGCCAGCTCACCCCTGATCCCGTGTGACTTCACCTTTTGTACTAGTCTACCATGAGGGACCTTGTCAAAGGCCTTACTGAAGTCCATATAGACAACATCTACTGCCGTACCTGCATCAATCATCTTAATGACCTCCTCGAAAAACTCTATCAAGTTAGTGAGACACGACCTCCCCTTCACAAAACCGTGCTGCCTCTCACTAATACGTCCATTTGCTTCCAAATGGGAGTAGATCCTGTCTCGAAGAATTCTCTCCAGTAATTTCCCTACCACTGAAGTAAGGCTCACCGGCCTGTAGTTCCCGGGATTATCCTTGCTACCCTTCTTAAACAGAGGAACAACATTGGCTATTCTCCAGTCCTCCGGGACATCCCCTGAAGACAGCGAGGATCCAAAGATTTCTGTCAAGGCCTCAGCAATTTCCTCTCCAGCCTCCTTCAGTATTCTGGGGTAGATCCCATCAGGCCCTGGGGGCCTCGCTCAACATACAGCTCGTGTGTGACCACCAGATGAAGATAATGCATGTTTGTGCACGCTTCCCGGGGAATGTGCATGACAGCTACATCCTGGGGCAGTCGGTCATTCCTGCCCTCTTTGAGGTGCACCCCAGGATGGGCAACTGGCACTTGGGGTATAAGGGATATCCACTGAGTGTTAAGTAATGGGTTAAGAGACATTCCAATTAGTTGTCTCATTTATGTTAAGTATCCAATAATTGACACTGATATGTAAAGGGGCTTCAGGTGGCCTTTGTGGCAGGTGATGTGATGTTAGAGTTTTGTGCAGAGTCTGTTGAAGTAAATTAAAGGTGTTTGTGAAAAGGAGCAGAATCTTTGACTCTTTATACAACAGCAGCTAAACGTCTAACAAATGGTAGCAGAGGATGGTTGCTGTGCAAATGTGAAGGGTTGAAAGATACAACTTTTCCAGACCAAACCAAGCAGTGAGTGAGAAGAAAAAAAACCCACAAAGATATATGGCTGAACATAGGATAAAGATGGCTGGATAGACTACCCCCCCCCCTTATTTTCTGAAAGGGAATTGTACGAGAAGTGCAGTAGTTATGTGGACTAAGGTAACTGCCTTGGGAAAGAGAAAACAAGGTATGGCATTGGCTCTTTCTCTACTTGATGACAGTAAAATCCGGAGCAAAGTGTTTTCTGAGCTGGAATTGGAAGAGATAGACTCAGAAGAAGGTCAGGAGACTCTATTACGTTATACAGATAAGATTTATAAAAAGGATGACTTGTTAAGTGCATATGAAGCATGGTCGGATTTTGATAGGTCCCAGAAAATAGAGGATTTCTCCATTGAAGACTATATAATGGAATTTGGCAGACTATATAAAAGGCTGCAGAAACACAACCTGGAATTTCCACAGTCTGTGTTGGCCTTTAAATTACTTGACTGTGCTAAAGTGAGCAACATGCATAGACTCCTGGTTTTGACAGGAGTTCAGTTTGCGGATAAGGATACCTTATTCGATCAGATGACAAAAGCTTTTTAAAAGTTTCTGGGGAAACATTCGATTCCGATGGCTCTGATGATCCAAAAAGGTCAGTCTGCAATAAAGCAGAATATGGAAGGTACACTACAAACAGGATGGTGAAATTGCACGGCTACAAACAGGTTCCAAGACTATAGAAGGAGATCGGGACCCGGAAATTATGAAGACAGAAACCCAGTTCGAACCTACAATAGGAAGATGAACCCCAGAAATAGCCGAGGGATGATAAATCGATGTTTTCGATGTGACTCTCAATACCATTATGCTTTCAACTGTCCAACACATATAATAGAATGTTTGAAGCGACACATGACACGGAAGGAAGAGTCAGAAGAGAAAAAAGATAGTGACCAGAAAGAAGGCATTGTCCTATTAACAAGCAGTTTTACGCCGGTAATGAGGGTGTTGGTTGCAGAATCCTTTAATTGTGCTGTATTGGACAGTGGCTGCACATCTACTGTGTGTGGAATTGACTGGTTAAAATGTTACCTGGACTCCTTGAATGCTGAAAATCGTAACAAGGTTAAGGAATTTGAAAGTTCCACAAGTTTCAGGTTTGGGGATGATAATACTCTGAAGTCGCTGAAAAGAGTGGTGATCCCTTGCAATATTGCCGGAGTGAATCATTTCATTAGCATGGATGTTGTATCAAGTGAGATACCTTTGCTTATGAGCATACCATCGATGAAGAGAGCACACATGAAACTGGATATGGAACAGGATACGGCAACAGTTTTTGGAAAGACGGTGGAGTTACAATTTGCACAGTCGGGACACTATTGTATTCCATTACTGACAAATAATATTTCAAGTAGAGTTGTTAAGGATGTGTTAATGACAGTTGAAGATGGGACTTTAGCTCATAAAAAGCTTGTTGTATTAAAACTGCATAGGCAATTTGCGCATCCGTCTCCTCGGAGACTGAAAAGTTTTATTAAAGGATGCAGGGGCAAGGGATGAAGACTATACTAAACTGATAGAACAAGTTAGTGATCGCTGTGAAGTTTGCAGGAAGTACAGAAGGACACCAGCACGACCGATAGTAACCCTACCTTTGGCCAGAGATTTTAAAAACATTGTGGCCATGCCCCTTAAGATCTGGGATAAAGCCAATAATATATTTATTTTGCAATTTGTAGATTTAGCAACCACATTTAGTCATTCAACGATTGTATGAAGTAAAGAAAAGAGAGTAATTCTGGATCAAATCGTGGAAAAATGGATAGGGACAGGAATGGGCCCACCAGCAAAATTCCTTACGGACAATGGGGGAGAATTTGCTGATGATGAGTTCATGGATATGTGTGAATACGTGACTATCACAGTTATGAATACGGCTGCGGAAAGCCCATTTAGTAATGGTGTGTGTGAAAGAAACCAGGCAGTAATAGATGACATGCTCCGGAATATTTTGGCAGATGGACCAAACTGCAAGCTAAATTCAGCTTTAGCAAGGGCGGTACATGAAAATATTTCATTACAGATGGTTGGGGGCTATAGTTCCTATCAAGGGGCTGGTTTAGCACAGTGGGCTAAACAGCTGGCTTGTAATGCAGAACAAGGCCACAGTGCGGGTTCAATTCCCGTACTGACCTCCCCGAACAGGCGCCGGAATGTGACAACTCGGGGCTTTTCACAGTAACTTCATTGAAGCCTACTTGTGACAATCAGCGATTATTATTATTATTATTAGTGTTTGGTAGAAATCCTAAAATTCCATCCATTTTAGATGACCTGCCTCCAGCTTGGGAAGGGACTACAATTAGCTCTGCCTTTGCTGAGCATTTAAATGCATTACATAGCAATAGAAAAGCTTTTTGGGAATCAGAAGTCTCTGAAAGAATTCACAGAGCTTTAAGGCATAATGTACGGCCATCAAATACCGTTTTTCAGCAAGGAGACCAAGTATACTATAAGTGAGACAATTTTAATGAATGGAAAGGCCCAGGGAAGCTCACAGGCATAGATGGCAAAACAATTATTTTGCAACATGGCAATCAAACTGTTAAGGTACATTCATCAAGGATAATGAGTACAGATTACAAATTTTCAAATTTAGACAGAGCAGACAGACATAACGAGGAACCAGAGTCATCTGGTACGCACATGTTACAGAACTATGAGGACCAGTTAACTGATATAGACAGGTTTCTGTAGAGGAACACAACACTTCTGATGAATTAGAACAGGCTATTTTTCCAAAAGGACAACTGCCAAAAGTTGGTACAAAAGTGACATACTTGCCTGAAGGGTCTAGTCAATGGAAGGATGCAATTGTTATTAGTAGAGCAGGGAAGGCCACTCAAAAGTATAAACATTGGTTGAATGTACAGCATTCAGGGGAAGGAGTCAAAACAATGGATTGGGAACACGAAGTTCAAACATAGAGGGCACAGAAATGCAGTGCCAGTTCAGATAGCACATCGGAGAGTGAACAGGTCCGCAGGCAAAGGTTGAGAACTATTGAAAGGACATCCCACAGCAGAAGGGAAAGATCAAGCAGTAGCAGTACAGAACGAGATACCAGGCGGGAGAAGGGACGTGGTTTATCAAGATCTCGGAACATGAGTAAGACTACGAATACTATTAGGAGTAGAAGCCCACATGCACATGAGATTTTGATGGCTTCCAATAAATTAGATGAAAAAGTTATCAACGAGCCAAACAGCAAGAACTGCATAGTTGGAGTGAATTTGGGGTGTACATGGAAGTACCACCTGGGGACAAAAAGCTCTATCCCACAGATGGATTTGCATGGAAAAGGTTCTTCCGGATGGAACTTACAAGGCAAAGGCCGGGCTTGTGGCAAGGGGATTTGAAGAAAACTTAGAAGATCAGGATTTAAGGGTAGATTCACCTACGGCAGGAAAGTTTATTTTAAAGGTCTTCTTGGCTATATTGGCCACAAAGGTATGGGAATGCAAACCTATAAATATAAAAGCTGCCTTTTTGCAGGGGCATCAGCTCCAGAGAGACATTTTTCTCCGTCCTCCTAAAGAGGCAGCTAACACAGAATGGGTACTCTGGAAGTTGAACAAATGTGTATCTGGATTAAATGTTGCATCTAGAATCTGGTATTTTTCGGTAAGGTCAGTTTTGTTAAAGTTAGGCTGTTGCCAGTTGAGAGCAGATCCGGCAATGTTTTACTGGCACTATAAAGGAAATCTTTCTGGCATCTTTATGATGCATGTCGGTGATTTTTTGTGGGGTGGGACAAGTGATTTTGAAGCTATTGTAATCTCTGGTTTGAGGAAAGAATTCAGGGTTGGAAGTCAGGCTTCCGGTGCATTTAAATATATTGGACTGGAAATCGGACAGACTAAGTTAGGGGCAACTTTTCGTCAGCAACCTTATTTGGAAAGCATCAGCCCAATAGCAATTAGTCGTGGCCGAGTTTCACAAAAAGATGGAATGGTTTCAAAGATGGAAAAAGAACAACTGCAAAGTTTAATTGGGCAACTGAATTGATTAGGTAGACAGACTAGGCTGGACGTGAGTTTTGATGTCTTAGAGTTGAGTACAAAAATGAATGATCCTAAAGTGGAAGACATAATAAGAGCAAATAAAGCATTGGCCAAACTAAAAATGCAGGAGTGTGTTTTGAGGTTCCCGGTTTTAGGTGACCTTAGGCACTTGAAACTCATAGTTTATAGTGATGCGTCCTATGCAAATTTATGTGATGGTGTTTCAAGCGCAGGAAGTTTTATAATTTTCCTTTTGGGGAACAATGGTAAATGTTGCCCTCTTGCGTGAGAAACAAAGAAAATAAGGAAAGTGGTCAAAAGCACTTTGGCTTCTGAGAAGTTAAGCTTTATAGAGGCGGTAGATATGGCCTTTTATATATCTCAGATATTGACAGAAATTTGGGGATTAGGGGATTTGGGTAATATACCTTTTGACTGTCACATCGACAATAAATCCCTGTGGGAAAATGTGCACCCTACAAAAAGTATAAATGAAAAAAGGTTAAGGATAGACATCGCAAGTTTGAAGCAGATGTTGGAAAGAGGGGAAATAGCAAAACTTAAATGGATCGACAGTAGCTACAATTGTCAGACTGTTTTACAAAAAGAGGGGCTAGTTCACAGAAACTTTTGGATATTGTTAATGAAGGGCGCCTGTTTCTGTGACTGGTTTTTTTCTTCCAAAAACAAAAAGAAAAAAAAGAAGGGGGGAAATTGCGTGTGTGTTTTTGAGTTTCTTGTAATTTTGTTTTCACCTAATAATTGATTTTTCTCCAAGGAAGGGGAAACTGTTAAGTAATGGGTTAAGAGACATTCCAATTAGTTGTCTCATTTATGTTAAGTATCCAATAATTGACACTGATATGTAAAGGGGCTTCAGGTGGCCTTTGTGTCAGGTGATGTGATGATAGAGTTTTGTGCAGAGTCTGTTAAAGTGAAATAAAGGTGTTTGTAAAAGGAGACGATCCTTTGACTCTTTATACAACAGCAGCTAAATGTCTAACACTGAGGACCTGGCTATTGATGCCAGTACGGGGGCTGGTGATCGAAGTGGAGACCCGGTACAATGAGGCCCATGCAGCCACCCAGGCTGTGATTGAGCGGTGCATCGGACTCCTCAAGATGCGGTTCTGATGCCTCAACCACTCCAGTGGTGCACTCCAGCACATCTGCTGGAGGGTCGCCCACTTTGTGGTGGTCTCCTGTGCCCTCCACAACCTCGCACAGCAGCGGGGCGATGTGCTGGAGGTTGGCGATGAGGGACATGTGGCCACCTCCGAGGAGGAGGGGGACGGGGACAAGGAGGACGAGGATGACGGGGAGGCGCAGGACCAGCTGGGGCTGGAAGATGAGGCTGGGGAGGAATTTGAGGCCCAGCCGGATGCTGCAGTACAGGCGACAGCAGTGAGAGTCTGGCAGGCCCGGAGGGCCAGGTCGGCCCTCATACCCGCCCGATTCACTTTAAAAAACATGTTTTTATTAAGGCATTTATATATATATACATAAAACACAACCACAACCAAAAAGAGAACAAACAGGAAGTCACAAAGAAGAAATAATAAACACTCCATCACCCCAGCCTCCTAGTCGTTACCCTCCACCCAACCTGCCTCCTCTTTTAACCCCAGAATCCCCCCTGTCCTTCTCCATCCCACCCTCCCCCTGCTGACTTCTTAATTATCCTTGAAGAACTCGATAAACGGTTCCCATCTCCGGGAAAACCCCTCCATAGTCCCTCTCAAGGCAAACTTGATTTTGTTTCCAATCTAAGGAACTCTGCGAGGTTGCTCACTCACATTGGAACAAGATCCGTCTCCGGGCTACCAGGGGGGCAAAGGATAAAATGTCGGCCTCTCTTGTCCCCTGGACTCCTGGGTCTTCCAACACTCCAAAAACCGTCACTTTTGGACTCGGGACAGCCCTCACCCTCAGCATCTCAGACATTACATCAACGAAGCCCCACCAGAATCCCCGCCAGTTTCGGACAGGCCCAAAACACGTGGACATGGTTCGCAAGCCCACCCGTGCACCGCCCACACCTATCCTCCACCCCATCAAGAAACCTGCTCATCTGGCCACCGTCATATGTGCCAGGTGGATGACTTTGAATTGAATCAGGCTAAGCCGATCACACAAAGAGGATTCATTCACCGCCGTCAGAGCCTCCTCCCACAGCCTAGTCTCCAACCTCCTCCCCAGCTCTTCCTCCTACTTCCGCTTAACTTCTACTATAGGGATGCCCTCTCAGTCCATCAATTCCTTATAGATCTCCGACACCCTACCCTCGTCAACCCCTGTTTTCGACACCACCTTGTCCTGCAACCCCGGGGACGGCAGGTCAGGAAAGGACGGCACCTGTTTCCTCACATAGTCCCGTACCTTTAAGTACCGGAACCCATTCCCGCTGGGCAGCTCATACTCCTCTCCTAATTCCTCCAAGCTCGAAAAGCTGCCCCCCATGAATAGGTCTCCAAACCGCTCAATCTACACCCCCTTCATCACCCCCAGAACCCCGCGTGCAGCCGTCCACCCCCTCCCCCCCCCCCCCCCCCCCCAAAGCAAACCTGTAACCGACGCACTCTCCAGCCTCAGGTGCTGCCGCCACTGTCCCCACACCTTCAGGGTTGTCATCGCCACCGGACTTGTGGAGTACCTGGCTGGCGAGAACGGCAGAGGTGCCAGTAACAGTGCTCCCAAGCTAGTGTCCTTGCAAGAGGCTGCCTCCATCTGTACCCGTACCAACCCCTCCGCCACTACCCACTTCCTGACCATGGTTATATTTGCTGCCCAGCCGTTGTTCAGCAAATTTGGCAACACCAGCACCCCCCCCCCCCCCCCCCCCCATCTCCCCACTCCAGGAGCACCTTCTTCGCCCGTGGGGCTTTCCCCGTCCTCACAAACCCCAAGATCAATGCAGTAATCTTCCTTAAAAAAAAGCCTTTGGAATAAAAATCAGAAGGTTCTAAAACATGCATAAAAAACCTCGGGAGGACCGCAACCTTCACAGACTGCATCTGCCCTGACAACGACTGCGGGAGCACGTCCCACTTATTAAAATCCCCCTACATCTGCTCCACCTGTTGTGCCAAATTCAATTTATGTAGCTGTGCCCATCCCCGGGCCACCTGGATGCCCAAATACCTGAAACTGACCCCACCACCTTAAACAGCAGCTCAGCCAACCTCCTCTCATGCCCCCTTGCCTGGATCAGGAAGACATCACTCTTCCCAATGTTTAACTTATACCCAGAGAACCGACCAAATTCCTCCAAAATGTCCATGATCCCCCAATACCTTCCAAAGGGTCCAATATGTAAAGCAATAAATCATCCGCATATAGCGAGACCCTGTGTTACCCCCCCCCCCCCCCCCCCCCCCCACTCTGCACTATCTCCTGCCAACCCCAATGACGCTCTAAGCGCTCACCCTATTCACGTAGGACATGGCCTGGTCCGTCACCCCCCACTCCCATTTCCCACCCTCCCAGGGTCTGTGTCACTTCACTCCAGGGTGCTGGGATTACGTCGGCACCGTCTGCGGGTCACTGTCAAGGGCCGGGGGCTGGTGATAACCCGCAGAGAGCTGGTGCTCCTCAATCTATGCCATAGTCTGACCTCTGCCCGTCTACTGAGTGCTCGCTCACACCCATCACCTGCACGTGGTGTGCCCAGGGACAGGGGGTTGTCTGGAGAGATGGGCCAAGGGTTCGGAGGTTGGCCCGCATAGCGGAAGAAAGTGACGGAGGCATCATAATGGTTGTGCACAAGGGTGTTTAATGTGTAATACAATTCCCCACTCTCCCGATGGTGCCGAGACCCTCAGCCATGGCCGTCACCGACTGCGCAAAGCCTTGGGCATCTTCACTCATGGTGCCAACGTCGTGCACCAGGCTCTCCGTAGCGTTCACCACTTTAGCAGTGTTGGCATCGGTGCCACGCATTGTCGGCGACATCTCCTGCGCCTGTAGCCTCTGGGACTCCTCAAGCGGCTATGGACCCGCTGGAGTGATGCTGACATCTCCCTCTGAATGTCCCGGCTGCTCCCTAACGTCTCCATCAACTCCAGGTAACCCTGTACCAGAGGCTCAGCATCAAGCTGGGACCCAGCTGGGTCCTGGGATCCAGCAGACCGCCGACTGCTGTCTCGCCCGGGGGTTCCTACCTCCACCTGATGTACATCAGCAGCTGTGTGTTGCTCACCAGATTGTGCTCCCAAAGCCTGGCCACTAATGTTTCCAATCGAGGTGCGTGTATCTGCGCTGGTGGAGGGTGGGGATGACAGCTGTGCCGGACTATCACGGTGGCATCCTTGGAGCTCTCCTCCGAGGTGGTCTCCTGGGAGACTGGAGAGGAGACCACCCGGGATGGGCCGGTGCAGTCAGCTGGAGGACCTGCGGGGAATGAACATGTGGTCATTGGGAGGGTTGGGTCGGTCAGTAAGACAATAACAACCCACATTTGACAGGTTCTTCGGGTGGAGCCCGGTGGTTCCTCACCTCTGCAGCATCCGCCAGCCTCCGCGTTGGTGACCGCCCTGTCCTCGGCCACACCAGTCATCTCCAGGGCCCGCTCCTCGAAGGAGGTGAGGTTTCTTAGTCTGGCACACCACAGCCAGTCTGGGCCCTCTCCCAGCGATGGTGGGGGAGCTTTTCCTGAGGAGACACAGAGAGGGCATCGTTAACCGCACGCGTGGTACACAGTGGTGGGGGGTGGGTGTGAAGGAGGCTTTCTGGGTGTTGAAGGGGAAGAGAATGGAGGAAGGGTTGGGGGTCGAATGGAGAGTTGGGGGTGGATGCTCCCATGGGGGGGGGCAGGTTTAGGTGCCTACTCACTTGTCCTGCCTGGTGTAGGTCATTGACCTTCTTCCTGCACTGGAGGCCAGTCCTCCTGGTCACACTCCTGGCGCTCACAGCTACCACCACCTTGTCCCAGGCAGCACTGGCTGCCCTATGGCTAACCCTCCGTGACCCTCATAGGAACAATATATCTTCCATCAGGTGTAATGCACAGAGCTGAACACAGTACTCCCAATGAATTCTGATAAATGGGCTCTGTACAACTTAATCTCTCTGCATTCCTACCTTTTGAGTAAAAGCCAATATTTTGTTAACCTTTTTCCACTCATATTCATTAATCTCTCGTTATTAAGAAAATATTTGACTTTATTGGATTCAAAGTGGATCATTTCACACTTCCCCACATTGAATTCCATCTGTCACAGCTCTTCCCACTCACTTAATCAATCTATCTTTGTAACTTCATGTTTCCATTGACACAAGTTACTGTTTCCTGACATAGTGTCATCTGCAAACTCAGATATGCAAATCTTTTTCCTGCATCCAAGTCACTTGTGTCCTGGCCAATACTTATCTCTCAACCAACAACAATGAAACAGATGATCCCGTTATTGGTGCCTGTAGGGGCTTGTGTGTGAACTTGCTGCTGTGCTTCCTACATAACAACAGTGACAATACTACAAAAGCACTTCAGTAACTCTAAAATATTTCAGGACATCTTGAAGTTGTCAAAAGACGCGAGACAAGTATCGATTTTACTTCCAGTGGCTGGAATGTGCTGATCAGTCACAGGAAAGGTGACTTTCCTCTTGGAAACTTCAAATTAAGTACTTCTGACCAGAAAATTAGCCTTTAAGTCAACAAAACCACCCCACCCTCCCCCAAAGACACCACGTACCCGAAGATAGGCTCTCGAACCTGCAATGGGGAAGGAAACATAATGACAGCAAAAGCCAGGAAAGAAAGGATGAGGCTGCAGGCGTGAGGAGCGAAGCAGAGCAAGATATGGGGAGCGAGTGGAACCGCTGATACAAACGTCAGCCTACCCACCAACAGGACAATGGGTGGAGATCCTAATACAGGAGCTCTTAAAACACAGAGATGCCATAAGAAAATACATTATGGCCCCCTTAAAAGATGCACAGGAGGTGACGGTAGGGGAACTCGAGAGGGCAGTCACCGATCAAGGGGACTGGATCACCTCGCTAGAAGCAGAGGTGGCAAGGTCGGTGGTGGCCCAGCGAGCGTGACCATATCGGGCTGAGTTTAATGGGGCCAAAATAGCTCTGATCAAGAGCAAGGTACGGTTCGGGATGCTATACCCAAGCAAACTGTGGGTGACCTACCAAAACAAGGAACACTACTTCTGCACATGGGGACAAGTGGAGGAGTTCACTTGCAAGAATGGACTGGGAAAGCAGCCAAAGTATTGGACACATTGTGAATGATAAATTTGCTTTGATCTCGTGCAAATGCATGTCCGAGGGAGGGAGGGGGAAGAAGGCAGCAGTGTACCAAACCGAGAAGGGAGGGGGAGGAGAGGAACAGAACGGGTGGGGATTTCTCCCAGCGGGGGAGCCACCATGCTGACGAACATGCTAATACAGGGAAGAAAGTGGAGAGGGGGGAGCCGTGGTACAGCTCCCGAAAAGGGAAAGAGCCCCTGGCAGAAGGGGGAGGGGAACAACACTAGGCTGTGGGGGATGAGGCGGGGAGGATTGTGGGGGAGAGGCAGGGGGAGGAAGTGGGCGGGGAGAGGAAGCGGATGGCGGGACGGGAGGGATAGATGGCCCGGTGGGGGCTCAAGGAATGGGGGAGGGGTAGTACACCGGTTACAACAGGTCACACATGGCAATGGCTGGAACAAAGAAATCAGCGGTGGCCATCTTGAATGGCCCCAAAACAAAGGGAAACCCCGAAGTGCAGGGGCACATCCATGCTGTAAGTATGGCTGACCCACGGTGGGGGAGGGGACAGAAACCCCCCATCAGCATAGTCACCTGGAACGTCAAGGGAATCAACTGCCCAGTGAAAAGATTCAGAGTCTTCGCCCGTATGAAAAGCCTGAGGGTCGACATAATCTTCCTCCAAGAGACACACCTGAGAGAGGAGGACTGACTGAGGGTAAGAAATAACTGGATAGGTGATGCGACCATCAATTCACGCGGAACAGAGAGTGTATGTAAACTGTGGCTTTAATCGACTAGAACAGTGCCTGCCTGCGATTGCTCTGCTAGTGAGAGCCGCCTACAGGGCAGCTGCTCTTTATACCTCCCCTCAAGGGGTGGAGCTAGGGGCGGAGCCCACAAGGGCACCAACATGATACATTCCATGTAATATCGTACAATGGTCCATAGGTGGGGCCCACATGGGCAACAGCGTGATACAGTGACAGACATGGTGAATGGTTAATACAATACATTCACCACAATAGGACAGACCTACCAAGCGGGCTGGGGGGGGGGGGGGGGGGGGGGTGCGGGGTGCGGTCATACTGTTCAGTCAGAGGACGACATTCACAGCACCAAAGACTGTGTCGGACCCAGGGGGGATGGTATGTCATGGTTAGCGGTGTCCCAGAAGGGGCACCAGTGATGCTTGTAAATGTGTGCATCGCCAATTGGGACGATGCAGAATTTAGGAAAAAGACCATGAGATCCCCGACATAGACTCCCACTGACTCATCATGGGGGGGCGGGGGACACTTCAACTATTCACAGGACCCATGGATGGACAGATGGGGAAACAATTGGCCATGATGGGAGAACTGAGTGTCTTCCGCAGATGGGACCAGTGGACCCATTGAAGTTCACACACCCAAGGGAGAAGGTGTTCGCTTTCTTCTCCCATGTCATGATGTGAAGATGCCGGCGTTGGACTGGGATGGGCACAGTAAGAAGTTTTACAACACCAGGTTAAAGTCCAACAGGTTTATTTGGAATCACTAGCGTCGGAGCACTGCTCCTTCATCAGGTGAGTGACTCACCAAGGTCTGCACGAGAATTGATTTCTTTGTAGTGGGAAAATCGGTACTCCCAGGGATAGTAGGGGTGGAATACTCCGCGACAGTAATCTCGGACCATGCTCCACTCTACGGTATAGCCACCTGAGTTGGCCACTTCCCAACTTAAAATGGAGAACCGCAAAGGCTGAAGGGAAACTCAGCCAACACAGGCAAAGACTAGCAAGTGCAGAAATCATGTATATTGGAACTTGCAAAACAACCAGACAGCACTGAAACCAGCAGTCATCTGTATAGTAATGTAGCAGCCATCTACATAGTAATGTGCGATTCCCAGGCACAATGGCAACAGTTAAGGTAAACAAAGCCAAGCCAGACCCCTGGCGCCAGCAGGAGCCAAGACAAAGGAAGGCCAACGGACACTTAGGGACCGCCCAGCGATCAGGGAACCGCTCCAGCATTGGAGAAATCGATCCAAGTGATCGGAAAGTAGTCCAATCACTTGGACCCAGGTACGGGGTCCGCCCCAAAGGGCAGGAAGCCCCTGGGGACTACAAAGTAAAGCCCCCAAGTTCAAATCGTCCTTCTTGGCAGAGTCACTCAGCAACTTGAACCAACCCTTGACAGTGACGTGTCTTGTTGCCGCCAAGCAAGTAAGTCTCAAGTCAACGCTCGCTATGAGATAGGCGCTCCGAGCTACCAGTCCATTCCAGCTTTTGAATCCTGCAGACTCAGGACCTGACCAAAAGGCCATTTGTTCCCCTGACCTGGTGGGCCAGTCCGAAGCTAAGTATAGGCCTTTTAGTGATAGGAATAGCCTAGAAAGTAGAGTTTATGCATGAGTAGTGATTTACTGTGTATAATAAATGTGTTTTGATTTGAATCTTACTAATTGGTGTGTTGAGTTATTGATCAGTACTTGAACTTGAACCTCGTGGCGGTATCATAAAGATACCTGGCGACTCTAGAGCAAAGGTAATAAAACAGAGCAAATTACGAATTAAGAGCCAACCAAAAGTTAGCAACAACGGTCCGGGCCCAATGCTGTTCCCCCACCCCCCATGGAGACTGGACACAGCCCTCGTCGCCGACAAGGCATTCTGTGAGAGAATGTCACAAGCCATCGACGGCTATGTAATCTGCAACCAGAATGGGGAGGTCTCACCCTCCACATTCTGGGAGGCACTGAAGGCAGTGATAAGTGGGGAAATATTAGCATATGGAGCTCTCAGGGATAGGAAGGAGAGGGAGCTAGGCAGAAGCTGGCCGGCTCCATTCTGGAGGTGGATCGGCTGTACTCCATGGCCCCGACCGTAGGACTACTGGCAGAGAGGAAAGAAAATACAAATGTAATTTGACTTGCTCTCCATGAGGAAAGCAGTGAACCAGCTCCACCAGTCACGGGGGACCTTCTACGAGCAGGGAGACAAGGCCATCCGCCTACTGGCATGCTTGCTGAGAAAGTAGGCAGCCACGAGGGAGATACCGCAGGTGAATGATAGGAATGATAAACTAGTCGCAGCACCTGATGAGATCAATGGGGCCTTTGCAGGTTTCTACTGAGGGCTGTACACTTCTGACATCCCGGCTGCCACCCCCCCCCCCCCTGTCCCTTCTGGAGGGGGACTCGAAGATGAAATGATTTTTCAACGGGCAGGGGCAGAGCTTGGAAGCACCATCAGAACTGGGGACAGGCATGGGGAGCATTAATTCTATGCAGTCAGGGAAGGCGGGGTCCAGACAGGTTTAGGGTGGACTTCTGTGAAACATCACACCGGCACTGACTTGCAGGAGGTGTTCGATGAGGTGCCCTGCCACGCGCACTGGCACAGGCCTCGATCACACTGGTCCCTAAAAAAGACAAAGACCTGACGGTCTGCGGGTCATACAGACCCATCTGACTCTTGAACACTGACGTCAAAGTTCTGGCAAAGGCCCTGGCGAAGCAACTGGAGAGTTGCTTACCAGAGGTAGTCGCAGAGGCTTTGTCAAGGGCCGACAACTAAGAGCGAACATCAGGCACCTGATGAACATGATGATGACCCCACCCGGGGAAGAGACACCAGAGGTGATCATCTCCCTAAATACAGAGAAGGCCTTCGACAAAGTCGAATGGAGGTACCTTTTCGAGGTGCTGGAATGGTTTGGATTCAGATAAGGGTTCACCTCGTGGGTGAAACTACTGTACAGCGCTCCCATGGTGGGTGTATAGACAAATACCACTAGCTCTGGATACTTCCGGCTGCACAGAGGCATGAGGCAACGATGCCCATTGCCCCCCTATTATTTGCCCTAGCAGTCTATCTACTGGCTATCGCTCTCAGATCAGCGAAGGGGTGGAGAGGCATTCAAAGGGGAGATAGAGAGCACAGTCTCGCTCAACGCAGATGACCTGCTCCTTTATGTCTCGAACAATCTGGCCAGCATGGTAGGAATAATGAACTCTTAAGGGAGCCTTTTCAGGTTACAAACTTAACCTGAGTAAAAACAAAATCTTTCCTGTTAACCTGTGGGGGAAGGGGGTGGGTAGCAGAGCTGGGGAAGTTGTCGTTCAAGCTGGCCCGGACCAAATTCTGATACCTGGGGAACCAAATAGCCCATGACTGGGCACAGATCTACAAATGGAACCGAACTAGCCTGGTGGAGTAAGTAAAATGGGACCTACAGAGGTGGGACTCACTCCCGCTCTCCCTGGCAAGGAGAGTGCAGGCGATCAAGGTGAAGTGCTGCCCAGTTTCTTTTTTCTGTTCAGATCCCTCCCGATCTTCATCCCCAAGGCCTTCTTTATCAGGTTGGCAAATTATTCATGGTGTTTGTGTGGTGGGGAGGAAAAGCCAGAGGATTAGGAAGAAGGTGCTACAAAGAAGGAGGAACATGGGAAGCCTGGCCCTCCCGAACCTCTAATTCTACCACTGGGTTGCTACCGCAGAAAGTGTACAGGGATGGGTCAAGGAGCCGAGGGCGGAATGGGTTAAGATGGAGGAGAGTTCCTGCACAGGGACATCCGTTTGAGAGCTGTCCATGGCCGCATTCCCATCCCCCGCAGCCAGATACTCAAAAAGCTCTGTGATAGTGGCTACGCTGATAACTTGCAACCACTGCGACACCACTTGGGTATAACCGCAATGTCCGTCAAGGTCCCCATCTTCAAAAACCACAAGTTCACCCTCGCAAAGATGGACTCCTCCTTCAAAAGGCGGAGGCAGGACGAAAGAACACTGATGGTAGGGGACCTATACGTGGATGGCAGAATAGCGACCCTGGGAGAACTGACGGACAAGCTCCAACTCCCAAAAGGGAGCCAGCTGAGATACATGCAAATTATAACTCCTCCGAAAAGAGATAACAATGTTCCCACCTGACACCAGGACACTTACTATTGGACTTCTGACTAGAACTAGGCAAACTAGGGGACAGTAACTGCGCTGACATGTACATAGATTACTCGAGGAGGAACGTTCACCCCTTGATAAGACATGGGAGAAATGGGAGGAACTGGGCCTGGAGATACAGGGAGGACTCTGGATCGAAGCACTGTATAGGGTGAACTCCACCTCCTCATGTGTATGGCTGAGCCTAACGCAGATAAAGGTAGTGCACAGGGTGCACTTGACCACGACATGCATGAGCAGGTTCTTCCTGGAGGTGGAGGACAATTGTGAATGGTGCCAGGGAGACCCGGCCAACCATACCCACATGTTCTGGTCTTTCCCCAGGCTTGTTGGGGACTACGCAACCTTCTTTGAGGCCATGTCCAAGGTTGTGCGAGTGAGGTTGGGGCCGTGCCCACTAGTGGTAGTCTTCAGAGTATCAGAGCAGCCAGAGCTCTTCATGGGGAGAGGGGCAGACGCCCTAGTCTTTGAATCCCTGATTGTCCGCCGGAGGCCCCTGCTCGGCTAGCAATCGGCTGCACCGTAGACTGGCTGTCCGATCTGGCAGAGTTTCCCAAACTGGAGAAAATAAAATACAGCATCTGGGGATCAGAGGAAGGCTTCCGCAAGTTGTGGAGGGTATTCACTAGACTGTTCCAGGACCTGTTCGCAACCACTAAGCAAAGCGGGAGGGGGTGTGGGGCAGGGGGAGTGGAGAAACAAAACAAACAACAGAAGAAAGAGAGGGAGGGGATAGACAGGGGCAGGGGGATAGGTGAGATGGGGTGGGGGGCCTGCAAGAGAAACACAGGGTAAGCAGGAAAGAGGAACTGGAAGGGACAAAGGGGGAGAGCGCAGTCAGAAGCGACCACAATGGCGGGACCAAACTGTGCCCAGCCGACGTCGAGCATGCTCCCCTCCCCTGGCACGTTTTAGTGCCAGGAGACAACAAAGATGGGACGGGTGGGGGGGGGGGGGGGGGGCAAGCTACGCGGCGGCGGCCGATCACCAGGGGCTCGCAAACAGGGGCCCCCCAAACCTGTGCATAGGCTCTATCTCAGGGGACACAACTTGCTATCTGCCCCACAGGATTTGTGGGTTTCCTGTGGTATTCCACTTTGTAACATCCCTTTTCCATTGTATACTCTGCGTGTTATAAATGAAATTCTCCTCGATAAAAATATAAAAAGTAAATATAATTCTTTGTTTTTGATATACATGGTGAAAAGCTGCAGCCCTGTAAAGTCTATAGAGGCCACTACTTGACATTAATTTGAATGCATTCCCTTTATCCCTACTCTCTGCCTCCTGACCAATTACCAATCCAAGTCGCAAGATTATTTCCAATTCCATGTTCTCTAACTCTTCCTAATAATCGCTTGTGCAGCAAATGCCTTTTGGAAGTTCATTTACGCACCATCGATTGACAATCCCCATTCCACCATGTGAGTGATCACGTCAAAAAATGCAGCTCGATTGGTGACAGGTTGAGTAAATTGAGCCTATTCTCTATTAGAGATCCGAAGAGGAGTCACATTGGGCCCAACTCATGAGCGGAATGGCCTCCACCTGCTCCTATTTCTCATGATCTTATGATCTTATTGTGAGACATAACCTTCCTAAAGTCATCCTGATTCCTTTGATTCAGCACATGATTGTTGAAATACTCATTTCACATGAAATGAAATGAAATGAATGAAATGAAAATCGCTTATTGTCACAAGTAGGCTTCAAATGAAGTTACTGTGAAAAGCCCCTAGTCGCCACATTCCGGCGCCTGTTCGGGGAGACTGGTACGGGAACTTGCCCCAATGATAGAGACCAGTTCCCCACAACTGATGTTAAAAGGGTAAGTCTGTAGATTCCTGGTTTCTCCCTCCCTCTTAACTGCAATAGATTAATTATTGTTTTTAATAAATTGAATCAACACATATTCAATGCACGGCATGTTGACATATATACTCCCCTTTGCAGGCGTGACAGTAAGCAGAATTTTAAACCTGCATGAACTCATTTTTATGTAAATCACAATGCTTAAACATAACTAATCTCCAAATTCTTTGTGTGATAAAATCGACAACAAACATTTCAAACCAACTTGCATTTAAAAATTACTCTACAACAGGCAGACCCATTATACTGCATGGGCGGGTGGAGTTATTCCCAAAGTCATAAAACATTCAACATGAAATTTAATTTCAATAGCTTGACTATGTGTGTGTTTTTTGTGCTTCCAGCACTCCCTTGTGATCGCAGAAATGTGCTCCTAAAATTGGTATCACTAGAAATCTGACGCACATGATCGGGTGGCTAATTTTCTGGCCGGTAACTGATGTGTTGGGTGCTCTGGATCTGTGGAACACACACAAGCCACCAACACTTAAAATAGTGCAACACTATTTTATTAAGTTAGAAACTGTTGAACATACTTTCTCTGTGGGTTAACACGATGTGAGATTAAACTAAAGACCTATGCCTGTCCAAACCAGTCTGTGCACTCAGCACATGGTGAGGACCTATGCTGTAAGCTGTAAGCTCTGTCCTTGTAGGAGGCTGCATCCCAAATGAGCGGGAACTGTCATGCCCCCTGTCTTTATAGTGAGTGTGCTCTGACTGGTGATTGGCTGTGGTGTTGTGTGTGTTGATTGGTCTTGCTGTGTGTCCGTCAGTGTGTGTGTATCTGCACCATGATATACTGGTGTATATTATGACAGTAATTATAATCCACAACAGCAACTAAGTGCATTTATATAGGGGGGGGGGAAGGGGGGGGGAAGAAGGGGGAAGGGGGGAGGGGGTCAGCCAGCCAACCTATAGTCCATTGACTTTCGGCGGGACTAGATGCAACGACCAGGGCCACAAAGTCCCACTTAGTGTTTCATAATGCTGCACACTTTCTGATCATTGAAACAATTTACTTCCAACAGTGGGATATCCATTGCTCCGATCAAGAAAACCATGATCATGGGGCAAGGTGCTACATCTCCATCCCTGATCACACTAAACAACACCACTCTGAAAGTGGTTAACAAATTCTGTTGCCTTAGCTCCACGGTGATAATTCTAAAGTATCCTGAACATAATTTTCCCATAACTGCCCCACAGCAGTTGGAGAATCTTTGTGGTAGAAATGTGGAGCAGTATCAGAAGATAAAAATAGATGAAATCATTGAAAGCAAGGTCAAAGCAATAATTCTCAGGACGTTTTTGAGGTAGAGACAGAGTTAGCAAGGCAGAAGTTTTTAGCTAGAGAGTTTCAAAATGCAGTGCCCAGATAACTGAAAACTGTGTCATAAATCCAGGAACAGAGGGAATGGAAGTTACACAGTACAGAATTGAAAGAGCACTGGGCGCACACAAGCTCAGCAGACATCAAACATTAGAGTGGCATCTTTTGCTGAACATAATTTAGTAATACACGAGATGGTGCCTTCATCCACGAAGCCACCTGGAAGCCATTGATTGGTTATTGTGTAAATCCTAGGCTTAAAGCTGCACCCACAATGGCCTGATATCATAGAATCGTAGAATCCGTACAGATTCGTGCAGATGGAGGTCATTCGGCTCATTGAGTTTGCATTGACCCTCCGAAAGTGCATCCTAACCTAGGCCCACTCCCCTGTATCCCCGTAACCCACCTAACCTTTTGAACACTAACGGATAGTTTTATCAATCCCTCTAACCTGCACATCTTTGGATTATGGGAGGAAACCGGAGCACCCGGAAGAAACACACGCAAACATGGTGAGAACATGCAAACTCCACACAGTCACTGTGGTAGTCACCACTGATGTATTATACTGTATATATGGGTTTTACGGTAAGGCCCCTGTACTACAGGTACGGGGGTAGATCCCTGCCTGCTGGCTCCGCCCAGTAGGCGGAGTATGAATATGTGTGCTCTCAGTACAGCAGCCATTTCGTCAGCTGCTGTAGGAGGCCACACATCTCTGTGTAATAAAGCCTCGATTACATTCTACTCTCGTCTCGTCGTAATTGATAGTGCATCAATTTATTACACAGAGATTTTACAAACATGGACCTCCGCATCAAGCCGGATCGCCTGCAGCTGCATCCTCAAGCAGACAATGCCAAAAAGGACTTACAACATTGGCTAGCCTGTTTTGAAGCTTACATCGGGTCTGCGCCAGACCCAGTCTCAGAAGCACAGAAGCTCCAGATTCTGTACACGTGGCTGAGCTCCAACGTTTTTCCCCTCGTCCAGGACGCGCCAACCTACGCAGAAGCCATTGCGCTACTGAAGGAAAATTACGCTCAGCGGACCTACAAAATCTACGCCAGGCATCTTTTATCCACGCAGCGCCAACTTCCCGGTGAGTGTGTGGAGGATTTCTGGCATGCCCTGCTCGCCCTAGTGAGAGACTGTGACTGCCAGGCCGTTTCGGCCACTGAACACTTGAACCTGCTAATGAGAGACGCGTTCGTTACGGGCATAGGGTCTGACTACATTCGCAAGTGCCTCTTAGAAGGGGCCACGCTTGACCTCGCGGCGACCAAAAAACTAGCGCTCTCGATTACGGTCGCATCATGCCATGTTCAGGCCTACGCCCCCGACCGCGCCCCCCTGTGCATCGTGGACCCCGCCGACGGCCACCCCATCATGGACCCCATCAGCGGCAACCCCCTGCCAACCCCACGCCTGCACCGCGCGGCAGCCAACCAACCCCGGGGGACCCAATCGTCCACAGACTCACCGGGAAGTTGGCGCCGCCATCTTCCCCTCCTCGGACCACGTGCGGCCCGTGGGCGCCGCCATCCTGCTCTACTCACAACACATGCGGCCCATGGGCGCCGCCATCTTACCCGCCTCAGGACCCCCTGCCCGTCGGGCACCTCATCAGGCCGCTCATCGCCTGCAACCGCCGACGACCAGCCGCGTCTCGCCTCGGTCACGATTGACTAGTCTTGACCGCACAACCTCGCGACTGCTTCGACAAAGGTGAAGGATGACGGGCACGAGATATCCTGCCTTCTGGACTCCGGGAGCACTGAGAGCTTCATCCACCCTGATATGGTAAGCCGCTGCTTCCTCGCGGTACACCGCGCTAACCAGAGAATCTCCTTGGCCTCCGGATCCCACTCCGTGGCGATCCTGGGGTACTGCATCGCCACCCTCACCGTCCAAGGCGTGGAGTTCAGCGGCTTCCGCCTCTACGTCCTCCCCAATCTCTGCGCTGCCTTGCTACTTGGCCTGGACTTCCAGTGCAACCTCCAGAGCCTAACCCTGAAATTTGGTGGGCCCTTACCACCCCTTACCGTTTGCGGCCTCGCGACCCTTAAGGTCGACCCATCTTCCCTTTTTGCAAACCTAACCCCGGATTGCAAACACGTCGCCACCAGGAGCAGACAGTACAGGGCCCAGGACAGGACTGAGGTCCAGCGGCTGCTGCGGGAAGGTATCATCGAGGCCAGCAACCCCGGGGGACCCAATCTTCCACAGACTCACAGGGAAGTTGGCGCCACCATCTTCCCCTCCTCAGACCACGTGCGGCCCGTGGGCACCACCATCTTGCTCTACTCACAACACGTGCGGCCTGTGGGCGCCACCATCTTACCCGCCTCAGGGCCCCTGCCCGTCGGGCACCTCATCAGGCCGCTTCCCATTCGCAAGGCGGACTGCCCATACACTGCGTTCGAAGCAGACGGCCGCCTTTACCACTTTCTTAGGGTTCCCTTCGGTGTCACCAACGGGGTCTCGATCTTCCAACGGGAGATGGAACGAATGGTTGACCGTTACGGACTGCGGGCCACCTTCCCGTACCTGGACAACCTCACCATCTGCGGCCACGACCATCAGGACCACGACGCTAACCATTCCAAATTTCTCCACACCGCCAGACTCCTCAACCTCACGTATAACAAGGAGAAGTGCGTGTTCAGCACGAACCGATTAGCCATCCTCGGCTATGTGGTCCAGAACGGTGTTCTGGGGCCTGACCCCGATCGCATGCGCCCCCTCATGGAACTCCCCCTCCCCCACTGCCCCAAGGCCCTCAAACGATGCCTGGAGTTCTTTTCGTATTACGCCCAGTGGGTCCCACACTATGCAGGCAAGGCCCGCCCATTCATACAATCCACCGTTTTCCCCCTGACGGCCGAGGCTCATCAGGCCTTCGACCGTATCAAGGCTGACATTGCCAAGGCCGCGATGCCGCAGTTGACGAGACGCTCCCATTCCAAGTTGAGAGCGATGCATCAGACGTCACTCTGGCCGCCACCCTCAACCAGGCAGGCAGGCCCATGGCATTCTTATCCCGCACCCTCCATACCTCCAAAATCCGGCACTCCTCCATCGAAAAGGAATCCCAAGCCATCGTTGAAGCTGTGTGGCATTAGAGGCATTACCTGGCCGGCAGGAGATTCACTCTCCTCACTGACCAACGGTCGGTTGCCTTTATGTTCAATAACACACAGCGGGGCAAGATCAAAAACAATAACATCTTGAGGTGGAGGATCGAGCTCTCCACCTACAACTACGAGATTTTGTATCGCCCCGGTAAGCTCAACGAGCCCCCCCGATGCCCTATCCCGAGGCACATGTGCCAGCGCACAAGTGGACCGACTCCGGACCCTGCACGACAATCTCTGTCACCCAGGAGTCACCCGTTTTTACCACTTCATTAAGGCCCGCAATCTGCCCTACTCCATCGAGGAAGTCAGGGCGATCACCAGAGACTGCCAGGTCTGCGCGGAGTGTAAACCCCACTTCTACCGGCCAGACCGTGCGCACCTGGTGAAGGCCTCCCGCCCCTTTGAACGCCTCAGCGTGGACTTCAAAGGGCCCCTCCCCTCCACTGACCGCAACACGTACTTCCTCAGTGTGGTAGACGAGTATTCCCAATTCCCCTTTGCTGTCCCATGCCCCGACATGACGTCTGCCACCGTCATCAAAGCCCTCAACACCATCTTCGCACTGTTCGGTTTCCCGCCTACGTCCACAGCGACCAGGGATCCTCATTGATGAGCGATGAGCTGTGCCAGTACCTGCTCAACAGGGGCATTGCCTCGAGCAGGCTGACCAGCTACAACCCCAGGAGAAACGGGCAGGTGGAGCGGGAGAATGGTTCGGTCTGGAGGGCTGTCCAACTGGCCCTATGGTCCAGAAATCTCCTGGCCTCCTGCTGACAGGAAGTCCTCCCCGACGCACTTCACTCCATTCGGTCGCTCCTGTGCACCGCGACTAACGAAACCCCCCCCCCATGAACATCTCTTTGCCTTCCCCAGGAAGTCCAACTCCGGGGTTTCGCTCCCAACATGGCTGGCAGCTCCAGGACCCGTTCTCCTCCGTAGACACGCGCGACTCCACAAGACGAACCCATTGGTTAAGAGGGTACAGCTACTCCATGCCAACCCGCAGTACGCTTATGTAGCGTACCCCGATGGCCGCCAAGTCTCCCTCAGGGACCTGGCACCAGCTGGGTCCCCCCACCCCCACCCCCCTGCCCCGGTGCCACACTCCCCTCCCCCGGCGCACCCCACGCAGCCCCCACTCCAGGACAATCCATCCTCCCCTTGCTCCCACCCGGGGATGAAGAGGATTTTGACATGCTCCCGGAGTCACTGAAGACCAAGCCGACGCCTGAGTCGCCACCAGCACTGCGGCGCTCTCGACGACAGATCAAGGCACCGGACCGCCTAAATTTGTAATATTCCCTGTGATTTTTAAAAGCAACTTGTCTGTATATAGTTCTTCACCCCCACCGCTGTACTCATTTTTAACAGGGAGTGAATGTGGTAGTCACCACTGATGTATTATACTATATATATGGGTTTTACAGTAAGGCCCCTGTACTACCAGGTATGGGGGTAGATCCCTGCCTGTTGGCTCCGCCCAGTTGGCGGAGTATAAATATGTATGCTCTCAGTACAGCAGCCATTTCGTCAGCTGCTATAGGAGGCCACACATATCTGTGTAATAAAGCCTCGATTACATTCTACTCTCGTCTCATCGTAATTGATAGTGCATCAGTCACCCCAAGGCCGTAATTGAAACCGGGCCCCTAGTTCTGCGAGGCAGCATTGCTACCCACTATGTCACCAATATATGTGCATTGTGAGATTATTTGACAATCTGATTTAATATAGTTCTCTTATGTATTTCATTTCTATATTATTCCATCTCAAGTTAACGCACAATTTAGTAACAAAGTCTAACTACCTATGATTATGCCAGTCACCCTGCCGTGTAGCAGTGCAGCATGGAGGCCCACTATCTCAGAAAGTTAACTTTAATTAAATAGATCTGGAGGATAAAGTCACTCCCTTTCACATCAGTAAAATATTTAGAAAAACACTAACCTTGGCTTTTCGTTAATCAAATATGACTCTTGGCATCTTGCCAGATAAGGGAGGAGAGATGTTAAGTATATATAGCGAGGACAACTTTAATTTGCACAGAGGGTAAACTTCCATCTAATACATCATTAAGACCAATGGAAAAGAACTCAAGGGCTTCATCTCGTTCCTCAAAGAGTTCACAAAAAAGACAAAATGATTTTTTCCCTGGGGAAAAGGGTGTACAAAACAAGAATATGAGAAGCAACAGGAAGAACTTCAGTGTGAGCAAGGGAACACCTTCCCAAATGAGAAACACAGTGACACAGGACTCAAAGAGGAAAAGAGAGAGAAAGGAAAAGATGCCAATCGGAAGCTCCCTCAGTGCTGATGATAAGGTGACGAGATACACCGTGGTGGACGTGGACCATGTAGTGAGCTCAGATGAGAGTGAGAGCGAGGAGCACATTGCCCTGAATGGAATTGAAACACGAGAGGAAGGTAAGAGGTGGTTGCAGTGTGGAGAGGAAGGGGCTGTGTGGGGGAGAGTCATTGACTGCACTTATAGGTTTCTAACCAAATTCTATTGTGTCTTTCCACTTCCCAAATAAAAGATGCTTGCCCTTTTCAATCCTTTTCACTAAAAGTCCACTCGGTTCTTGTACCAGATTGAAATTGAGAATGGTTAAACTAATGTAAATGTAGCTACTTTCAAATGGTGCAACACTGCAGCCTTCAAAGATCCACCATTTTGGGGACCATTCAACTGCTTTTTCACCAGTTAAAAAGTCACGGGGCAGGATTCTCCGAACCTCCGCCGGGCTGGAGAATCACCGAGGAGCGGTGTGAATCCTGCCCCGCTGCCCCGACGCCGGCTGCCGAATTCTCCGGCGCCAGTTTTTTGGCGGTGGTGGGAATCGTGTCGCGCTGGTCGGGGGCCGTTGGCAGTGCCCCCCCCCCCGGCGATTCTCCGCTCCGCGATGGGACGAGCGGCCGCCCGTTTTCAGCCAGTCCCGCCGGCGTGAATTGCACAAAGTTCTTACCGGCGGGACCTGGCCTGGCCCGCGATCGGGGACCACCAATCTGCGGGCGGGCCTGTGCCGTGGGGGCACTCTTTCCCTCCGCGCCGGCCGCTGTAAAGCTCCGCCATGGCCGGTGCGGAGAAGAAACCCACTGCGCCTGCGCAGGAATCACGCCAGCGGTTCTGGGATCACGCTGGCGCTCCTGCGCATGCGCTAACTCGCGGTGGCCGGTGGAGCCCTTCGGCGCTGGTTGGCGCGGCGCCAATCACTCCAGCGCCAGCCTGGCCCCCAAAGGTGCGGAGGATTCACGCCAGAGTGGTTCACGCCCCTCTTTGGCGCCGGTACAGCCCGCCCGCCGGATACCGGAGAATCCCGCCCATGTTTTCTAAAAAAAACATTTGTATCTTAATGTCTGGTTCATTAAGTTTGTTTATTTAAATTCAATTTGTCTCTTTGAGGCGGTCGAAGAGAGCCTGTTCCAATGTTTGCAAGATAAAACTTTATTCCTGAAATCTGTTCTGCCATTAAATGGCTGATCTGTGGCCTAACTCTATATACCTGCCTTTACCCTATCCCTTAGTACCTCAGGTTAACATAAATAGATCGAACTCAAATTTAAAGCTGCCAATTAATTGACCCAACATCAACTGCCATTTGCAGAGGAGTGTCCCAAATTTGTACCACCCTTTGCACGTAGTGTTTCTTAATTTTACTGCTGTCTCTAGTGTTTAAGCTATGTTTCCTGACCCTAGATTGCCCAACCAGCTGAAATACTGTCAGAACGTTTGCTCACCAACTAGGTATGAAAACTAACGTTTATTTACAACATACGGGCGAAAATCTCTGCTTTGCGTTGCCGGTAGCAGAGTTCCCGGTGAGGTGGAGAATTTTGGGACCACACGTCCTCTGCTTTACCTTCATCACCAATGTAATAACTTTGGCTTGTCAGCAAGGTATGAAACCACTATTGTTTACTTACAATATACTGGGGCAGTTTTGAGACCGCACTCTGTCAGTGAGAAAATCAGCTCAAAACCCGGAGACAATCAAAAAACACGATTCTCTCCGGCGTGATTGGGATTTGTGATTTTCACCCCCCCCCACCCCCCCTCTCTGGTGGAGTAGTGCAAATCATGCCGTAGGAGCCTGGGAACCTCGGGCTGGATTCTCCGATTCTGAGACTAAGCGCTGACGTCGGCATGGGAATGGTCGACCTTTTACAGTCGAACGAATGGTGCAAAATGTCCACCGATCCCCTGTCTGGTGGGGGTCGAGCAGGGAGGCAGCACCGAGCACCCGGCTCTAGCTGCCGATACGGCTGGAGAATTGCGGTCGCACCGTGCAACATGGCTCCGGCCTGGAGCGTACCCGGCCTGCCAAATAGTGCGCCCCTTTGGCCAGGCCCGCCACCCCCCTGACCACCCCCCACCAGTGCCCCCAGCCCTTGCCAAAGCCGCCCGTGCCCACGGTTCGGCTCCCTCCCCCCACTGTGGCAGTGCTAGACTCAGTCCGCAGCCGGCAGGCTGAGTTCCCGAAAAACAATAGCATGAGTGACCCACTCCATCGGGAACTCAGCCGGTTGGGGGAGGAGCATTGGTGGGAGGGCTCAGGTAATGTCCTGAGGCTGCCCAGGGACGCCCATACAGCGTGTGGCGTACTCCTAGAGCATGCCATTTTGGAGGGGGCGGAGCATCGCAATTGCAGCGCCGCCCCCCGATTTCGGCTCCAACATGGATTCTCCAGCCGATCGTCGAACGCGATTTCGGCGTCGGAGATCGGAGAATTCCACCCCTGATTTTAATACATTAATATGTCACTAGGAAGCACGCTGTCCAGACCTCCTCCCTCATGGAATATTCACCGAGCGCTGCCGTGATGTTGCGCCAGCATCATTTACAAACTGTCTACAGAAGCGTGAACCTGGCAGCTTCACCTCCGAGGGTGATATCGGACGTGAAGGCTCAGCCAGCCATGATGCTCTAGGGTCTTCACTGATCAGGGTGTGCCGGAGAAGGCATGGGGGAAACTGATAAGTTCAACTCGGGACCGGTGTTCAGTCTCTCAATCTAGGGGGGAGGGGTCAGCACCGACCCATCGTCAAACACGCCTGTCAATCTCCCTAACTCTCCGTGGTGTTCTATGGACCACAACAGCTTTGTTTGCTTCTGCAACATGTCCAAGATGCACTGTTCCTCAGTCTCTAACTGAGCCAATCTCTGTGATTTTAGTCGAGACAGATGTGGGGCGGGATTCTCCGACCCCCCGCCGGGTCGGAGAATCGCCGGGGGCTGGCGTGAATCCCGCCCCCGCTGGTTGCCGAATTCTCCGGCACCGGATATTCGGCGGGGGCGGGAATCGCGCCGCGCCGGTTGGCGGGCCCCCCCCCCCCCCGGCGATTCTCCGGCCCGGATGGGCCGAAGTCCCGCTGCTGGAATGCCTGTCCCGCGGGACAAGGCGGCGCGGGCAGGCTCCGGGGTCCTGGGGGGGGGGGGGGGCGCGGGCGATCTGGCCCCAGGGGGTGCCCCCACGGTGGCCTGGCCCGTGATCGGGGCCCACCAATCCGCAGGTGGGCCTGTGCCGTGGGGGCACTCTTTTCTGTCCGCCTTCGCCATGGTCTCCACCACGGCGGAGGCGGAAGAGACCCCCTCTACTGCGCATGCGCGGGGATGCCGTGAGCGGCCGCTGACGCTCCCGCGCATGCGCCGCCCGGCAAAGTCATTTCCGCACCAGCTGGCGGGGCACCAAAGGCCTTTCCCGCCAGCTGGCGGGGCGGAAATCAGTCCGGCGCAGGCCTAGCCCCTCAAGGTTAGGGCTCGGCTGCTCAAGATGCGGAGGATTCCGCACCTTTGGGGTGGCGCGATGCCGGACTGATTCGCACCATTTTTGGCGCTGGTCGGCGGACATCGCGCCGATTGCGGAGAATCCCGCCTGTGATTTTAGCTGTTCAAAGATCCTAGGCGCGATTCTCTGCTCCCGCGCCGGTTGGGAGAATCGCCTGGGTCGCCAAATCTTCCCGCGACGCCGGTCTGACGCCCTCCCGCGATTCACCCAAGCGGCGAGAACGGCCCCGTCGAGTTCTGCGCGGCACAGGCTGGAGAATCGCCCGAGACACCCAAAATGGCGATTCTCTGGCACCCCCGCTATTCTCAGGCCCGGATGGGCCGAAGTCCCGACGGCGTGACCCCAGTTCACGCCGTCGCCGTTCACACCTGCTATTTAAAGTTGTCAGCCAGTCGTGCTGGCTGACGCTGACCAGTGAGGAGGTGAGCGGACTGTTCCGCAGCTCCTGGAGACCGGGTCGGCTTCCCCGAGAAGGCTGCGGCCAACGGGGGGATGAGGGACAGTGTGTGGGTGGGAGGGGGATGAGGGAGAGTGTGCAGGTGGGAGGGGGATGAGGGAGAGTGTGCAGGTGGGAGGGGGGGTGAGGGAGAGTGTGCAGGTGGGAGGGGGATGAGGGAGAGTGTGCAGGTGGTAGGGGGGGTGAGGGAGAGTGTGCAGGTGGGAGGGGGGATGAGGGAGAGTGTGCAGGTGGGAGGGGGGATGAGGGAGAGTGTGCAGGTGGAAGGGGGGGATGAGGGAGAGTGTGCAGGTGGGAGGGGGGGTGAGGGAGAGTGTGCAGGTGGGAGGGGGTGAGGGAGAGTGTGCAGGTGGGAGGGGGATGAGGGAGAGTGTGCAGGTGGGAGGGGGGGTGAGGGAGAGTGTGCAGGTGGGAGGGGGGATGAGGGAGAGTGTGCAGGTGGGAGGGGGATGAGGGAGAGTGTGCAGGTGGGAGGGGGGATGAGGGAGAGTGTGCAGGTGGGAGGGGGGGGTGAGGGAGAGTGTGCAGGTGGGAGGGGGGGTGAGGGAGAGTGTGCAGGTGGGAGGGGTAATGAGGGAGAGTGTGCAGGTGGGAGGGGGGGTGAGGGAGAGTGTGCAGGTGGGGGGGGGGGTGAGGGAGAGTGTGCAGGTGGGAGGGGGGATGAGGGAGAGTGTGCAGGTGGGAGGGGGGATGAGGGAGAGTGTGCAGGTGGGAGGGGGGATGAGGGAGAGTGTGCAGGTGGGAGGGGGGATGAGGGAGAGTGTGCAGGTGGGAGGGGGATGAGGGGGAGTGTGCAGGTGGGAGGGGGATGAGGGAGAGTGTGCAGGTGGGAGGGGGATGAGGGAGAGTGTGCAGGTGGGGGGGTGAGAGAGAGTGTGCAGGTGGGAGGGGGGATGAGGGAGAGTGTGCAGGTGGGAGGGGGGGTGAGGGAGAGTGTGCAGGTGGGAGGGGGGATGAGGGAGAGTGTGCAGGTGGGAGGGGGGATGAGGGAGAGTGTGCAGGTGGGAGGGGGATGAGGGAGAGTGTGCAGGTGGGAGGGGGGGTGAGGGAGAGTGTGCAGGTGGGAGGGGGGGGTGAGGGAGAGTGTGCAGGTGGGAGGGGTAGTGAGGGAGAGTGTGCAGGTGGGAGGGGGGGTGAGGGAGAGTGTGCAGGTGGGGGGGGTGAGGGAGAGTGTGCAGGTGGGAGGGGGGATGAGGGAGAGTGTGCAGGTGGGAGGGGGGATGAGGGAGAGTGTGCAGGTGGGAGGGGGGGTGAGGGAGAGTGTGCAGGTCGGAGGGGGGATGAGGGAGAGTGTGCAGGTGGGAGGGGGATGAGGGAGAGTGTGCAGGTGGGAGGGGGATGAGGGAGAGTGTGCAGGTGGAAGGGGGGGATGAGGGACAGTGTGCAGGTGGGAGGGGGGATGAGGGAGAGTGTGCAGGTGGGAGGGGGATGAGGGAGAGTGTGCAGGTGGGAGGGGGGGTGAGGGAGAGTGTGCAGGTGGGAGGGGGGATGAGGGAGAGTGTGCAGGTGGGAGGGGGATGAGGGAGAGTGTGCAGGTGGGAGGGGGGATGAGGGAGAGTGTGCAGGTGGGAGGGGGATGAGGGGGAGTGTGCAGGTGGGAGGGGGATGAGGGAGAGTGTGCAGGTGGGAGGGGGGGTGAGGGAGAGTGTGCAGGTGGGAGGGGGGATGAGGGAGAGTGTGCAGGTGGGAGGGGGGATGAGGGAGAGTGTGCAGGTGGGAGGGGGGATGAGGGAGAGTGTGCAGGTGGGAGGGGGGGTGAGGGAGAGTGTGCAGGTGGGAGGGGGGGGTGAGGGAGAGTGTGCAGGTGGGAGGGGTAATGAGGGAGAGTGTGCAGGTGGGAGGGGGGGTGAGGGAGAGTGTGCAGGTGGGGGGGGGGGTGAGGGAGAGTGTGCAGGTGGGAGGGGGGATGAGGGAGAGTGTGCAGGTGGGAGGGGGGATGAGGGAGAGTGTGCAGGTGGGAGGGGGGATGAGGGAGAGTGTGCAGGTGGGAGGGGGGATGAGGGAGAGTGTGCAGGTGGGAGGGGGGTGAGGGAGAGTGTGCAGTTGGGAGGGGGGGTGAGGGAGAGTGTGCAGGTGGGAGGGGGGGTGAGGGAGAGTGTGCAGGTGGGAGAGGGGGAATGAGGGAGCGGCGTGCAGGTGGGAGGGGAGTTGAGGGAGAGTGTGCAGGTGGGAGGGGGGATGAGGGAGAGTGTGCAGGTGGGAGGGGGATGAGGGGGAGTGTGCAGGTGGGAGGGGGATGAGGGAGAGTGTGCAGGTGGGAGGGGGATGAGGGAGAGTGTGCAGGTGGGGGGTGAGAGAGAGTGTGCAGGTGGGAGGGGGGATGAGGGAGAGTGTGCAGGTGGGAGGGGGGGTGAGGGAGAGTGTGCAGGTGGGAGGGGGGATGAGGGAGAGTGTGCAGGTGGGAGGGGGGATGAGGGAGAGTGTGCAGGTGGGTGGGGGGATGAGGGAGAGTGTGCAGGTGGGAGGGGGGGTGAGGGAGAGTGTGCAGGTGGGAGGGGGGGGTGAGGGAGAGTGTGCAGGTGGGAGGGGTAATGAGGGAGAGTGTGCAGGTGGGAGGGGGGGTGAGGGAGAGTGTGCAGGTGGGGGGGGGGGTGAGGGAGAGTGTGCAGGTGGGAGGGGGGATGAGGGAGAGTGTGCAGGTGGGAGGGGGGATGAGGGAGAGTGTGCAGGTGGGAGGGGGGGTGAGGGAGAGTGTGCAGGTCGGAGGGGGGATGAGGGAGAGTGTGCAGGTGGGAGGGGGGGTGAGGGAGAGTGTGCAGGTGGGGGGGTGAGGGAGAGTGTGCAGGTGGGAGGGGGGATGAGGGAGAGTGTGCAGGTGGGAGGGGTGAGGGAGAGTGTGCAGGTGGGGGGGGTGAGGGAGAGTGTGCAGGTGGGAGGGGGGATGAGGGAGAGTGTGCAGGTGGGAGGGGGGATGAGGGAGAGTGTGCAGGTGGGAGGGGGATGAGGGAGAGTGTGCAGGTGGGAGGGGGGTGAGGGAGATTGTGCAGGTGGGGGGGTGAGGGAGAGTGTGCAGGTGGGAGGGGGGGGGAATGAGGGAGAGTGTGCAGGTGGGAGGGGGGTGAGGGTGAGTGTGCAGGTGGGAGGGGGGTGAGGGAGAGTGTGCAGGTGGGAGGGGGGGTGAGGGAGTGTGTGCAGGTGGGAGGGGGGGTGAGGGAGAGTGTGCAGGTGGGAGGAGGGTGAGGGAGATTGTGCAGGTGGGGGGGTGAGGGAGAGTGTGCAGGTGGGAGGGGGGGAATGAGGGAGAGTGTGCAGGTGGGAGGGGGGATGAGGGAGAGTGTGCAGGAGGGAGGGGGGATGAGGGAGAGTGTGCAGGTGGGAGGGGGGGTGAGGGAGAGTGTGCAGGTGGGAGGGGGGACGAGGGAGAGTGTGCAGGTGGGAGGGGGATGAGGGGGAGTGTGCAGGTGGGAGGGGGATGAGGGAGAGTGTGCAGGTGGGAGGGGGATGAGGGAGAGTGTGCAGGTGGGGGGTGAGAGAGAGTGTGCAGGTGGGAGGGGGGATGAGGGAGAGTGTGCAGGTGGGAGGGGGGGTGAGGGAGAGTGTGCAGGTGGGAGGGGGGATGAGGGAGAGTGTGCAGGTGGGAGGGGGGATGAGGGAGAGTGTGCAGGTGGGAGGGGGGATGAGGGAGAGTGTGCAGGTGGGAGGGGGGGTGAGGGAGAGTGTGCAGGTGGGAGGGGGGGTGAGGGAGAGTGTGCAGGTGGGAGGGGTAATGAGGGAGAGTGTGCAGGTGGGAGGGGGGGTGAGGGAGAGTGTGCAGGTGGGGGGGGGGTGAGGGAGAGTGTGCAGGTGGGAGGGGGGATGAGGGAGAGTGTGCAGGTGGGAGGGGGGATGAGGGAGAGTGTGCAGGTGGGAGGGGGGGTGAGGGAGAGTGTGCAGGTCGGAGGGGGGATGAGGGAGAGTGTGCAGGTGGGAGGGGGGGTGAGGGAGAGTGTGCAGGTGGGGGGGTGAGGGAGAGTGTGCAGGTGGGAGGGGGGATGAGGGAGAGTGTGCAGGTGGGAGGGGTGAGGGAGAGTGTGCAGGTGGGGGGGGTGAGGGAGAGTGTGCAGGTGGGAGGGGGGATGAGGGAGAGTGTGCAGGTGGGAGGGGGGATGAGGGAGAGTGTGCAGGTGGGAGGGGGATGAGGGAGAGTGTGCAGGTGGGAGGGGGGTGAGGGAGATTGTGCAGGTGGGGGGGTGAGGGAGAGTGTGCAGGTGGGAGGGGGGGGGAATGAGGGAGAGTGTGCAGGTGGGAGGGGGGTGAGGGAGAGTGTGCAGGTGGGAGGGGGGGTGAGGGAGAGTGTGCAGGTGGGAGGGGGGGTGAGGGAGAGTGTGCAGGTGGGAGGAGGGGTGAGGGAGATTGTGCAGGTGGGGGGGGGTGAGGGAGAGTGTGCAGGTGGGAGGGGGGGAATGAGGGAGAGTGTGCAGGTGGGAGGGGGGTGAGGGAGAGTGTGCAGGTGGGAGGGGGGGTGAGGGAGAGTGTGCAGGTGGGAGGGGGGGTGAGGGAGAGTGTGCAGGTGGGAGGGGGGGTGAGGGAGATTGTGCAGGTGGGGGGGGTGAGGGAGAGTGTGCAGGTGGGAGGGGGGGAATGAGGGAGAGTGTGCAGGTGGGAGGGGGGATGAGGGAGAGTGTGCAGGAGGGAGGGGGGATGAGGGAGAGTGTGCAGGTGGGAGGGGGGGTGAGGGAGAGTGTGCAGGTGGGAGGGGGGATGAGGGAGAGTGTGCAGGTGGGAGGGGGGTGAGGGAGAGTGTGCAGTTGGGAGGGGTGATGAGGGAGAGTGTGCAGGTGGGAGGGGGGATGACGGAGAGTGTGCAGGTGGGAGGGGGGATGAGGGAGAGTGTGCAGGTGGGAGGGGGGATGAGGGAGAGAGTGCAGGTGGGAGGGGGATGAGGGGGAGTGTGCAGGTGGGAGGGGGATGAGGGAGAGTGTGCAGGTGGGAGGGGGATGAGGGAGAGTGTGCAGGTGGGGGGGGGGTGAGAGAGAGTGTGCAGGAGGGGGGGGGGTGTGAGGGAGAGGGTGCAGGTGGGAGGGGGGTGATGGAGAGTGTGCAGGTGGGAAGGGGGGTGAGGGAGAGTGTGCAGGTGGGAGGGGGGTGAGGGAGAGTGTGCAGGTGGGAGGGGGGGTGAGGGAGAGTGTGCAGGTGGGAGGGGGGATGAGGGAGAGTGTGCAGGTGGGGGGGATGAGGGAGAGTGTGCAGGTGGGAGGGGGGATGAGGGAGAGTGTGCAGGTGGGAGGGGGGTGAGGGAGAGTGTGCAGGTGGGAGGGGGTGTGAGGGAGAGTGTGCAGGTGGGAGGGGGGATGAGGGAGAGTGTGCAGGTGGGAGGGGGGATGAGGGAGAGTGTGCAGGTGGGGGGGGTGAGGGAGAGTGTGCAGGTGGGAGGGGGGATGAGGGGGAGTGTGCAGGTGGGAGGGGGTGAGAGAGTGTGTGCAGGTGGGAGGGGGGATGAGGGAGAGTGTGCAGGTGGGAGGGGGTTGAGGGAGAGTGTGCATGTGGGGGGGGGAGGGAGAGTGTGCAGGTGGGGGGGGATGAGGGACAGTGTGCAGGTGGGAGGGGGGATGAGGGAGAGTGTGCAGGTGGGAGGGGGGATGAGGGAGAGTGTGCAGGTGGGAGGGGGATGAGGGAGAGTGTGCAGGTGGGAGGGGGGATGAGGGAGAGTGTGCAGGTGGGAGGGGGGGATGAGGGAGAGTGTGCAGGTGGGAGGGGGGATGAGGGAGAGTGTGCAGGTGGGAGGGGGGATGAGGGAGAGTGTGCAGGTGGGAGGGGGGGTGAGGGAGAGTGTGCAGGTGGGAGGGGGGGTGAGGGAGAGTGTGCAGGTGGGAGGGGGGGTGTGGGAGAGTGTGCAGGTGGGAGGGGGGGTGAGGGAGAGTGTGCAGGTGGGAGGGGGGGTGAGGGAGAGTGTGCAGGTGGGAGGGGGGATGCGGGACAGTGTGCAGGTGGGAGGGGGGATGCGGGAGAGTGTGCAGGTGGGAGGGGGGATGAGGGAGAGTGTGCAGGTGGGAGGGGGGTGAGGGAGAGTGTGCAGGTGGGAGGGGGGATGCGGGACAGTGTGCAGGTGGGAGGGGGTGAGGGAGAGTGTGCAGGTGGGAGGGGGGATGAGGAAGAGTGTGCAGGTGGGATGAGGGAGAGTGTGCAGGTGGGAGGGGGGGATGAGGAAGAGTGTGCAGGTGGGAGGGGATGAGGGACAGTGTGCAGGTGGGAGGGGGATGAGGGAGAGTGTGCAGGTGGGAGGGGGATGAGGGGGAGTGTGCAGGTGGGAGGGGGATGAGGGAGAGTGTGCAGGTGGGAAGGGGATGAGGGAGAGTGTGCAGGTGGGGGGGGTGAGAGAGAGTGTGCAGGAGGGAGGGGGTGTGAGGGAGAGTGTGCAGGTGGGAGGGGGGATGAGGGAGAGTGTGCAGGTGGGAGGGATGATGAGGGAGAGTGTGCAGGTGGGAGGGGGGATGACGGAGAGTGTGCAGGTGGGAGGGGGGGTGAGGGAGAGTGTGCAGGTGGGAGGGGGGGTGAGGGAGAGTGTGCAGGTGGGAGTGGTAATGAGGGAGAGTGTGCAAGTGGGAGGGGGGGTGAGGGAGAGTGTGCAGGTGGGGGGGGGTGAGGGAGAGTGTGCAGGTGGGAGGGGGGATGAGGGAGAGTGTGCAGGTGGGAGGGGGGGTGAGGGAGAGTGTGCAGGTGGGGGGGGTGAGGGAGAGTGTGCAGGTGGGAGGGGGGATGAGGGAGAGTGTGCAGGTGGGAGGGGGGATGAGGGAGAGTGTGCAGGTGGGAGGGGGGGTGAGGGAGAGTGTGCAGGTGGGAGGGGGGATGAGGGAGAGTGTGCAGGTGGGAGGGGGGTGAGGGAGATTGTGCAGGTGGGGGGGGTGAGGGAGAGTGTGCAGGTGGGAGGGGGGGAATGAGGGAGAGTGTGCAGGTGGGAGGGGGGATGAGGGAGAGTGTGCAGGAGGGAGGGGGATGAGGGAGAGTGTGCAGGTGGGAGGGGGGTGAGGGAGAGTGTGCAGGTGGGAGGGGGGTGAGGGAGAGTGTGCAGGTGGGAGGGGGGGTGAGGGAGAGTGTGCAGGTGGGAGGGGGGGTGAGGGAGAGTGTGCAGGTGGGGGGGGTGAGGGAGAGTGTGCAGGTGGGAGGGGGATGAGGGAGAGTGTGCAGGTGGGAGGGGGGGTGAGGGAGAGTGTGCAGGTGGGAGGGGGGATGAGGGAGAGTGTGCAGGTGGGAGGGGGGGTGAGGGAGAGTGTGCAGGTGGGAGGGGGATGAGGGAGAGTGTGCAGGTGGGAGGGGTAATGAGGGAGAGTGTGCAGGTGGGAGGGGGGGTGAGGGAGAGTGTGCAGGTGGGGGGGGTGAGGGAGAGTGTGCAGGTGGGAGGGGGGATGAGGGAGAGTGTGCAGGTGGGAGGGGGGGTGAGGGAGAGTGTGCAGGTGGGAGGGGGGATGAGGGAGAGTGTGCAGGTGGGAGGGGGGGTGAGGGAGAGTGTGCAGGTGGGGGGGGTGAGGGAGAGTGTGCAGGTGGGAGGGGGGATGAGGGAGAGTGTGCAGGTGGGAGGGGGGGTGAGGGAGAGTGTGCAGGTGGGAGGGGGTGAGGGAGAGTGTGCAGGTGGGAGGGGGTGAGGGAGAGTGTGCAGGTGGGAGGGGGGATGAGGGAGAGTGTGCAGGTGGGAGGGGGGGTGAGGGAGAGTGTGCAGGTGGGAGGGGGGATGAGGGAGAGTGTGCAGGTGGGAGGGGGGTGAGGGAGAGTGTGCAGGTGGGAGGGGGTGAGGGAGAGTGTGCAGGTGGGAGGGGGGATGAGGGAGAGTGTGCAGGTGGGAGGGGGTGAGCGAGAGTGTGCAGGTGGGAGGGGGGTGAGGGAGAGTGTGCAGGTGGGAGGGGGTGAGGGAGAGTGTGGATGGTATCGTCCATCCGCGGATGCAACATGTCAGCCGCCCTGATATGGCAGGACGGTGACGAGGACACAGCCGCAGCGTGTGGCTGATGGGCACAGGCGAGTGGCACACTGGTGAGCAGTACGGTGTGAACTGACCGTTGGACGCAGACAGTGACCAGGTGTTAGGCTGGGTGCGTATCTGCAGCGCGTCCATCCCACCGGGGCACACAGGTAACCCATGCAACCCGGCTGGCGAGGTGTGGAAGAACCTCCGTGTAACATGTCGTTTCTCTGCCCCCCCACCACCCTCCTGCAGGTCACCATGTATGCCAACCAGACAGCGATGTTCACTGCCGTGGTTGGAGCCGCAGCTCTGGAGTTTGCCATCCGGCAGCGTAGAGTCAGACGGCCCACAGTGGCTGTAGATGCAGCGGTTGCCGGTGCAGCAGAGGGGATGGCCGCGGAGTGGCCCGTCATCGCCGCGCAGGCCGCAGGCGCTCAGGACCCGAATGTACAGGGGGATGCCGAGGGGAACATTGACCGCCAGACGGCGAGGAATGCAGAGGAAGTGCTTGGGGGAGAGCAGGACGGGGAGGAGGAGGTGGAGCAGGTGGAGCAGGAGGATCCACTGATGGTGGTGCCAGGGCGCCACAGGCGTCCAGCAAGGCCGAGGGTGTACCGTGACAGAATGTCGTTCGAGGCCCTACCGGACATCACATGCAGGAAGAGACTAAGGTTCAGCAGGGAGACGGTCGCACATATATGCCAGCTCGTGGCGCACCTCGCACCACTTGGAACTGGTGGAGGACACGCGATACCAGTCTCCGTCAAGGTGACGGTGGCCCTAAACCTTTATGCGACCGGTTCCTTCCTGGCGCCGAGCGGGGACCTCTCCGGGATATCACAGGCATCGGTCCACAGGTGCATCAGGGCCGTCACCGATGCCTTGTACGCCATCGCGGACAGGTACATAAAATTCCCCGAGGACCGAGCACAGCAGGAAGCACGGGCACGTGGATTCGCCAAGGTGGCCGGGATACCGATGGTCCAGGGTGTCATCGATGGTGTGCACGTCCCCATGCGCCCACCTGCAGACAACAGGGACGTGTTCATGAACAGAAAGTGCACATACTCCATGAACATTCAGGTGGTGTGCGACCCCCACATGAAGATCATGCACGTGTGTGCAAAGTATTGTCTTTTCCAGTCAATATTTGGAAAGTTAAAGTCTCCCATAATAACTACCCTGTTACTTTCGCTCTTATCCAGAATCATCTTCGCCATCCTTTCCTCTACATCCCTAGAACTATTAGGAGGCCTTTAAAAAACTCGCGATGTTCGATGGATGCCCCCCCCCCGGCTGAGTGGTTGGTTGCTGGGCGACAAGGGCTATCCGTTGAGGTCATGGCTGCTGACGCCAATACGGAGGCCTCAGACCAACACGGAGAGCCTATACAACGAGGCCCATGCAGCAACCAGGGGTGTGGTGGAGCGGTGCTTCGGCCTGCTGAAGATGCGATTCGGATGCTTGGACCGATCCGGAGGGGCCCTGCAGTACCGGCCCGACAGGGTCGGTCGCATGGTTGTGGTCTGCTGTGCGATGCTCAACATAGCCATGCAGAGGGGAGATGACCTGCTGGAGGAGTCGGAGGGAGGACCCGACGGCAACGGAGCTAACGCAAATGAGGGGGATGGGGAAGAGGAGGATGCGGAGGAGGAGGATGGTGGCGCGCATCAGGGTGGGGGAGGGGTGCAGGATACAGACACTGCCCGGGTGCTGGTTACGTCCAGGAGGCTGCACGACGGCACCACCGCAGACAGCGGGCATGCGACGCGTTGGTGGCCGCACGGTTCACGCACTGTGGGGGTGGGATTCGCTGAACACTGCCACTTGCACCGTCACTCCTGCACACGGGCACCACACAGCACCCACCACACACCCCCGCACCGCGTTCACGGCACCAATTCCACATCACCGTACCACTGCGGCACTACGGGATTGCACAACACTGATGATTGGGTAAGCGGGTGTGATCAGTGCCATGTTGAATGATGACGGCCCGCTCTGCGATGAGCTGTGTGCTCAGATTTGCCAGCCGAGGTCTGACTCATGGCTATAGCTGAACCATGAACTCGGGTGGTCAGAGCCTTCGCGACGGACATTTCACCACATGCCCGTGTGGGGTGGCTGGCGTCGGTGTGCCGATGACAACGGTGTCCGATTATGGGAGGCAGGGGGGAAAGGGTCAGCACATCCGGAACAGGCCTTGAACCGCTCATATACCACTACGCCACTCGGGCACCCTCACGAGCCCCCTGGCACCGGACATAGCACAGAGTCTTACAAGTCAAATTCAACAGTGAGTTTATTCGTGTGGTTAACATAGGGGCCCTACCCACTGCAACTAAACTGTGCCCTGCACCCGTGCCAACTTCTTACGTGCCTAACGTCTTTGCCTTACGGGTCCTACCACTACGCCTAGGTGTGTTCCCAGATGGTACAGCAGGAGTGGAGGTGGACTGCTGAGAATCACGGCCTTCGACATGGCTCCCCGTCGGCACATGTTTCCTGGGGCGGCCCGGCTTCGATGGGCCAGGCTGCTCGACGGGCGTGCTGGATGGCGTTGTGCCACCCTGACCTGCCCGCTGCCCACCAGATGCGCCAGGGATGGAACGGGGGGAGGCCGAGTGTACCGGGTCGTCCCTTGATGGAGCTACCGGGACGGGCCCCAGAACCTCCTCCTCCCTCGGGGAGCCCGGTGGCCCCCGGGCCTCACTGTGGGACGGAGATTCGATCGGAGACATGCCCCGCCGCACCACCGACACCTGGCGCTGCCAGTCCTGGAGGCCTGCAGCGGTATCGACCACGGTCCAAATGTTCGCCGAGACGGAGCCCAGGGAGTGCGACATTCCTGCCAAGGACTGTGCGATCTCGACCTGTGACTGCGCCACGCCATCCATCACGTGCGCCAGATGGTCTATGCTCTCCGAGACTGACTGCTGGGACTGTGCCATCGCTTGCTGGGACCGGGCCATGGCATGGTGAGACTCGGCCAGGGCCCCGAGAACGGCGGCAATGTCCTGTTGGCTCTGCGCATGGCTACCTGTGAGAGGGCAGCCCGCTCCTGGGCCATGGATGACGCGTGCACGTGAAGCCCAACGCCTTGCAGAACCTGACCCGTGGCCAAACCCCTTTCACCCATTGCCTCCACCGCGGACGCCACCCGTGCGGTGTCGGCCTGGGTGGCTGCGATGAGCGGCACCACTCTCTGCTCCTGGACGCGGATGGACTCCTCCAACTGCGTGTGCAGGTCCTGGAAGATGGCCCTCATCCCGTTACTCAGTCCCTGGGTATCCACATGCATTGGTTGTCCGGGTGGGTCAATTACATCCAGGAACCCGGGAACCGTCTGGGTGGCAGCTGTTTGCTGGGCCTGGGCTGCCCTCCGACCGTCCAGCCCCTCGGCTGCTCCAAACTCCACCTGCTGTACCGGCTCGGCTGTGGGATGCGCACCAGACCGTGACCCGGGAGCCTCATCACTTATATGCCGAACCGAGGTGAGTGTCTCTGTGATGGTGTATGGTGTGGGAGACAGCAGTGCCGCAAGCTCAAATTCATCGTCCGTCAAGAAGTCTGGTGTGTATGGTCCCCCTCATGGCCCGGCGCAAGCTCCATGCCGGCCATGTCGTCTTGACCTCCAGTTCGATCCAGCGGGTGTGTGGCCGTGATGTGGGTTTCGGCATTACTGTCCACCCTGTGCCCCTGACTAATGTCTGTCCCGGAGGTCTCAGCGTCCCGGTCCTGTGTCCCAGACTGTGAGGTCTGCCCTCCTGTCTGACTAACTGCCAGCCTCTGGCGTGCGTCCCTGGGTGCAGTTGCGGTTGGTGATGTTGCGCTGTTTCCTGGGCGAGACGTCCCTGAAGGTTCGGCGGATGGCCCTGGGGAACATAAAGATTCGGGGTTCGTTAGACACGGTGGCCCGGGTGTTTGGTGGTGGTGGGTGCACAGTGTGAGGGGGGAGGGGATCGAGGGTGCAGTGGCCAGAGTGTGAGGGGGGATGGGATTGGGGGTGCAGTTGCCGGTGTGTGGGGGGGGGGTAATCAGGGGTGCAGTGGCCAGAGTGTGAGGGGTGATGGGATCTGGGGTGCAGTGGCCAGAGTGTGAGGGGGGCGATGAGGGGTTGGGGGTGGAGAGGACATGCAGGGTTCTCTCACTTGCTTCTGCACCTCTGACCTGGCATGGCGCGACCTCCCGGGTGGCGGATCCCCCAGCGAGGTCCAGGGCCCTCTGCTCGTGAATGGTTAGGGGGTGCAGGACCGGAGAACCCCCTCCGGTTCTCATGCGCTCATGCTGGTTGTGGGTTGTCTTGTCCTGGGGGGGGAGGCGGGGGGGGCTGGATAAAGCATCACTATTAGGCGGGTATCATCAGGGCGTGCAGATATAGACAACATTGTTGCTGGTTCAGGAGACAGCACGCCATGGCTTCGCTCCAGGGGGGTCCCGGGGCTCATGTGGGTCGAGTAGATAGTTGGGCACCGCGACCCCCCCCAACCCCCCTGACCCCCCACCACCACCGCCCCTGATGCCCCAATTCTCCCCGACACTCCCAATCCCCCCTGACCCCCCCCTACCCCACTTCCCCCCCCCCCCCCCCCCCCCGGCACGGGGGGGGGGGGGGGGGGCCTGGGGGCACTAGCTGCCCGGGTGAGGTCATGCAGCTTCTTGCGACACTGCTCCCCCGTCCGGGGGGTCTGCCCCACAGCACTGACTGCGCTCCCAACCTCACGCCAGCCGCGCTGGATGGCTGCCGATGCCCACGTCTTGGGCAGAGGGTGTCCCTTCTCTGTTTGACCTCATCCACCAGGGTGTCCAGGTCCGTGTCCCGGAACCTCGGTGCGGCTCTTCGGGGCTCAGCCATCTCCTCGCTTCTCCTCCGGGTCCTCTGTGCGCGGATCACGCCATTTATGATGTATTTGGGCGTCGCACGGTGACGACGTGGCCTTCGCGACACGCCCCCACGAGTTTCTCGCGGCCCCGATCCTAGCCCATTTTCGGACCCTGAATCGGTCGGGATCGGGGCCGTTTCACGCCGTCGTGAACCTCGATGGTGTTCACGACGGCGTGGGCACTTCGGCGGGGGAGTGGAGAATCGCGCCCCCTGAGTTCCACAGCATAGGTAGTTAATTCTTTTTTACATTTAGAGTACCCAATTCATTTTTTCCAAGGGGCAATTTAGCGTGGCCAATCCACCTATCCTGCACATTTTTGGGTTGTGGGGGCGAAACCAACGCAAACACGGGGAGAATGTGCAAACTCCACACGGACAGTGACCCAGAGCCAGGATCGAACCTGGGACCTCAGCGCCGTGAGGCCGCAGTGCTAACCCACTGCACCCCCGTGCTGGCCTAGCATTGGTAATTAATAGAGGGACCCATGGTGTTTCCAAACACTCCATCTATGCTCTTTCACTCTTTCAGTACCTGATCTATTCGGTAGCAACTGTTTATCATCACTTCATAATCAGAACTGAAATCAGAGTCAACACTTTTGTCTGACTCCTCCTCCCTCCCAACACTCTTGCAACAACTGTTTACCGTTACCTCATATTCAAAACAGAGATCAAAGTCAAGACTCTCCTTATGGTCACCTTCGGTTCGAATATGCTCAGGATCTGATTCACTATCACAGTCATTTGACATTTGATCAATACTGTAAACATCTCTTCCTTTGAGTCTTCTACTGCCCAATGAGTTTTCTTGGGCGTCATTCTCCGAACCCCCGCCGGGTCGGAGAATTGCCGTAGGCCGCCGTGAATCCCGCCCCCGCCCCCGCCGAAGTCTCCGGTACCGGAGATTGGGCGGGGGCGGGAATCGGGCCGCGCCGGTTGGCGGGACCCCCCGCTGGATTCTCCGGCCCGGATGGGCCGAAGTCCCGCCCAGAAATTGCCTGTCCCGCCGGCGTAAATCAAACCTGGTATTTACCGGCGGGACCAGGCGGCGTGGGCGGGCTCCGGGGTCCTGGGGGGGGGCGTGGGGCGATCTGACCCCGGGGGTGCCCCCACGGTGGCCTGGTCCGCGATCGGGGCCCACCGATCCGCGGGCGGGCCTGTGTCGTGGGGGCACTCTTTCCCTTCCGCCTCCGCTACGGCCTCCACCATGGCAGAGGCGGAAGTGACTCTCCCCACTGCGCATGCGCGGGAAACTGACAGCGGCTGCTGATGCTCCCGCGCATGCGCCGGGAAACTGTCAGCGGCCGCTGACGCTCCCGCGCATGCGCCACATTTCCGCGCCAGCTGGCGGGGCAACAAACGCCATTTCCGCCAGCTGGCGGGGCGGAAATCCCTCCGCCGTTGGCCTAGCCCCTCAATGTTGGGGCTCGGCCGCCAAAGATGCGGAGCCTTCCGCACCTTTGGGCTGGCGCGATGCCCGTCTGATTGGCGCCGTATTTGGCGCCAGTCGGCGGACATTGCGCCGTTGGGGGAGAATTTCGCCCCTTATCTCCCACATGCCCTACTGTTGGCAACACAGATGCTAATTGCAGTACTTCCTTCGGATTCTCTGTAACCATGGGTGAAGCTACAACCTTCACTCCTGCTAAATCGTTCCCCAAAAGTAAGTCTACTCCTTCCAGTGGAAATTCCTTAACCACTCCAACAACTACTGGACCTGACTTTAAATCACACTCCAACTGCACTTCATACAATGGAACTGGGATACAACTGCCACCTATTCCATTCACAAATACCTCGGCTTTTGCTGAGCTCTCTGGAGGAAAAAACAAATCCTTCTCCAACACTCGAGTTGAGCAGCCCTGGTATACCTTAAAACGGTTATGGGTTTGGCCACATCAGTTGAGGAAAATGGAGTGACCTTCCCCTTAAACACAAACTGGCATATCTCTCATCTACCTCAGCCTTCACATCTGCTCCCACAGCAGTGTTCACCTCAGGTCTCCTGAGTCCAGTTAACGCTATAGTCTGCACCGTAGTATTCTCCACGTTCGTTCCCTTTTCAGAATTCTCCCTATGAACTTCCACAAGTCCCATGGGCTTGCCTTGCAACTTCCAACATGTTGAATGAACATGCCCCACCTTGTTACAATGGTGACACCTAGGCTTTCGAGTCTCACGCCCATCCCCAAAACCTTCCTTCCTGGTCTGAGGAGGAGATCTCGGAGCATTCCCAGCAATCCATTCTCTACCTTGGCTACCTCTCACTCCCCCACTTCCCATCCTTTTCAGAATTATGGGTGTGATGGAACAACAGGTAAAATTTAAAGATTAGCTCGTAATCATCAGCCACAATTGCTGCTTGCCGAGCAGTTTGCACCCTCTGGTCTTCTACATAAGATCTTATCGCAGAAGGTAGACAATTCTTAAACTCCTCTCAGAGCCCCATAGGTAGTTTCAGCTCCCAATGCTTAACCCTTTCAAAGTCTGGATAAGTCTGTCCCGGCTGTCTCCTTAAATTCCAAACTTTTTACCCATATGCATTGGGAACCAATTAGTATGGAACTCGAATAACCTTTTTTACCATCTCATAATCCTTAGACTCCTGCTCTGACAAGACAGCATAGACTTCCAGTGCCCACCTCATCAATTTACTCTACAATGGTAGTGTCCACTTTGCTTTAGGCTACTCCATTTGGGTTGCTATTTACTCAAAAGCTTCAAAGAGCATTTCTACTCCTTCTCTCCGCGTTTTGGGAGAGCCTGTGCAAATTTAAACATATCGTCACCGAGTACTGTTCTAGGATTAAGCTCCCCTCTCCGTTCTGGCAGCTTCCCACCTATTCCTAGTACCCTAAGCTGGAAGTGTCTCTCCTTTTCTTGTTCCTCTCTCTCTTTCTTTTTCTTTTCAATCTCTTTCTCTCTCTCTTTCTCCTTCTTCTCTCTCATTATCCTGTTCCTCACTCCTCTTTGCCATCCCCATTTCCTTTTGCTTTTGCTGCATTTCCATTGTCTCTGTTTTTACTGTATCTCTATCTCTATTTGTTTTAATTGCCTTTCATGCTCTAATTGCAACCAAACCTTTTCCAGCTCAAGATCCCCACCAGAAGACGTCCCTGATGCTATACTGTCCCGTTGGCTCCCCTGTTCTCCTCGCCCCTTCACATGTTTAGCAATCTCTGCAATGATGGCACGGTAGCACAGTGGTTAGCACTGTGGCTTCACAGCGCCAAGGTCCCAGGTTCGATTCCCAGCTTGGGTCACTGTCTGTGCGGAGTCTGCACGTTCTCCCTGTGTCTGCGTGGGTTTCCTATGGGTGCTCCGGTTTCCTCCCACAAGTCCCGAAAGACATGCGGTTAGGTAATTTGGACATTCTGAATTCTCCCTCAGTGTACCCGACCAGACGCCGGAATGTGGCAACTAGGGGCTTTTCACAGTAACTTCATTGCAGTGTTAATGTAAGCCTACTTGTGATGATAAAGATTATTATTATCAAGTACTTCTGCCTTCTTAGCTTTAACTAATAAGGCCAGTTTTAATTTCCCTGCCAATTCGACAGGCGGGTCTTTGCAAAGCCCCTCCAAATAAACCAGAATTAAATCTTCCACCTCAAGGAAATGCTTCGCAGCTTCCAGAGCCATCCTGCCATATCACTGCAAACCTAGTGTCTCTTTAAATTTACGCTGGAACCCAAATTAGCCATTTAACGTTCCGCGATCTCAGACGCGTCCCCAATTTATGTTATGACACCCTGGGCTAGTGGGCAGTCAATTCCACCCCACAGGTCCCGGAGTCCCAACACAAATGAATTAACCAATAATTCATATGAAGTATCTGAGATCTTTGGCCCTTGACTGCTCCAAAGACTTACAGGCATCAGATTGGTAAGTGAAACATAACAACTGTTTATGTATACCAAAAAATAGTGGCAAGACATGTAACACTTACAATAGAATAACAGCCAGCTAAACTACTACTCTCCCCCCCCCCCCCCCATTTTACTGTCCTACCCTCTACCCACACACACAGAGGGGGCGGGTGGGGGGGGGGGGAGCAGTAAAACTAATAAGACGAGATTATGGAATGGAAAATGGGTGTCCTGGATTCAGATGTCGAAGTCATTGCAGCCTCAGGCTGTTCTCACACGAAACGGAGTGATTGTAACAATGCTAATGAGCATCTTCTGGCGGCAGCACTCAGCCAGAACCCCCAGGCTGTATGGTTTCCTCTGGGGGAGTCACTTTAACTTTTATTACCCTGAGCCTTCACTCAGAAAAACAGCCACAGGCCTGTGTAATTCATATTTGTTTCCAACTTCATCAGAACAACCAATAGCCTTTCTGAGATAAGAAACGGAGTTCCCTACACAAGATTCTAAAAGGGTTTTAAAACTACTGACTCTGCTTTCAGCTGGTGGCTTGTCTGGATTTCCTTAAGATCCTCTTTGTCTCCCCTCAAACCCAGTTCTCAGCCTGGGTTTTACTCTTACTTGGTTTGCAGACTCACTAGAATGTCCTCCAGCTTTACTGAAGAGAAAACAGAGTCTCGAACTGGGTGTTTGAGAGAGGTTTACCCTGTCAGGGAGAGAGAAACTCACTCGAGTCCTTCAGCTCTGAGTTCAAAACAAAATTAAAACAATCTGAAATCCCCCAGCCTTGCAGAATATTCCAGAACGGGCAGCACCAATCGGCTAATTATCAGCTGAGCCCTGGCAATCTGAAACAGCCTATTGGCCAACAGCCAGTCCATCACAAGGTGCCATCACTGACATCAGACCAAACTGCATATGCTGTTGGAGTTTCCTGTTTTAAAATTAAATGTGTAGTCCATCTTAGAGGCATAGGTCCCATTAATTATCCAGGTACAATAATTTAAATATCCAAAAGAACAGAAATTAAAAGAGAAAAAAATGGGCAGACAGTGATTAACAGGAGGATCCTTATAACACCTTCTGAGACCAGTCGTACTACACGCCAATCTGGCATCACGCCGTTGTGGACACATTATTTGACGTGGGCATATGGGCCCGATAATGAGATGTTAATTTATCACAAGGTTCCCGACTATGAACAGTGGGAAACGGGGCCCTCCATTGATGGGGGAAGGGTTTAATAGCTTCCTGCTTTTATGTCGACGTGAAACATGACTCTGGCCTTCTAGCGATATTTTTCGCTCCCATCGTTGACCCCATCTAATAGGAACATGAGTGTATCAATTCAAAACTTAATTCCATCCTCATCCATTCAACCATCATCATGGACATGCACCAAAATTCCTCCAGGGAATTTGATTTTCCGCCTGGTTTAAATTTGAAAATTGCCACAGGTTATCATTTTGTCATGTTGGCCATGCCAGTTGCCTTCTCAAGTCTTATAGTTTTTGCTAAAACTGTTTTTGAACATTTCCATTCCACAATTTGATTATTGGATACATTGAAATTCATTAACTTTTCATCAATGTTGTTGATGTGACAAAATGAGTACTTGTGTTATTGCCACAGCCTGATGGTAAAAGGCTGGAAACTGATCACTTTGGCTGAGATCATTTGGGTAGCCTCTAAGCCATTTTGGTTACTGCCAGAAGACTAGGCGTCTTTGTTTCATAAAATCATATAACTTCTGTTGGAAACCAGCTGTGAACTTCAATCTATTTGCCGGAGAACCCATTTCTATTCGGTGGTCACCATGTGGGGTTTGCTCTGTGTCCGTGCCCCGGCCAGTCCCCCCTCCCCAGTCGGTGAACCTGGAGGCGATCAGAGAGTCTCTTGCGCCTTGGCTACCCTTCCAGACACCTTCGAAATGAATGAGCAGCTTCACATATGAAATGACACCTCAGTTATACATTGGAAGATTGTTCATACCCAAAGAACTGTATGCCAACAAGCATTATAAAAGGACAGAATAAAATGGAGAGGAGAAAAAGGACGGGTAGAGCTTGATACAGGAAATCTGCCATGTAATTCTTGGATGATGTTTAAACTGGGTGTGGTATTACTTTGTTGAGAATGGACTGCAGTAAAAAATAATCTGGTATGCCTGTCTGCTCTTTTTAATCAGGTATCAAGCACCGAAGTCCAGGGATCTGCGAGTGTATTCTCACGTTCCTTACTTTGTTGCTGGTTCTTGTTTCATTCCCAGTTTCTGTCTGGTTCTGTGTTAAGGCAAGTATATTGTTACCAGAGGATAACAAACTGCATTTTTGGAAATATTGGTTCAGTGGGTATGAGGTATCTCTAGTATCTCAAGCTTTAATACTTGACCCTTGTGTTTAAGTCGAGATAGTGACCATCATTTACCTGGGTTGATGCATTCAGTACTTTCTCACCAGAGTGCCACATTATCGAGGGCTACACATCAAATAAAATTAGCAGGATCCAAAAGAAAAGAAAGTTAACATAAAAATAAAAAGCATTAGAACTACATAGCAAGGTGATGTTACTGAGGTGGAAATAGATGGTGTCAGTGTTATGATCCCAGCTGAATCTATCTAATACTCTAATGTTCACAGTAAGGACACAGTCCAGTAAACCGACAGGCGCCCTAGGCAGCCAGGTGGCGCAGTGGTTAGCACTGCTGCCTCATGGCGCTGAGGACTTGGGTTTGATCACTGTCCGAGTGGAGTTTGCACATTCTACCCGTGTCTGCGTGGGTTTCACCCCCACAACCCAAAGATGTGCAGTTTAGGTGGATTGACCACGCTGAATTGCCCCTTAATTGGAAAAAGAAATAATTCGGTATTCTATATTTATTTTAAAAAACAATAGACGCCCTGTGGTCAGACACACCATGATATCTAACCAAGTGGGAATATGTGCCACAGTCCCAGGGAGCTGGGTTCAATTCTGGCCTCGGTAAACTCTCTGTGTGGAATTTGAACTTTCTCCCCGTGGGTTTCCTCCGGGTGCTCTGGTTTTCTCCCACAATCCAAAGATGTGCAGGTTAGGTGGACTGGTTATGCTAAATTGTCAGTGTCCATAAATTCAGGTGGGATTACTGGGCTACGGGGATAGGGTTGGGGCGTGGGCCTGGGTAGGGTGCTCTTTTCAATGGTCAGTGCAGACTCGATGGGCCAAATGGCCTCCTTGTGCATTGTGTCATGCGAGAGTTGCCTTTAAGAGCTGTATGTTTAAGCAATGTACCTTTAAGAAAACAGTGATGTCATAGATTGGGTTGAGCTCAGCTCGGTTCAGCTATTTTGCAGTTGGGTTTTTGCAGGTTTTTAGTTTCAGCTTAAAAAACAGTGTGTGTGTGTCTGTGTTTTGCAGTGAGCTGGATCTCTCCCATGAAAGACTATCTCTGGATCATTTGGGTGATTTAAACTTATAATAGTGAAGCCTTTAACCTGATGTGATTTTGTTAAAAGGTGTTAAGTCTCTTGGAAGTTTGAAGGAACAGTTTAAGGAGTTATTTACTGTTGCAATATTTTCTGAGTTATCTTTGAAGTAAGGAGTGTTAAGAGATCCAATGTTTATTTAAGATGTTAAGTTGAGTTCATGGAATAAACAGTGTTTTGTGTTTAAAAACCCACGTGTCTATAATTGTAATCCCACTCCTAGGGAAAAAGCCGCGTGCTCGGAAAAGCAAAAAATCCGTTAAAGGGAGAGGTTGGGTGAACTCCATGATACATTTTGGGGTTCTGAAAACGCCTCGCACATAACAATTGTAAATTCTATGATCTAAGACAGTCAGTATTCAAAAAAGTAAATATTGTGGAAATCTTTTCATCTGCAGGCTGGATTATGTGGCAGTAACGAATAATCACGGGTGTAATAATCATCCTTTCTCTTGTGGTGCAGATAGTCCAAGAATACGAGCGTGCGGTGATATTCAGACTGGGACGATTGCTACCAGGGAGAGCCAGGGGGCCGGGTAGGTGTTTGTAACCTCAATGGCATGTTAGACTTGGGGAGCAATCTAAAGGCCTCATCCCACCCGACTCGGTGACACGAGGAGGCCGTTAAATCTCGTAACAGTCCTCTTGCAAGATTTGCGACGCTCGGAATGCCTCACAAGATCTCACGAGATCTTGTGAGACGCCGCGATCTGGATCTCGCCCTCACTGGGCATCACCCAAATTTGACGTATTTAAATGCACTACGCCGGATTCTCCTGAGGCCCGGGAACTAACAGCCTTGCCTGCGAGACCTCGCCACGGCACCGTTTAGCACTGGTCCACACAAACGTGGAAAAGGCGTAACGGCTCATGGGAGGGTCTCCCAGGCCATTAGAAATCCCCGGGCAGGGGCAGCACGGTGGTGCAGTGGTTAGCGCTGCTGCCTCACGGTGCCCTGGTCCCAGGTTCGATCCCGGCCCCAGGTCACTGTCCGTGTGGAGTTTGCACATTCTCCCATTGTCTTCATGGGTTTCACCCCCATAACCCAAAGATGTGCAGGGTAGGTGGATTGACCATGCCAAATTGCCCTTAATTGGAAAAAAATAATTGGGTACTCTAAAAATGTTTTAAAAAGAAACCCTCAGTAAGACGGGGAAAGGGCAGGTTGGTACACTGGCACTCCCACTGGACCCGGGCACTTTGGCACTGCCAGCCTGGCACTTTGGCACTACCACCAAAGCATCCTGGCAGTGCCACCCAGGCACTGTCAAGGTGCCCAGGTGGCACTTCCAGACTGGCAGGGGCACTACCAGCCTGGCACCCTGGCAGTACCAAGGTACCTGGGTGCCAAGTTGACTGTGTCAGGGATCGGGCTCGGAGGTGCCCTGCCCTTAAGAGCTGGGATGAGGGGTGGCTCAAGGACCCCCAAGGGGTAGGTTGGGGCAGTGGGGGGGGGTCCGAAGGCCATGATGGAGGAGCAGAGGGGGGATCCAAAAGGTCGGGTGTATTTTAAAATGATGCCCCGATCCATGAATTCTCTTCCTGCACTGATGAGCTCGGCAAGCTGAGATCGCCAATGTAGGAAATTAAGGTAAGTGCTGCCTCGTCTGAAGCCAACATCCTGCTATATGCAGAATTGACCCTGCAGTTTGAGAGGGAGAAGATGGAATCAGCTGTAGCAGTTTGACAATTAAATAAGGGTAACTGCAAAGACATGAGGGAGGAGCTGGCCAGAGTTGATTGGAAAAGGAGCCGAGCAGGGAAGACAGTGGAACAGCAATGGCAGGAGGTTTTGTGGGTTATTTGGGAGGCACAACAGAAATTCATCCCAAGGAGGAGGAGACATGCTAAGGGGAGGACAAGGCATCCATGGCTGACCAGGGAAGTCAAGGACAGCATAAAAGCGAAAGAAAAAGCATACAAAGTGGCGAGCATTACTGGGAAGCCAGAGGATTGGGAATCCTTAAAAAGCGAGCAGAGGACAATTAAAAAATTAATAAGGGGAGGGAAGATGAAATATGACTGCAATCTAGCTGGTAATATAAAAGAAGATAGGAAGATATTTTTTTCAATATATTAAAGGTAAGAGAGGCAAAAATAGACATTGGACTACTGGAAAATGTGGCTGGAGAAGTAATAAAAGGAAACAAAGAAATGGCAGAGGAACTGAATAGTTACTTTGCATCAGTCTTCACGGTGGAAGACACCCGTGGGATGCCAGAGCTCTAGGAGAACCAGGGGGCAGAGGTGAGTGTACTGGCCATTACTAAGGAAAAGGTTCTGGGGAAACTAAAAGATCTGAAGGTGGACACATCACCTGGACCAGATTGACTGCACCCCAGAGACCTAAAAGAGATAGCTGAGGAGATTGTGGAGGCATTGGTGATGATCTTTCAGGAATCACTGGAGGCAGGAAGGGTCCCAGAGGACTGGAAAGTGGCTAATGTAACACCGCTGTTTAAGAAGGGAGGGAGGCAGAAGATGGGAAATTATAGGCCAGTTAGCCTGACTTCGGTCATTGGTAAGATTTTAGAGTCCATTATTAAAGATGAGATTACAGAGTACTTGGAAGTGCATGGTAAAATAGGACTGAGTCAGCACGGCTTTGTCAAAGGGAGGTCATGCCTGACAAATCTGTGAGAGTTCTTTGAGGAGCTAACAAGGAAGTTAGACAAAGGGGAACCAGTGGACCTGACTTTTTTAGATTTCCAGAAGGCCTTTGACAGGGTGCCGCATAGGAGACAGTTAAGTAAGTTTTGAGCCCATGGTGTTAAGGGTAAAATCCTGGCATGGATAGAGGATTGGCTGACTGACAGAAAGCAGAGAGTGGGGATTAAAGGGTCTTTTTCAGGATGGCAGTCGGTGACTAGTGGTGTGTCTCAGGGGTCTGTTCTGGGACCACAACTTTTCACAATATACATTAATGATCTGGAAGAAGAAACGGAAGGCACTGTTGCTAAGTTTGCAGATGATACAAAGATCTGCAGAGGGACAGGTAGAATTGAGGAAGCAGGCGGGCTGCAGAAGGACTTGGACAGGCTAGGAGAGTGGACAAAGAAGTGGCAGATGGAATACAATGTGGAAAAGTGTGAGGTTATACACTTTGGAAGGAGAAATTTAGGCATAGACTATTTTCTAAATGGGGAAATGCTTAGGAAATCAGAAGCATAGAGGGACTTGGGAGTCCTTGTTCACGATTCTCTTAAGGTTAACGTGCAAGTTCAGTCGGCAGTTAGGAAGGCAAATGTAACGTTAGCATTCAATGTCGAGAGGGCTGGAATACAAGAGCGGGGATGTACTTCTGAGGCTGTACATGGTTCTGGTCAGACCCCATTTGGAATATTGTGAGCAGTTTTGGGCCCCGTATCTAAGGATGGATGTGCTGGCCTTGGAAAGGGTCCAGAGGAGGTTCACAAAAATGATCCCTGGAATGAAGAGCTTGTTGTATGAGGAACGGTTGAGGGCTCTGGATCTGTACTCTTTGGAGTTTAGAAGGATGATGGGGGATCTTATTGAAACTTACAGGATACTGCGAGGCCTGGATAGAGTAGATGTGGAGAGGATGTTTCCACTTGTAGGAAAAACTAGAACCAGAGGACACAATCTCAGACTAAAGGGACGATCCTTTAAAACACAGATGAGGAAGAATTTCTTCAGCCAGAGGGTGGTGAATCTGTGGAACTCTTTGCCGCAGAAGGCTGTAGAGGCCAAATCACTGAGTGTCTTTAAGACAGAGATAGATAGGTTCTTGATTAATAAGGGGATCAGGGGTTATGTGTGATGCAACCATCAATTCACTCGAGACGGGAGTAGAAGTAAACCATGGCTTTAATCAACTGAGAACAGTGCCTGCCTGCGACTGATCCAATACTGAGAACCGCCTACAGGTTGACTGCTCTTTATACCTCCCTTCAAGGCGAGGAGCCATGGGTGGAGCCCATACAGCCCCCAAAATGTTCCCCTATGGATAATGCCATACAATCATAGAATCATAGAATCATACAATTTACAGTGCCCATAGGAGGAGCCCACAAGGGCAACAGCATAGCACAGATACAGATACAAGGGCAACAGCACAGATACAAACACAATGGTGGATTATTGGCATAATACATTCATCACATTCACCCCCTGTTAAAAAAATGAAGTGCGGCGGGGGTGATGGGTTCATAGGTTCAGCCGGTCCGGCGCACGGATTGTGCGCTGTGATCGCCGAAGCTCTGGCGGTGTTGCTGGCCCGGGTCTCGAGCTCGTCCGTGCTGGCATCGGTAGTGAGGGCGCCGGTACGGGTACAGACGTGGACTCCGGGAGCATCTCTTCTGGAGCTTCATTCCTGTGGATCGGTGAAGGGGGAATGGCGGGCGGGAGGGAGCGCGGGATATGGTGGAGGGGCGGTGGTGGTGGTGGTGGTGGAACCGGCAGGCGCCAGATGCCGGAGGGAGATCATATCCTGTCAGCCATCGGGGTGTTCGATATAAGCGTACTGGGGGTTGGAGTGTAGGAGCTGGACCCTCTCTACCAGAGGAACGGACTTATGGCTCCTGACGTGTTTTCTGAGTAGGACTGGCCCCAGTGTCTTCA